>NC_137075.1:81474815-82064237 GCF_951640355.1 Cnephaeus nilssonii
AGTGCATGTCATAGCGACCGGTCGTTCCACTGTTCAGTTGATTTGCATATTAGCCTTTTATTATATAGGATTGGTTTCAGGTGTACAGCTTAGTGTTCCCCTCAATATTTCCATACCCAACTGGCACCATACATAGTTATTACAATATTGAGGTGAAGGGACTGAGAAGCATAAATTGGCAGTTACAAAATAGTCACAGGGAAGTAAGTAAAACATAGGAAATACAGTCAGTAATATTTTTTGAAATGATTTAAAATAAATAGTTGTTTTTAAGTATATATCAGAATTGGCTAGAAAACATGATTACTTCCCTAGCAAAATATCATATACTGGTATTCTAGAACTCTATGAATATTTATTTTCTAGTTCTAGGATTGTTCTGACTAAAATAAAATACCTGTTACACACAGTAAAGCTTAAAAATAACCATATTGAGCTAGGGTTTTGAGTATCTTAAAATTGTTCTGTATCCCCGAAACCGGTTTGGCTCAGTGGATAGAGCGTCGCCTGCAGACTGAAAGGTCCCAGGTTCGATTCCAGTCAAGGGCATGTACCTTGGTTTCGGGCACATCCCCAGTAGGGGTTGTGCAAGAGGCAGCTGATCGATGTTTCTCTATCATCGATGTTTCTAACTCTCTATCCCTCTCTCTTCCTCTCTGTAAAAAATCAATAAAATATATTAAAAATAAATAAATAAAATTGTTCTGTATCTTAAAATTGTTCTGTATCAATAGAATAACTTGACAATATGAAATTTGTATAAATTGATAACAGAGCAGAATACAAGAAACACTTAACTTGAAATATTTAAAACTAGATTGAGTAAACTATACACTACTCTATGGACAGAGAAAGTTACATTTTTATGCCACTTTAAGGAGCTCTTCCTATAATTTTTACAAAATGGTCCTGAACATGGGAAATATGTTTCTATCTCTTATCTTTGTTTAAATATTTTCAGATACAATATGATATAGTGGAAACACTAAATCTAGCGTCAGACATACTTGAATTTGAAATCCCAACTCTACCACTAAACTATGAAATTAAGGCAAATTAACCTATTCAAGGTTCAATTTTCTTATCTGCTAAATTAGCTAATTGCTACCTTTCAAGGTTGTTTTTCTAATAATTGAGATAATAAAAGTAGCCAATAATAGTAACTAACACTTGCATATAGCATTTACTATGTGTCATGTGCTGTTTTAAAGCATATGTTAATTCATTTAGCCTTCAAAAAAACCCATATGAAGCAAGTACTATTGTTATATTTGTTTTAAAGATGGAAATACTAATCAATTCATTGACTTGCCCAAAGTAATCCAAGCTACTGACAATAATGAATGTAAAAGGACCTCATATAATACAAGGCACCTTTGTAGGTGCTTGATAAACATTTTTTTTCTTTACCTTTTTCTTTCTCATTTATTAATATTGTTACCTGTTACCTCTAATTAGACATGGCAGCCCCAAATAGTTCTGCTATTTACCATGGTACTTCTGGTATCTATTGTTAGCTACTAAAATACCTGGTAGATATGTCTAAAAAATAAAGATGGCCCGGCCGGTGTGCCTCAGTGGTTGAGCTTTTGCCTATGAAGCAGGTGGTCACAGTTCGATTTCCAGTCACAGCACATCCCCAGGTTGCAGGCTCCATACCCAGTTGGGGGCATACAGGAGGCAGCTGATCAGTGATTCTCTCTCATCATTGATATTTCTATTTCCCTCTATCCCTTTCTCTCTGGAATCAATAATAATATATTAAAAATATAATAATAAACTGTAAGTCAACATTTTCCCATTAGCTATTTAAGGCATAGTGCAAAGGAACAGTAGTAAGAATTCTATAATCTATATGGTATGAAAAATGTAGATTATTAGTGCAGTTGAATTATACCTCCTGATATTCTACCTAAACCAATTTATTTTGTTTTGAGTCTCTAATTCCTCTGTAGTTTAAAATTATTGGGATGTGGTTTTAAACCACTCAGGTATGTAATATTCAGGGTAACATTTTTGTAATAGTCCACTTTATTTTGGGGTTTATAATTACTTTGCATTATCCATTGAAAAGAAGTTAATATTGTAAAGTATAGGTACACTTATGAACTACCTGTTTGCTAAAAACATTTACAGTCTTTGTTCCATTTATCAAGCACTTTGGGCTTTATTGAGCAAATGCTAAAGTACATGTTCTCCTAAAATAGTCACTTGGCTGACAAATCAAGACAGTATAAACCTAGTACCGGAAATGTTCAGCCAATTCGGGCAAAGATTTTTTAAAAAGGAAAGATTAAGAGAGAACTGAGTAATCAGGGAAATTTTTATCAAAGTAGAATTTGAGCTAAAATTGAGGGAGAAAAAAATTATTTAGATTAGGAGACAAGAAGATATTACTGATAGGAGAAAGGAAGAAAGGGAAATGTTTATCAAGCTACAGAGAAAGATAATACTAAGAAAATATTCCTGGCGAAAGAAGAGAACTCACTTTACATAGAAAAATGCATAAACTAGACCTTTGTTATCTATCTATCTATTTATTAATTATTACTTTTTAATGCCCCAGTCAAAAGACATATGGTAGCTGAATGGATAAGGAAACACAACCCTGCCCAGCTGGTGTGCCTCAGTTGATTGGGTGTCATCCCATTCACCCAGAGGTTGCTGGTTTGATTCCTGGTCAGGTCAGAAGAAAACCCCATGATTCATATATATGCTGTCTACAAGAGACCCACCTCAGAACAAAATATTCACATAGGCTGAAAGTTAAAGGATGAAAAAAAAATTCCATATAAATTGAAATGAAAAAAGCTGGGTAGCAATACTTATTTCTGATAAAATAGAATTCAAACAAAGGACATAACAAGAGACAAAGACAGTCAGTACATAATACTAAAGGGACCGATCCAACAAGAGGGTATGACCCTATAAACATATATACACTCAATATAGGAGCACCTAAACATATATATATATATTTAAAGAAAACAAAAAAACTCTTGGTGGACTTTAGGGGAGAGAGCCACAGCAATATAGTCATAGTAGGGAAATTTATCACCCCAATGTCATCAATGGATATATCTTCCAGATAAAAAATCAACAAGGAAACAAAAACCTTAAATAACACACTAGACCTGATGGATTTAATTGATATTTACAGGACATTTCATCCCAAAGCAGCAGAATGGACCTATGTTATTTAAATCTCCTTCTTAGAACAACTAGAGTAGTACCATCTGTAGAGATGAAAAATAGCAACTGTTATTATTCAGAGATTCCTTAGGAACCAGAATTCTTAAGTCTACTATCAGCCAGTACACACAGTAAAATCCTGCCATCAAAGCTCTCTAAAAATAGATCCTTTTGAGAATTGGCATTTATTCAAATGCATATCAATACATTCCTCAGAAGATCTAATGTCATTCTTTTTGAAGATTATTTTTTGTGCCTTGTTTGGTGTGTGTTTTTTTCCTGTTGTAACCTACAAATATAGTTATTTGTGTATAAAATTTAAAGTACTGTGAAGTACCAAGTTCCAATTTTGATTTGCCGTTTGGAAACCTTTCAGTTAATACTAATCTTACAATTAAGACAGTCAAGAAATATTTTCTTGTAGATTTTGTCAGTGTTGAATCTTGAGTAAGCTTATTTTATGTAAAATTACAAATAACATAATAGAGGGATCACAATTTCTCAAAGTTTGATGAGATGCTATATTCAAAGTCCTACCATCTCCTTTTTATCATTCGTACTTAGCCTTTGCCTGAACATCTCTACCACTATTTCTTTCATCTGGGAGTTTGTTTTGTGGAACTCTAATTCTTTGAAAGTCCAAACATATCAAATTGAAACCTGATGCCTTATAATTTATACCTAGTAGTCCTAATTCTTCCCTTTGCAATGTACAAAAGAAGTTAAAGTCCTCTTTTGCATGACAATTCAAATATTTGAAGATAAATATGACATTTCCCTTTTGGTCCACTTATTTGAGTATTATTTTTGCACTCATTTTTTTTTCCACTAGCTACAGACTTTCCCAAGACATTCACCCCCTATTTTATTTATTCATTAAAAAGAAAAACTCCTGCCTGTTCAGTGTGGCTTAGCAGTTGACTGTCAATCTATGAACCAGGAGGTCAAGGTTTGATTCCCAATCAGGGCACATACCCAGGTTGTGGGCTCAATTCTCAGTAGGGAGCGTGCAGGAGGCAGCCAATCAAAGATTGTCTCTCATCATTGATGCTTCTGTCTCTCTCTTCCTCTCCTTTCTTCTCTGAAATCAATAAATATATATATTTTTTAAAAAAGGAAAAACTTTGTAGTACAATTGTAACAGTGAAAAAGTTACAGATACAAAATCATTTAGATGAAGTAATTAGGACAATAAGTGACATTGCATTTAAAACTATTATGTTGAAAGGCTCCCATTCCACATAGCCACACTAAAAAGAGTAAAGCACATTGCTACTCAAAGTCAGAATTTTGTAATTTTGAGTATAAGACAGAAACTAATTTCATATATAAAAAATCCATAAGTAAAATTTTGTCTATATTTTCCCTTAACTATATTTCTTAATTGCATGCCTACACTATACTAGAATATGTAAACTCAGCTTTTTTGGGACCTGTTTGGTGAAGAGAGATCATATCAGTAAAATACAAATTTATTTATTATGACAAAATTTATGTCTAAATAGAGCTCTTACTAGAAAAGTGGTGTTGCCCATTTAACCATATAAGAGGCAGCATAACGTAGTGATTAAAAGCATGTAGGTTTGAATACTAGGTTCACCTTTTCCTAATGTGCAACCTTATACAACTTTACTAATTTTTTATACCTATTTCTTACGTGTAAAATGGAGAGAGTAAGAATACTTACTTCATGGGTAGGTTGTAAATTAATGTAAGTATGACACTAAAAACTATTTGCTACAGAAATATTTGCTATTATTATCTGCAATATAAGTAGAAAGAGTATTAGCTTTAAAAGCAAGTAGATAATAGTTGAGTAAATATTGAAAGAATTTTTCTCTGGGGAAAAACCCAGCAAGATAAGGACTTAAAGTTTACAACAGTGTAGTTGTGAAGAAGTAAAAAGAAACAGAGATGACATGCTAAATATTGATTTTTTTTTTACCTTAAATCTGTCAGAGTGATAAAATCTTGAAATCACCTGTCCAGCTCACCCTCATAAGCATACTCTTGTAAGAGGCTGGCATCTGAATACTTCAGTTTTGCAAATTATGTGCTAAGGCATTGAAAATTAATATCATTAAATAAATTGCAAATACAAGTGGCAAAGCATATTTATCTAGAGATAGATTTTTAGGAATGAAAATTTCAGGATATGCCTTATTATTGACTGAAATAAAGAATGTGTACTCATCTCCTATGTTAGAATTTCCTTATAAAGTGGAATTAATATTGCTTTTCACACAAAATGTAGTAATATGACAACAAATAGATTTATATGTCAAATCCTCTGAGTTTCTTAGAATGATATCACTGTATTAGAAGGACAGAATATTTGTAACTTAGTTATTGCCTGCCAAAAAAGGAAACATGAAACTAATAATAGAGAGTCAGAAAGTGGATTCATATAACAAAATAAACTACTTGGGATCATTCTAATAATTTTACAAGTATTATTTCCTCATATTGGAACTTGGAAAGAACATGGCTGTTATTAAAGAATAGATGACAGATGTCCAATGGAGGGAGAAACTGTTACAGATAATCATAAATGACAGGCACGATGATGAGAACTTACAGGAAGAATCCAAATTCCTTCAAAAGATGCTGAGAAGAAAGAAGCAGTAAAGCTTTTAGAAGTATGTTGTCTGAAAATGCATTGTCATCAGTTTCCCTGAGAGAGATACCGAAGGTCAAAGGCAATAATGCAGAAGAAGCAGTTGATTGTGCTGGAAGAACCAATTGATATAAGAGGAAATAAATTACACAACTCAATGAAGATTAAAGATACCATTGTAGTGATGGATATCATTGGAATAATCCCCTCACCTTCCTCTCCACTTTCCATAGTTTGATTACAGCATAATATAATATCTTTTCATGTAATAATTATCAGGATAAAACTTTATGTACTGAGAAGATAGGTCAGTTTTGACTAGAAGGTGATTTCAAATAGGATTTTGCAAATTTTAAAAATACTTCTCTATAAAATGTATGCTTTTGAGCCAATGAGAAGATAGTTGTTAGTTTTGAATATTATATAAATATAATGGAATCTTACTAAAATATGTCTGTTGCTTGCTCTGATTTAAGACTACAATGTATAGGAGACCTCCATTATCCATGAATTCACTTTAGCATTATAACACCATTGATTCAATTCAAAAGAGATTCACATGATGCCAATTTTCCACTATCGTTAAACAGGGTACTTAGAGGTTGAGTTAATTATGATACTTTGATATGTGATCTATTTGTGGGCCCTATTTACTTTCCTCCTTCATGTCCTCTCTTTTTGCCATTTTTAAGACTTTTCTATACTGCACTTAAGATAGGGAGTCTCTGTGTAGTGGATAGATTAATGAATATCATCACCAATCCTCCTATATAATAAAAGCCTGATATGCTAAGTGCTAAGTGTCCAGTCGTCCGGTTGGCTTTTCAACCAATCAAAGCATAATATGCTGATGATATACTAAGGCCACTCAACCACTCGCTATGATGTGCACTGACCACCAGGGGGCAGACGCTCCGACCTGTAGGTTAGCTTGCTGCTGGGGTCCAGCCGATTGGAACTGAGCGAGAAGGGCTGGGCATGCCCTGGATCCCTCGCGCAGTTCCTCCCCAGCTGGCCAACCTCCTGTGTCCCTCCCCAGCCCCAATCGTGAACCGGTGGGGTCCCTCAGGCTGGCCTGCGCCCTCTTGCAATCCAGAACCCCTCGGGGGATGTCAGAGAGCCAGACTGAGGGACCCCGCTGGTGCACGAATTCATGCACTGAGCCTCTAGTATTAAATAATATTTAGAGAAATGCCCTAACTGGTTTGGGTCAGTGGATAGAGCATTGGTCTGCAGACTGAAGGGTCCTAGGTTCGATTACAGTCAAGGGCATGTACCTTGGTTGCGGGCACATCCCCAGTAGGGGGTGTGCAGGAGGCAGCTGATCGATGTTTCTCTCTCATCGATGTTTCTGACTCTCTATCCCTCTCCCTTCCTTTCTATAAAAAAAGCAATAAAATATATATTTTTAAAAAATAATATTTAGAGAAATGAAGGATGCTTTTATGTAATGCTAGAGGCCTGGTGCACGAAATTCATGCACGGGGGGGGTGATGTCCCTCAGCCCAGCTTGCACCCTCTCCAATCTGGGATCCTTTGGGGGATGTCCGACTGCCAGTTTAGGCCCACAGGGATTGGGCCTAAACCGGCAGTCGGACATCCCTCTTACAATCCGAGACTGCTGGCTCCTAACTGCTCCCCTGCCTGATTATCCCTAACCACTCCTGCCTGCCAGCCTGATTGACGCCTAACTGCTCCCCTGCTGGCCCAATCTCCCCAACTTCCCGCCCCTGCCGGCCCAATCGCCCACAACTGCCCTCCCCTGCCGGCCTAATCTCGCCCCCAACTCCCCTCCCCTGAAGGCCTGATCTCACCCCCAACTGCCCTCCCCTGCTGGCCTGGTCGCCACCAACTGCCCTCCCCTGCCAGCCTGATCACCCACAATTGCCCTCCTCTGCTGTCCTGTTCACCCCCAACTGCCCTCCCCTGTTGGCCTGATCACCCACAACTGCCCTTCCCTACCGGCCATCTTGTGGTGGCCATCTTGTGACACCCTGAGGGTGGCCATTTTGTGGCAGCCATCTTGTGATGCTGCACGATGCCACGTAGGCTTTTATTATATAGGATTGAAAGCAAATCTTAATATAAATGGACCTTCTCTCATATGTTTATCTTGAGCAACAATAGCAACAGTATTCACAATGATGCTCCAGTTTATCTTTGTTCAAACTTACTCTTTACCTTCTAAACAAAACAAAAAACACCTTAGGATAGAGGTCAGCAAACTTATTCTTTAGAGGTCTATATAGTAAATATTTTAGACTTTGTGAAATGTATGGTCTCGCTCATAACTATTTATGTTTGCCAGCCCTGTAGCACAAAATCCACCATAAGATGATATAAATGAATGTGCGTTGCTCTACCCCAATAAAATTTTATTTATAAACACTGAAATTGGATTTCATATTGTTTTCACATGTCATGAAATATTTTTCTTTTGCTTTTTTTCAATCATTAAAAAATATAAAGATCACTCTTAGATTGTAGGGCATGCCAAAAAAAACCCGGTAGGATTTGTCCCATTGGCTGTGGTTTGCTAACCCTATTTTAGAACACTCCTGTTCTGTAGTATATTAGCATATGCTCTGTTAATTAAAAGCCCATAGTTTTTGAGCTTTCAGAAGAATGTTCTGAGAATTTAAGACAGAGAAAGGAGATACCCCACAAGAAATTAACACTTCACAGACTCAAATATGTCCTGAATGCCTATTGTATATGCCAAGTACTGTTCAAGATATTGGAAATACAGCAGTAATCAAAGAAGTCAAAAGTCCCTGCCTCTTTGGAATTCACATTTTAATGGGGTGACACAAATATAAGTAAACAAGTAACAAGTGTAGTATTAGGGATGGTGATAAGTACTATGGATAAAAATATACCAGTGAAGGTGGATAGAGAGTGCAGGCAGGAAAGAGGATTGTAATTTTAAAGAAGGCCATCAAGGAAGGCTTTGTTGATAAGGTGACATTTGAGTAAACATCTAAAGTAGGATAGGGAATAAACCATGGATGTCACCCTTAGAATAATGGAGAGTTTTGAACGGATGTGTGGCATGATTTGACTTCTATTTTAACTGAGAAACCATTTAAGAGGCTATTGAAATAATCCAGGTGAAAAATTATAGTAATTTAGACAAGTGATAGAGGTGGAGGTAGTGAAAAATACATTATTGATACATTTTGAAGGTAGAGATAACAGATTGAGTAAGAAAATTGGCAGTTGGAAGGATGGAGTTGCCATTTACTGAAACGGATAAGACTGTGGGAAGAGTAGGTTTGAGGAGGAAGATCAGGAGTTTTACTTTGATCATGGAAACTTGAACTGCCTTTAAGATATCCAAGTAGAGATGTTAAGTTGGCTGTTAGATATTTGCATCTGGAGTTCAGAGGAAAAGTCTAGGCTAGAGATACTATTTTTTAGAGTCATCAAGATCTTAATGGAAATGAGCTCATCAAGGTATTGATTGGTATTACTATTTCTTTATTGGTATTACTGCCTCTGCTTCTTTTCTCATTCACTTTCAAAGAGGTAGGTAGCTTCTAATAACCTGTCCCATCTGCTCACATACAAAGGGTGGAAGGGATCCCACTGAGTCAGAAATCTGACCTATACAGGAAGTACCATTACTAGGCCATCCTCAAATTTTGGCATGGTGTAAACATGGGAGTGAATTTTCCCAAGTACCTCCTTGCTGGAAACTGTTTGCACTGGAGGTAAGTGTTAAAGGGGCGGTTGTGGGAAATGATGGGGTGAGGGCTTCCTAAACCTTTCTCAAACCTCAGAAATGGCTTGATTCTGAGGAAGGGAGAAGGTTCAGGCTGGTTCTTATTTCTGTGAACCGGTTCATACAGCCCTAAATTTGATCTGCTTTCCTCAAACTGGGAGTCAGAAATCCCTTTTCTCTTCTGTTTTTCTGCTGCAGAAAGTCCCAACATTCCCATTTTGTGGGCTCCAGAAAGGGGTAAGCGAAGACTTCAATCCCAGCCAATCATTTCCAGATTAATAATTTTTAGTGTTTTGGTTTTTTTGTTGTTATAAAAATGCTTCAACCCATTTTCCCATCTGTTTAATTTTCTTGTGGATTGTATGTATCTATGTTCTAGGGTCATTCTGTATCCCTGGGCAATAGAATTCAGATCCATTGGCTATTTCCATTTGTGTGCTGTTCTCTTGTGGATTCTCATATGCGGTTTACTCGTGACTGTTTCCTAGATGGAAGACACCAAATTCAAGAGATTGCTTCACACTGTCTCATTTTTTCCCCTGAATGGTGTTTTGTTCCCCTGCTGACAGCTTTTCACTACCCTACCCAACTGCTTCTGATGATCTGTCATTGCCTCTCTGCTATTCTGTCTTCCTGCTTTGACTGCCTTTGATTTTTTTCTCTATTTTTTTTGCCCCTCTTTACTCATCTGCTGATTGATTTGCATTCTTTACTCACTGATGCTTTGTCCAACAGCAAATGGCCTGTTACTCTCATAGCCATTTGCTGTTTTAGCATTGTAGACTGTTCAGCATTGTCTATCGGCCCTCCTGTGCCATCTGCCTGCTTGATCTTGCCCTGCCCAATCTATGCCTGTGATATATATAGGTTCAGATTGTTTAGCACTTCTGCTGCCAATCTCCACTTGCCTTCTGCCACTAAGTTGGACTGCTGATTGAATTTGCTTGATGACTGTCTCCTATAACTATTTGCTGTACATGGCTGCCCCATTAATTAACTTGAGATATTACATTCATCTCCTATGTACTCAGCCTTGAAACTTGCCATATACCTCCTTTGTACTTCTCTACATCTGATAAATCACTGGCATTGTTCCTCTGTTGTCTTGTAACCCTGATCAGGTTTTATTTCCAAGAAAAGTGTTGCCTACATATTGTCCAAACATATCTTAAAAATAGAAAAATGCTTCGCTTTTTAACAGTACAGTCCAATTTACTCTTAAACTGCCTTTTAAACTCATTTCCACCCATCCTTTTAGCTTTTTTATACAACTTTACATTTTTCTCTTTACTTAGGAATAGATTTTTTTCTAAGTCATTTGTTAGCTTTGCCTTTTCACATCATATATTATGTACTTTTTATTCCTTATGTATAGGATATTTTAATAATTTTTCATATATTAAATTTATTTCCTAACTTATTTACTTATTTTCTCTAATATTTCCAGGGCATCATGAAGACAAATTACTCCCATTAATTCCGTTTAAGACTAAAAGTATCATCTTTAAAAATAATACATTTATTTATAGTTTCTTTGTAGTTAAGATTAAAGTAGCTTTCCACTCTGATCCATTTTTTTAATTTATCTTTATTGTTGAAAGTATTACAGATGTCCTTCCTTCACCCCCCGCAAACCCCTCCCCCCCCCACATTGACCTCTCCTATAGTCCCTGGTAATCTTTATTTTACTTTCTGCCTTTGAATTAGCCTATTCTTGGTACCTTATATAAGTAGAATCATTCCATTTTTGTCCTTCTAAGTCTGACTTAACATAATATTTTCAAGGTTGATTTACGTTGCAGCATATATTAGAATTTCCTTTTTGAGACTACTGTTCCATTGTATGTTTGTGCCACCTCTTATTTTTTCATTCTTCTGGACACTTGAGTTGTTCCATCTTTTTGCTATTATGAATAATGCTGCTATGAACATTGGTATGCAGGCATCTGTTTTTCTTCTCCTTCTTTTGTGTATTTACCTAAAAGTATAATCAGAACTTTTAATATTTTGTCTAAGAGGAAATGAAATCAATAGCAAAAGCATTGGGAAACTACATAATTAACACTAAAGATGGATACGTTCAAGATATTGCAGTAGGAGCAAAAGAAATTATAAACTCTTAGAAAGGTTACAGGTGGGTGGCCAGGTGAAATTTAGAAGACCCTGTATTCTAGAAATGAAAGGAGAATGCAGTGAAATAACACACATAATTGAAGGACATCAAAATGATTCTGAAGAGGGTTGAATTAAAAAATATACCAACTTCAGAACAGAATGATGGCATGTCTTTGAAATAGAGTAATGTAGACTTTTAGAAAGAGAAGTGGGGGAGGCTTTTGAAAGGCAAGATTTAAATGAAGACAATGGGGCTGAATGAGGCAACCAGGGTGTATTTACAGAAACCAGCAATGGGAATAGAAATTTATTTCAATTGTGTAATCTTCAATCCTGGATACTCAGCCTTCTACCTATAGAGAAGTTTCTAAAAATATTCCTGCACCTGCCCTGGCTGGTGTGGCTCGGTTGGTTGGGCATTGTTCCTTGCACCAAAAAGTTGCTGGTTTGATTCCCAGTCAGGGCACATGCAGGGCACATGCTCAGGTGACAGACTCAAACCCTGATAGGGGGCGTGCAGGAGGCAGCCGATCAATGTTTGGTTCTTACATCGATGTTTTTGTCTCTCTCCCTTCCTCTCTTTCTAAAAATCAAAAATATTTTTTTAAACTTAAAAAATAATAATTAAAAAATTCCTGGGCCCAATCCTCTGACATAATGAGTTGGGGATATGGTTTAGGCAATGAGAGAGAGAGAGAGAGAGAGAGAGAGAGAGAGAGAGAGAGAGAGAGAGAGAGAGTTTTAATTCACTGTCAAAACACAGTATTTGTTAAATTGAACTGGGTAGCATAGTGTCCTAGACCTTACAGGAGTTACAAAAGTTGGGAAAAATTGGTTCTTGTCTTCAAGGAGTTTAAAACAGTAGTAGTTAAATATGCAATAATAATGGATTTGGGAAAGAAGACTTTCAGTCCATTAGTAGGTAATGTTTTCACTTATCTCAATTTCTTGAGTGATTTTACATACTCTATTCAGTCTTTCTCAGCCAAGGTTCCTCATGTAACCTGTCAAAACACAGAAAATTGAGTGTCTGTCTTCTCAATTCTCCCAAGGTGGTACATAAACTTGTACGATTCTATATGTATAGGAGAGAAGTTATTTCGTTACATACAATTATTCTATTAGAACCTAATTTAAAAGGCTTGCTCTATGCCATGTAGTCTATTAGGAATTGTGACACAAAGGTAAGGCTTCTCTTTCAAGGAGCTTATATCCGAGAGAAGGGAAAAACAACAAAAAACGCATTTCTAATATCTACAAAATTTTGTTATTTTAATTCTTCAGGGAAAATGTTCTAAGTCAGAGTGATTGTATATAAGAACATTCTTTTAAGTCTTGTAAGCATCAATGATTCAGGAATAAGAATGTCTTCTATATTAATGCCTCATCACAGCTGAATAAATCTAGTGATATTTTAAATGCCAATAAGAATCTCTTAATTTTAAAACCTAGAGCATTCATTGACAAATTAGTGATTTTGTTGGTAGCTGTTAATAAACATCATTACCTGAAACCAGGGTTATTAATTTTATAGTGGAAGAGTGGAAATCAGCTATAGGTAAATAGATAACTAATATTTAGGAGGTTGTTTTTTAATCTAATTACAAGCACAATAAGGATTTCCACTCTAACATATAACTATATATTATTTGAAAACGTTTGGGGATTTAATTTATTCTTACTATCAACTAAAGCTCACTTGAATTCCTGGTGTCATAAAGTTCAGTCATACTCATTAGTTTTTATGATGGATTTGGTTAAATTAGTCATTTGAACTAAGAATGTATTTGTCCTTAAATTTATATGTGCCTTTAAATTTGAGAGCAGTAAGCTTTATTCCTATTGCTCACTGCTTCACACTGATTTTTCTAAAGGAATCTCTTTAAAGTGCTACACTTAAGATAAATTTTAGGAACCTATTTATCCTCAAATTTCCTGATAGCATACTAGTTATTTTTTAACAGCACAGCTACAGAAAGATCAAAATACTTGTGTCAGAAAAGAAACACTAAAATAAAAATTACATCCAGATTTAACTTGTTTACTTAACAATAATTTTTAACAATTTTGCTTGTATTCATTCTGAAAAACATTTTTAATGCAAGAAAAGATTATGCAGATATTTTAAAGTATAAGAATTGGGGATAAAAGAATAGCATCATTCTATTAAATTTATTAATAATAAATATACTTTTTTTGTGATCTCTGAAATCTTATTTTTATTTTGAGGAATGCTAAATTGAAAATAGAGTTGTATAATGTATTTTTGTGACAGTTAACCAGAAAAGGCAATATTTCTGTATCATTCCCTTATTAGTCTTCAAGTCCTTTTTAAGTTTAATAACAAAATCCTGTAAATTTTCTTGAGATTCTTTATAGGTAACTACTCCTAACAAACAAGTTGTCATCTAATTTTTCTTTTTTCTTTCTCTTTTCCCCCAACCCTCATTCTCTCCTGAAGAACAGTAGGACATATTCAGGACCTTGCAAAGGAAAATGTAGTAGCTTCCTTTACATGAGCATTTTATGGAGGTAGTTTCACTCCTTCAGTTTTTAACATAGACAGAGACAGTAACAGGCACTAATAACCAATCTCTAAATCCCCTAATCTCTTTCTCTCTCCTTTGCTCTTATATCCTCAAATGTTTTAGTTTTGCTGGCAAAAACTCACACATTATACCTGTGGCACAAGAGGTGTGGTGGAGTGAGAGAGAGATCATTGAGGGAAGAGTTAATTGCCTCAGATATGGAAATTATTTGGCTTAAAAAGCTCCTTTTTATATATTTAATAGTCTTTAACATCAAAATCATTTCCTGTAAAATGCATTTGTTAGACATTTGGATATTTATAAAATACAAAGAACTTCAAAACCTTTTGTATCTATCTCTGAAAGCTTTTAGATTTTTTACAATATATATATATATATATAAAAGCCCAAGCAACCAAACGACCAAATAACCAGTCGACCAGTTGCTATGAAGCGCATTGACCACCAGGGGGCAGACGCTCAATGCAGGAGCTGCCCCCTGGTGGTTAAGGTGCTCTCGTGGCAAGAGCGCTGCTCAGCCAGAAGCCAGGCTCACACTGGTGAGCACTGCTGCGGTGGCGCGAGCCTCTCCCGCCTCCGTGGCAACACTACCTAGTGGAGGCGGTGGTGGCAGGTGCAGCAAGGCCGTGATGAGCAGGAGCAGAGCAGTGCCCGGCCCTGGCATGGGCTCCTCCCAGGCCACCTGCTGCTTGGCACACTACTACATCCCTTGGGGGCTGAAACCAGCAGTCCAACATCCCATCCCGCGAGGGGTCCTGGATTGCGAGAGGATGTAGGCCAGGCTGAGGGACTACACCAGTGCATGAATTCGTGCACCAGGCCTCTAGTATTTAACACTTATGAAGAAAGAGAGATTATTTTCTGTTCATATCAGCAGGATTAAAATATCTCAGATGTTCAATAATCAATATTTTTCATTTGTTCAAATCCATATTACCGTAGTAGAAGTGTGCATATTTATTTTGCAATCAGAGGTAATAATCCTATCTAATAAAGAGGGACTATGCAAATTGATCATCATGCCGTCACAAAGATGGCAGTGCCCATAGCCACAAGATGGCAGCGCCCAGTCCCCTCAGCCCCCCAGTCCTTTCAGACCCACCGGGGGGGTGGCAGGCACATGGTACAGCCGGACCCGCCCTCAGCCCCCCAGCCACCCAGGGCCAGCCTGAGGTGTAGGCAAGCCTCAGATGTCAGCTGCCCAGCCGCCCAGGGCAGGCCCAAGGCACAGGTAAGCCTTGGGTGGAGGCTGTCCAGCCGCCCAGGGCCACCCGAGGCTCAGGTAACCAGGGCCGGCAGAGGCTTGCGCTGCTGGCAGGTTGCCTCCCGCCCCTGAGGGCTCTCAGACTGTGAGAGGGGGCAGGCCAGGCTGAATTTTCATGCACCGGGCCTCTAGTACCATTATAAAGATCTTAAACAAATATTCTGGGGGGAAAAAACAAAACATCTCAGTTATTTTATTTTCTCATCCCAACTCAATGTCTCTGGTTTAAAATAAAGTCAATCTTGTGTGAGGGTTACAAGGGAGAGAGCCTTTTAAGATATTCTGCTTTTCATGATGGTTGCTAATTAAAAAATAATCTGTACAAAGCTCCTATTTTATTAACAAGGTCTACAAATTTCCATTCTACTCCTATTGTTGGAATTTTAGGATCATAGCAATTAGCATGTATCATAGGTGTTCAATAAGAGCATAAAATGATGATCTTTTTAATGTGACATAGTGTTAAAGTTGAGATTTTAACTGAAAAGTATATGATCATTTAGGAGAAGGAAAATGGTTTTTGCTATTTATCTTGCCTTTTATTACTAGCTTTTTAAAACTCCTATTTTATGAATATAGATTTATTTATGAAGTAAACAAAACCCACCAATAATCTCAACATATTAGCTAGGAATAATTGATTAATTTCCACAATTAAGAATCCATCATAAGTATAGGTTTGAGTTTGTTAATAAAACCATCTCAATTGTTACTATAGCTATTACAATTTATTGTGCACTTACTGTGTGACAGGCTATGTAATATCTCATTTAATCCTTACAACAAACCTATACAATAGGTACCACTTAATAGATAAGAAAATTATATTTAGAAAGATTAAATTATTAAGTTACCCAGATCACAGAGCTAGTAGAAGATAATAGAACTAGAATTTGAAATAGGTAGTCTTACTCCACAGCCGTTGCTCTTAATCATTCTCCTTTTTATATAAATTAAGCTTTTTTCATGTAATAACTGTTCTACAAAAATAAAAGGGATCTGTCAATCACTACAGAGTATAAATAAGCTATAACTAATTTAATTTCCTTGTCATTAATTATTTAGGTTCTTTCTTATTTCCTATCACAAACATTCTCTATATAAATTGTCAAATACATATCTGAATATCACTTTAGAAATATTTCTTAAAATAGAATAACTGAGTCAACATTGTCCTCTATAATACATGTGCAAATTTATATATTCATATTAACAGTTTGTGAGACTGAAAATCTATTATCATTTTTCTAAATTAATTTCTTTATTGATTAAGGTATCACATATTTGTCCTCATCCCCCCATTCCCATCTCCCATCCCTCCCCACGCATGCCCCCACCCCCCTGTTGTCCTTAACCACTGGTTAGGCTCATATGCATGCACACAAGTCCTTTGGTTGATCTCTCCCCTTTACCCCCACCCTCCCTACCCTCCCTCTGAGGCCCGACAGTCTGATCCATGCCTCCTTGTTTCTGGGTCTGTTCTTGTTCATCAGTTATGTTGTTCATTATTTACCCTAGATGAGTGAGATCATGTGCTATTAGAAATACACTTATAAGAACAGAAAATGAGACAAGTAATAATGGTTATGCTGACAGGCAAATGAATCAGTCTGTAGTGAGTTTCTTTCTGGGCCAATAGTTCTTTTGAGACCCAATTTCAATGTCAAACATGTCCTTATGTGTACATGTCAGCAATGACATTTCAGTTCTGGATAGTGGACAAATGGTGGTAATGCAGGTCCGACTCTCTCTGGTTTGGT
Organism: Cnephaeus nilssonii; assembly: GCF_951640355.1. Lineage (NCBI taxonomy): Eukaryota > Metazoa > Chordata > Mammalia > Chiroptera > Vespertilionidae > Cnephaeus > Cnephaeus nilssonii. The sequence continues at coordinate 81,492,037 of NC_137075.1, forward strand.
ACTGGACAACCTGCAGTGATGCACAGCTGCTAACTGCTAGTATGGCAAGGCGACGTCAGCATCTTCCATCTCTGGACTGCTTCTCTTCTGTCTTCATGGCTGGAGTAGTCCTGTCGATTCCTCTCTGTTGCTGGAATCCACATGGTCTTGGAGTTGTTTTCTGAAAATATACAAACATATTCTCGACCAAAAGTTAATAAAGGAATATTTTCTATAAATTATTTGACTTGGGATCCTATTTCATTTTTTGCCCAAATGATTTTCCTCTGGCTTGTTTTGACACCTTGTGTGTTTTTCATGGGTGTCTTGCTTTTAGCCTTACAATTAATTTTCTAAAGTATTAATTTTCTAGATGTAATTTACTTACAGGATATTTTTCCTTACATGATATTCTTCTACTTTCCCCCCTTTTTTGATTTAAATATTAGGAGGCTTTTGAAAATTTTATAATGTAGTCTTGATGGCTTTAAAATTTTAATTTTTTGCACTATAATATTACTGTTTTAGGTTCATTACATGGTGCACAATTTTATCATGAGATGAACTACCAATAAAAATTTTAGTTAACACTTTAGGAACACCTTTTTGTCCAGTATAATTAATTTTTCTAGAATATTTGCTTGTTTCAACTAGCCAATTTAAATTTGCCTGAAAACTTGACTACTATTTTACTGTCAAATTTATTACTCTAACAACAATCTTATTTTACCCTGTAAATATTAGTGGAAGGGATTATTTGCCTTCTTGAGTAGGCCCTGAGCATTCCTGGTGGTAGGCTGGATTTAGATATCATAAACCCACTTCCCCACACTATGAGTACAAGACAACTCAAAAAATTCTTGTTGGTATGCGAGGGCAGCTGCTGTTGGTTAAGTCTCTGTTACCCGGGTCCCGATTTGAGCTGGGCATGGGACGTTAAGCAGCCCTGGGGGCAGGAGACTTCCTTCAGAAGGGGTGAGTGTTCAGGCCCCTGCAAAGTTGGGGGGTGAGGGTCTGTGCCCCACCTCTGTTGACCCCCAGGTTCTCTCCTCATGGCCCCTCTCTGACTGTGCCTGTCTTAGGTTGTTCCTTCCCTGAGGAATCTTACCCGTCTCTGGCTAACCAGCCTTCCTCCGGGGCTAAGCAGGGTGATGTGAGGTTCAGTTCTGTCTCCTTGGTAGCCTATGCCCCCATGGCCTCTACGCCCAGCACCTGCCTTGGGATCCCCTCGCCTGCTGGCGCGGCCCCAGCACGGATCACATATCTTGGGGAACCCGGGTTTCTTCTCCAGGGAGGGCTCAGTTCGCCCCACTGGGCGAGAAACAGATCCATGGTACCAGTCATCACGAGACTTCAACCTCGACATGAACAGAGAGCTCAGGCAACAGCTGTGAGCAATTGAATTGTGAGAAGAGGGTCCCTCTTGGCCTAAAGGGCAAGAGGGACCAATATAGAATGCTAAGGTGCCTTCCCAGGAGGCCCTCTACACAATGAAAGGGATTAAATCCTTACATGTCCTTTTTAAATTGCTGCCAGACATTCAAAGAATTAGTTTGTAAGTTTGCTTGGGATAATTGTATATTATGCTGTTGTAATTCTAAAATATCAAGAGATGTGTTACATTTGTCTCCAAGCACCAAACAGATGATTTTTTTTTTTTATCCCCAAGGGTGCGAGGAACTATTATAAGTAATGGGGGTGATCCAAATCTGGGAAAAATTTTAATGACAGTGTAGAATAATATCATGTAAGGATATTCTTTGTTCTAGTCCATGGCAATTCCCTTTCAAACTGGCTGTCCATTTCTTTTTATATAGACAAGGTCTTAGTTACATTTTCTGCACCTCTACCAGGGACAAGTAGTGATAGTAGTGACACCCTTTCTTTGGTGTCCACACAAGCCAGAGACCTCTCTTTAATTTTACACACAAAGGAGGCATTGTTTTGATTTTGTGTCATACAAAAGGGAAGCTGGGTGGAGACCCCTGTGTATTTATACTTTCTTGCCCCACCCATGGACCTCCTGGATGACCAAGGTGTTTGGTATTATTGGTAACTACATTAGTCAGGGGATCAGCCCACCTAAGGGGTCTTACCCATGAAGGGTCAGGAGCATAAGTCCAAAATACCAGAAACCCAAGAATGCCTGAGAACGCCTTTCTAGCCATGCTAGCAATCATCAGATGTACGGTAATTTTACCTGGGACAAGAGGGGAAGTATTTTGGACTTATGCTCTATTATTATTTTTAATCTTACTAGTTTGATAGATGAAAATTTTATGCCTTTATTGGCAAATTGTAGACTAATAATGAGATGAAACATTTTTCTTATATTTGCCCAATTTTGTTTCTCTTTTTATATAATGCCTGTTTTCTTTGTTCAGTTTTCTTTTGGCTCAGTAACCTGTTCTTGAAGACAGATTCTAATTTCAAAGAAAAGTTTAAGGAATTACTTGCCATTAATACTTTCAGCAGTCAGTAGATTTTTAACTAGATTATTTGACATATAAATATACACCAATTTGTTTTCTCTTTTCTCAATTCCATTAATATAATAATACTCAGTTATTTCATTACTCACCCTCTTACAGCCGAGGTCAAGCTCAAAACACATTCTGAATCAAAGGTATCTATATAATAAAAGCCTAAGCAACTGTTACAGCGGAATGACCAGAACGACCAATTGCTATGATGCTCACTGACCACCAGGGGGCAGACGCTCAATGCAGGAGCTGCTCCCTGGTGGTCAGTGTGCTCCCACAGGGGGAGCCCTGCTCAGCCAGAAGCCGGGCTCACGGCAGCACTAAGGAGGAGCCAGCTGAATGTTAAGGAGCAGCAAGCAGGCAGGCGGTAAGGAGCGAGGGGTCCCAGACTGCACGAGGGCGCAGACTGGGCTGAGGGATACCCTTCCCCCACCCCGTCAGTGCATGCATTTCGTGCACTGGGCCTCTAGTGAAGTTAATAAAATACAAACACATTATTTTCTAACAAGCTACTTAAACCCTTCGCAAGTCTTTTTAATAGCTGATGCACAGTAGTTTATTTTCTAACTATTCTTTTCTTATGGAATATTTATGATAATACTTTATGGATAGAAAAATATTGAACCTTAATATTTTAGAATGAATGGTTTGTTCATAAATAACAAACCTTAGAAAATAATTTATAATTAGGACACTGAATATACATAGCTACTATTAGCAGTCATTTTTTAAAATGCCAAATATATTGCCGAGACCGGTTTGGCTCAGTGGATAAAGCGTCGGCCTGCGGACTCAAAGGTCCCGGGTTCGATTCCGGTCAAGGGCATGTACCTTGGTTGCGGGCACATCCCCAGTGGGGGGTGTGCAGGAGGCAACTGATCGATGTTTCTCTCTCATCGATGTTTCTAGCTCTCTATCCCTCTCTCTTCCTCTCTGTAAAAAATCAATAAAATATATATTAAAAAAATGCCAAATATACAGTTCTATTTGCAAATTATTTGGCACAAATTATTTTTCTGCATAAGAATTCCAATGAAAACAATATTCTGGCATGCAATTAATATGAGTTATATTTGATTAGCTAGGAATTTAAAGCATTTTCTAAACATTTTCTGACAGACAGAGCTTAACTTTCCTCAAAAGAGCGTATTTTTTTAGTTTCCACTAACATGCAAACCATTTCAAGCCCAAACTTTTTTGGTAAGTGAGTTGTGTAACACTTGGCTTGTATTTTTCTACAGAAACATTTATTTATATAAATGATTCTCAGTCAAGGGCATTTTTGGTCCCCAGGGACTATTTCACAGTGCCTGGTGATGTTTTTGGTTATCATAACTGGAAGGGTGATACTGACATCTTTTTAGCAGAGGCCAGAAAGCTTCTCAACATCCTACAATGTACTAGGCAGCCCCTACAACAAAGAATCCTCTGGCCCAAATGTTAATAATACAGAAATTAGTAAATCCTCATTCATATATTAATGAGTACTCACTAACTGCACTGTGCTGGAACCTGGGAACACATGGACAGAAAGTTATGGGCTTAGCATTCAGGGAAGTTACATTATAGTTAGTAAATAGAAAGAATCTATATAATAAAAGCCTAAGCGACTGTTATGGCGGAACGACCGGAATAGCCAGTTGCTATGATGTGCACTGACCACTAGGGGGCAGACACTCAATGCAGGAGCTTCCCCCTGGTGGTCACTGCACTCCCAAAAGGGCAGCGCCACTCAGCCAGAAGCTGGGCTCATGGCTGGCAAGCGTAGCTGCCACGTCAGGAGCCTCTCCCAACTCCATGGCAGCACTACCAAGTGATGGCAGCAGGCACGGCAGGCCAGGATGAGCACAAACAGCATGGTGTCCAGCCCCGATTCGGGCTCCTCCCTGGTCACCTGCCACTTGGTGCACTGCTACATCCCCAGAGGGGTCCCGGACTATGAGAGGGATGTCCGACTGCCGGCTTAAGCATGATCCCGGTGCTGTTCTCTGTAGAAGGCAGTCAGTCTGAATAAGTCAGTGACTCAGGGAAGCATAGAGAACTCAGGGTGAGCCTGCCTCCGTGCTTGACTCACCCACTCGATGGTGTTCGCAGGACAGACTGTGATGGCCTAGCCTGTGCATGTGCAGCAGCTGCTGAAGCTCAAGCAATAGGCCGTGCAGCAGCAGAAGGCTATCCAGCCACAAGCTGGCAGTCGGACATCCCCTGAGGGGTCCCGGACTGCAAGAGGGCACAGGCTAGGACCCCCCTGCCCAGTGCACAAATTTTGTGCACCGGGCCTCTAGTCCTCCTATCTAATAAAGAGGGAATATGCTAATTGACTGTCCCACCCTCAAAGATGGCGGCACCCACAGCCTATAAGGAGGGAATATGCTAATTGACTGTCCGCCCTCAAAGATGGCGGCGCCCACAGCCAATAAGGAGGGACTATGCTAATTGACTGCCACGCTCTCAAAGATGGGGGCGCCCAAAGCCAATGAGGTAATATGCTAATTGACTGCCACGCCCTCAAAGATGGCAGCGCCCACAGCCACAAGATGGCAGCACCCAGTCTCCTCAGCCCTGCTGGGGCGGCAGGCATGTGGCAAGCCCTGGGCCGCCCCCTGGTGGGCCCCGCCACTCCGTGCACCTGCCTCCGGAGTCCCTCAGCCCCCCAACTGCCCAGGGCCAGCCCCAGGCACAGGTAAGCCTTAGATGGCGGCTGCCCAGCCGCCTAGGGCCGCCCAAGGCTCAGGTAACCAGGGCCGGCCGAGGCTTGCGCTGCCGGCAGTGGCGGCAGCAGAGGTGTGATGGGGGCATCACCTTCCCCTGATCGCCGGGTTGCCTCCTGCCCCTGAGGGCTCCTGGACTGTGAGAGTGGGCAGGCTGGGCTGAGGAACCCCCCTCCAGTGCATGAATTTTCATGCACCGGGCCTCTAGTCTATATATAAAAGCCTAAGCAACCATTTGACTGTTCAACTGGTAGCTATGATGCACACTGACCACCAGGGGACAGATGCTCAACACACAGGCATTGGAAACGTGGAACGGACTGATGAATCTCAGAGGGGAAGGGGAAGGGAGGAGGACAGGAAGAGATTAACCAAGATCTGAAATACATTCTAGAGTCCCGGTGCACTGATTCATGCACTGGCGGGGTCCCTCAGCCTAGCCTGTGGAGATTGGGTGGAAACCAGCAGTCTGACATCCCCCAAGAGGGTCCAGGATTGTGAGAGTGCACAGGCCAGGCCAAGAGACCCCACCAATGCACGAATCCATGCACCAGGCCTCTAGTTAGATAAATAAAATATAATATGATCATGATTATAGTAATGTTGTGTATGTGAAAGAAGCAAGATATAAAGTTTGCCTGAGGGAATTAGAAAAAATTTCAAAGACGTGATACTGGAACTGTTTTTGTTGTTATTATTATTTGTACTATTTATCTTTTACTTAAATTTACAAAAAAAAACACAACACACTAGTAATATAGTTATAGCTTAATGGATTTTCAAAAAACAAACATATACTTATGTAACCAGCAACTTCCAAATCAAGACACCAGAATGTTATCAGCATCCCTTTCAGTTATAGCCCGTCAAAAGTAACTACTCTTCTGACTTTTAGTATTATAGGTTATTTTTTTTTTTTACTAAACTTTATATAAATAAAACCATATAGTATGTAATCTTTTGTGTCTGGATTCTCTTGCTCAACATTATGTTTTGTAAAATCGATTCATATCGTTATATGTAGTTGTTCATTCTCATTATCATGCAGTAGTCCATTGTAGAAATAAGCCAATATTTATTAATCTACTGTGAAGAATTTATCAATTCTATAAAGGCACAATGGCTGAAATCTTAACTCTTCCAGTAGATCAGTCAGGCTGCAGACTGGGTTTTGAGATGGAAGTGGCAGGAGAAAACCTAGAGATGTAGATAGGGTCAAATTATGGAGACTGTGTCACATAAAAGGCAATTGGATTTTCCTGTGGAAAAAAATTAAGATTTTTTTTGAAAGATGTTAACAGCAGTGAATTTAATGATTTTTGAAATTCAGAAAGACCACTTTGGCAGCAGAGTAGAGAATGGGTTGAATGAGAGTAAACTTAGTTATAACACCAGTCAGGAGGTTATTGGAATATTCAAACAAAAGATGTTGAGAACCTAAATGCAGGAGAGATTAGAGAGGGATAGATGGCTCTCTCAGGATAGAATTTATAGCACTTTTTTACTAACTGGGTCTGAAGATTGCAGAGGATAGTTTTCAGAGCCAGCCTTCAAAAACTTGTGTATGTTACTAAAATACAAAATCTGAGCAATGAAAAAAAAAATAGAATTCTACTCAGTAATTAAAATTGAATTCAAAATAATGTCCAAATTTATCTTTAGTGTTCACACTTGTAGAAGAATAGATATCATTAGTTGAAAATGAATAAATTGATGGAAATCTTTATGGAGAATCTGTAGGAAGATTGGTAACAGTCTAGACTGAATAGTGGCATTGGCCTTTTTTTTTTTTAATTTAAAACTTCATCTTCCTTTTTGTTGTTTCCGATTTCATGAGTTTTACTTTTCACGAAATTTATACATTTAGTCATGAATAAAGTTGTTTTTACCTCAGGAAGAAAAAAATGAGAGAGGGTGTGTGTGTGTGTCTCTGTGTGTATGTGTATGTTAAAAGCAAGAGTGAGGAGATGGAAGGAAGAAAGGAGTTAAAAATATTGCATCTGTATGAATAAGAAGGAAATTGTCTGGAGTGAAATTAATTGAGTTCCAGTAGTTATTTCTAGATGGGGCAATTACTGCATTTCAATTTGTTTGTATATGCATTCCTTAAGAGAATAAAGCCAGTGAGTCAGAAAATTCCCCAGTAGCATCACTTCAAAGATGTATTGATTGCTATCTAAGATAGTGGCAAAGCTAGTTGCCTATTTGTGACCTAGAGAATCAGTACAGTTAGCTTTTGGTAACATAGCACTGCCTATCAATGTTTTGGAAGATGAATAACTTTAACATGGACTAAACATTTAACATAAAAAACTAAGTTTATGATTTTAAAATTAATAGGTTATGTTTATGATCTCTAGGTCAGAGAAACCTTACTAGTTGAGACATGAAACTCAGAAAATATAATAAAAATACTTATAGAATCTCCTATATAAGCAATTTCAAACCTCTTCATGGAAATATCAGCTAAGCAAAAATTTTTACAAATGTCAAACTTAAAAATTAATATTTGCAATAGGTTTAACTGCCAACAGTTTAATATTTTCAGTATATAAAGTTTTATTATAATTCGATAGGAAGAACATATCCATCAATATAGAAAGTAGGCAAAGGATATAAACAATTTGTAAGCAAAAAGTTGCAAGTTGCTTTTAAATATGTACTTGTTATAATTGGTAAGAAATGTAACTTTTAAAAATATTCTGTTGTTTTGTACACACCAGTTAAATAACTATTTAAAATTGAGATTGCCTGGAATTGGCAAGGTTTGTGTGAAAAGTACATTATTGTTTAGAAGATAAATTGGTACCATCTCTCTGTAGGGCAGTCTGCAATGTGTCAAAAATGTCAGTGTAATGATATAAAAGACATCCATTTCATAAGGTAATAAAGCAGTTTACAGAGAGGTATGGTCTGAAATAATCATTGATTTGGTACTTTGAAAAACCTTCCCACTATAGAAAAACTTAACCCAGTAAAAGGACAGATCCTCTGAGGCATACCCTGTAAAATGACAGGTACTGTCAGTATTTAGATTTACATTCTCCCCCAAAATACCATGAGTTGGAAGTGAGAGCAGCAGGGAGCATTGGCCAAGACTATAGGAAGCCAACTTGGGAGAGACAGAAGGTGCCTTGGGACAGATGACTGTAGCAGCACTGCTGGTGAGACACTTATCCTCGGATAAGCAGCAGTGTGTGAAGTTCAGCCTGGGATTCCCTGAGACTGAGAACCTTTTGGAGGCTGAAGTGGAAACTGTCAGTGGTGCCTCTGGCTAAAGGTAGAAACAAAAATAATTTTTCTCCAAAGGAAATTCCCCAGTTTAATTCAGCAGTATTCTCAACAGATTAAGATCAAGTAATGAATATACTACTAAAACTCACCAACCACAAGTCAGCAACTCCATTATTCAATAGATGGACTGAAAAACATGACAACTGCTAGAACTGTCAAATACAAAAGTATAGGACATCTAAGAATTAGGTGACTGTTGTCATTTATTGTTCATACTGGGGAACTTTTGTTTAGGACAAATCCTAAACCAGACAGGTTCAGCAGACACAACAGAAGCACATCAAACTGTCCCTGGCAAGCCAGGATATATGTTTAACCTGTGTATGGTGAAATGTCCAATAGAACAAAAACAGACTAACAAAAATAAAGATATAAAATGAGATCATTTATGAATGAGCAATTTTGGGAAAATGGGGTTCTTAGAAATAAGAAAATGTAAGTTTAAAAAATTGATGAGCAGATAAAACAGCAGATTAGACCAGCAGAAGAGAGAATTCGCACACTGAAATACTTATCTGAGGAAATTACTATTTTTTCAATTCATGTTGGAAAAATTACATAGAGAGATAATTTAATGGGGATATAAGAGAGACATAGGTATGGAGAATGAAATGAGAAATACCAAAGTATATTCATCATAGCCCCAAAAAGAAGAATGGAGAAAAGGCAATGGTTTTAAAAGTAACCAAAGAAGGACAAATCACTTATATAAGAACTAGAGGCCCAGTGCATGGATTCGTGAATCTCTTCCCACCCTCCCCCAGCCCCCCTTCCTTGTGAGATTCATCATTCTGTTCCATGTTTCCATGCCTGTGCATTGAGTGTCTGCCCGCTGCTGGTCAGTGCGCGTCATAGCTATCTGCCTGCGGGTCATCCAGTTTTCTGGTCGCTTAGGGTTTTATATATATAGATTTGATTTAGATACAAAAAGGAATTAATTCCCAAGTGTGTTATATACTTTAAATGTAGTAATCATATTTGACTTTAATTTACTAATATTTAAATAAAATGATTTTGTTTCAAAAAGTGAATTAAATATCTAAGATTGTATTATTTTCTCTTCCTAATGTATTCAATACTTTAAATTTTTCTAATGCTACCTGCCTTCTCACTTTAATGTTTTGGGGACCAATTTTTTAAATCTTCCATCACTTAATAAAAATAGTATATTTTTAATATAAAAAGAATATATTAAAATTTTTTATCCTTACATAATTTGGCCTCTCACTTATAATAATTTTACTGTTCCACTTAGTTGAAAAACTTTGGAAAATCTTGAGCACAATCCATAGAACAATCTTAATATGTCAGTGTTGAAACTCATTCATTTTTTAGCCTCATGTCATAGTTATCCATAGTTTAACCAGAAACAGTGCCCTTTTATTTTTAAAGATTTATGTTCAGAATATATCCTATTAGACTCAAAACATATTGTTCTGAGGTAGCACCTGAGTAATTGTGAGGTTACTTTTCTGTTATGATGAGCCATAACATTAGTCATTTGTTTTATATAATCTTTACTGCTTTTAACAGACTAATATTTTGGATTTCTATTAATTGCTATTTATTTAGCTTTCTGACTACCTCTGTGATGACACAAGAACAGTTTTATAAATAACTTTAAGAATATAACTACATTTGCCCTGATTTATTTAGGCCAGATTTATTTTGAGATGCTGAAAATTAATAGCCATATTTTTTTTTCTGATTTCATCCTTTTGAAACAGTACTGTTTCTCTCTGATGTTTTCTTGTCATTGCTGCTGGCAATCAGAGACAGGTCAAGAAGATTAAGGAAAATATTCCTTATATAGACTATCATTTTGTAATATAAAAAGGTTTAAACAGAATTTGCAGAAGCTGAGATATATAAAAATTATTCAGAGAAAATCACAAAATGTCTGATAGCTTCTGGTCAATCTACATTAATAAAAGAAAGAAGAAGAACTCTTGGAAGCTAGGATGTGGCATAATCTAGTGGTATCATCCCCCCAACCCCCATATCCACACCTACTTTTTTGTTTTCTCTTCTTTCCCTAGAAGCAAATTTGGTTAGAATTGAAGTCTGCCCTTCCTATTACAGTGTTGAACAAAATGGCAGTTTCCATTTGCTCCACTCAATGCTTTGGGTACCCTCTGCTCTTAGATACTTGATTTTTATTCTGTGAAGACAGGACTTGAGTTAACACTGTACATAATTATCTTAATATAAAATAATATTGCCTGGTTATCAAATCTTTAGGTTTGTTTTATAAACCTGAATTGTTAGATATCCTTTATTTGGGTGATTCTTATGAATTTGGTTTGGTTCTTGCATATCATGAGCCACACTTAAGGGTACAATTTCTAGAGCAGATTATTCAGCTAAAATGAACATTGAGGTAGCATCGAAAGAGAAAATGTTATAAATGAGCAGCCTTGGGCATGCATGTGTATGTTTGTTTGTGTGAGTAGGGATGTTTATTTCCACCCATTTTGACCAAGTAATGGGCAACCAACTTCTTCTTCCTCAGTCCCACCAGCTGCCCTGATAAAATGAACTCTTCGGTTGCCTATAGCCTCAGCCTGAGGAACTCAATTCCAATCCTAGAACATGTGTGCATGTATGCACACACATACACATATACATTACCCTTAGTTTTATGAAGTGCAATCTGTTGTTGCTGTTGTTCAAGGATGGACTCTATTTTGACTTCTTTTAAATCTCAAACTTGAAAGTGACATATACTTTTTTGCGGATAGTGACCTACCTTGCTCTGAGCACCGTCGTTTAGAGGTTCTGAAAGAGTCTGTGATCCTCAGATCTTAAATTACAAATCTTGATTCTAAGATATCAGCCCAAAATTCTATGCCATAAAAATATGTGTGTGATAATTTTTAAATATTTATTAAATTAACTAGAGGCCCGGTGCATGAGAATTCATGCACTGGAGGGGGATCCCTCAGCCTGGCCTGTCCCCTCTCACAGTCTGGGAGCCCTCAGGGGCAGGAGGTGACCCGGTGATCAGGGGAAGGCGATGCTCCCATCACACCTCTGCTGCTGCAACTGCCGGCAGCACAAGCCTCGGCTGGCCCTGGTTACCTGAGCTTCGGGCAGCCCTGGGCAGCTGGGCAGCCAACATCCAAGGTTTGTCTGCACCTCGGGTCCGCCCTGGGCGGCTGGGGAGCTGAGGGTATGGGGGACTCCAGAGGCAGGTATGTGAAGCAGCCCAACCCACCTAGGGGTGGGCCCGGCCCTGCCGCTTGCCTGCCACCCAGTGGGGTTGAGGGGACTGGGCGCTGCCATCTTGTGGCTGTGGGCATCGCCCTATTTGAGGGCGTGACAGTCAGTTAGTATATTCCCTCCTTATTGGCTGTGGGTGCCACCATCTTTGTGAGGGCATGATGTTCAATTTGCGTATTCCCTCTTTATTAGATAGGATTTTTAGATAAAGGAGGAAAACAATGTGAAAAATAACTGGGTAAAGAAAAATGTTTTGAAGCTAAGGAGTATTCATCACTGTACTCAAGTTAGTTATTTAGCAGAGGTTGGGATCTAAATGTTAGCAAGCAGGGAGAGATTTTTCATTGGTAAAGTAACTGTAATGTAGTATTATTATAGAAAGATATATTCTCAGTAGCCCAACAATTGGTTTTTACTCTGAAATCGAAATAAATCCTTTCGTTGACTCAGATAAATTGCTTCGCTTGTTTTAGAGACCATGTTATACAAGAAATACTTACCTTTGCTCATCATAATCTTACTTAGCACAGTGATATGTTAACTCAGTGATGCTTATGGAAACTGAGGTGAACTAGAGAAACAGCAGACTTACTGGTAACTCAGCATCTCATGCTCACTGCAAAGTATATGTTCATTGAATGGAATAGAAGATGAAATTGGCTACAGTACTTAAATTTTTACTTCTTTTTTTTCTTGCTTTCTCTATAATTATACAGTCTCCCTTGATCTTTTATCATAACCAGATCTTATTCAAATATTGTACAACTTTGAAAAACAAAATAAAGTATATCCATTTTGAAAAGCTTTCTGCTTCTTCCAGGAGTGGAAGAAGATATAAATATTTAAGAAGCCTAAAACTCCAAGGGAAAACATACATTATCAACCAGATCATATCTTCCAAGTAAAACTGGGATAACTACCTATATCGTGGGTTGCATCTTCTCCTTCTTGTTGCAGTCGTGTTTAACTGCTTTAGTCACACTGCTATGAGACAGTGATGGGTTATGATTGTTTGAAAGGTGTTTGCAACTAATATAAAATTACAAAATCTACAAATGAACTTTTAATTAATTAAAATAAATTTAAAGCTGCCCTTATAATAATGTGTCTCTTACTTTCATTTTGCTCTGTTTCTTAAATGAGAGGAGAAAGAAGACTTATATCTGGTATTCATTGAGCATCCTTAGGAGTGAGTCATATATGTAAATTTTATATATCATGTCTATGTAGTCCTGAGAAAAAATATATTAAAAATAGCTTCTCTGTACCATAGTATACTTAAAGGGACAGGCTCTGAACTGATAGTTTATTATAACTTTTTTTTAAAGTGTAAAATAAAATTAATATGTTTGCCCTTTAATGAACAGAGTAAGGAAAATTTAATTGGATGGCATTATACTGCTTATTATCTTCTCCAAATTTATCTTCTCACTCGGTCTACATTTTGCTCTTATGAAATATCCTAACATTTATTTCAGTATGATTTACAAAGTTGAATATAAGGTGATCATGAAGATTAGATCAAATAGTACACATTATCATGAATCAACCTCATTAGGTCCATTTAAAGTGTGTTTTTCAAAGTGTGGTCCTCTGACCATCATCACAAGCATAACCTGTTATAAATGCAAATTTTGAGGCTCCAGTCACACATTCTGAATCAAGGTCTTTGGGTGGGGCCCAGCAATCAGTGTTGTTCAATGCCTCTAGAAGATTCTGATGTACACTAAAGATAGAGAACTACTCCTCTAACCAGATCCTAACTTGATAGCTTTACATTATTATTAGCCATTAGATGGTGTTTCAAAGATATTCTTTGTTACTTAAGATTAATCAGCAGAGAGCACTGTAGTGATTGTTAGGAGGATATTTTATTAAACCTACATAGTTGAGTAACAAGCATGTAAATATTAATACAAATTATGGTCTGTTAATAAATGTCTATAAAAGTAAGTAAATGTGATTTTTTCACAATCACCATGAATATAAGAAATTTCTACCCATTTACATGTAGCTGCTATGTGTCCTGTACTTATTTAAATGTGATTGCTAGTTAGCAATAACATTTTTTAAGGTCCTTTTTTTCTGTGAAGTTAAAAATGGAACTCAATTTCATTGACCAGTTCCCTACCTGTCGAATCATTGTTTATGACACTCTTTTTTTGCAATTTGAGCAGTCTTTTGAAGCATCTTTCTGACTTACATGTTCTCTTCAAAGTGTCAAGGGTAAAAAAATAAGTAAGCAATTTTCCATAGGAGATTGAATTTTCATAGTTTAGAAAGTATTTATAAGTTAAAGATAAAATGTCTTATTTACAGGGAATAGCTAAATCTAATTAAACATCATTATTTTAAACACTACTAGTTCAGAAAAGATTATATCAGAAGTAGAAATATAAATTTCTACTATTGCTCATGGAAAAAAAATAATTTAATAATCAAATTAATGTATGAGAAAGTAGAAACATTAAACAAATTAAGAAAAATGGTTTTAAAGTTTCAATGGCATCCTTTTTTCCATGGATTATGAATAATCCTATCTAATAAAGAGGGAATATGCTAATTGACACTGTCACAAAGATTAAGAAGTCCTCATTCATATATTAATGAGTACTGACTAACTGCACTGTGCTAGGACCTGGGAACAACACATGGAGAGAGTTATGATCTTAGCATTCAGGGAAGTTACATTATAGTTAGTAAATAGAAAGAATTCTATCTAATAAAGAGGGAATATGCTAATTGACCGTCACACCCTCACAAAGATGGCAGCATCCACTGTCAATAAGGAGGGAATATGCTAATTGACCGCCACGCCCTCAAAGACGGCGGCACCCACAGCCACAAAGATGGCAGCGCCCACAGCCACAGTCCCTTTAACCCCCCAGCCGCCCACGGCCAGCCCAAGGCACAGGCAAGCCTTGTATGGCAGCTGCTCAGCCACCCAGGCCCAGCCCAAGGCACAGGCCAGCCTCAGATGGTGGCTGCCCAACCGCCCAGGGCCACCTGAGGGTCAGGTAAACAGGGCCAACCGAGGTTTGCACCGCCGGCAGTGGCAGCAGCAGAGGTGTGATGGGTGCATCGCCTTCCCCTGATCACCAGGTCACCTCCTGCCACTAAGGGCTCCCAGACCGTGAGAAAGCGCAGGCCAGGCTGAGGGACACCCCCCCTCCAGTGCATGAATTTTTATGCACCAGGGCTCTAGTCCTATCTAATAAAAGAGTAATATGCAAATTAACCATCACTCCACTACACCCACAAGCCACTCCCACCAGACAATCAGGAGAGAGTATGCAAGTTAACCCAACCAAGATGGCTGCGGCCACGGAGCAAGCAGGAGGCTTGGGTTTCCCCGGCAATGGAGGAAGCCAAGCTTTCTGCACACCCTGGCCAGCCCAGGCCTCCACTTAAGGCTACAAAGTTTCAATTATAGAAGATAAATAAATCCCAGATCCCAGGGCCTCTGCTTGGGTCGCCGGGGGACATGGCCAGCCTGCGAACCACCACAGGCCCCTAGCCCAGGCCACCCCACGCCCCAAAGGAACCCCCATTCTGATCCGGAACACCTTTCAGGGCAAACCAGCTGGCCCCGACTCATGCACCAGGCCTCTATCCTCTCTAATAAAAGAGTAATATGCAAATTAACCATCACGCCAACACACAAGATGGCTCCCCCCATGTGGTCAAAGATGGCTGCCCCCATGTGGACACAAGATGGCCACCACAAGATGGCCAGCAGGGGAGGGCAGTTGGGAGGGACCAGGCCTGCAAGGGAGGGCAGTTGGGGGTGACCAGGCTGGCAGAGGAGGGAAGTTGGGGGCGACCGGGCCTGCAGGGAAGGGCAGTTGGGGGGGACCCAGGCCTGCAGGGGACAGTAGTTGGGGGGGACCAGGCCTGCAGGGGAGGGCAGTTAGGGGTGACCAGACCTGCAGGGGAGGGCAGTTAGGGGCAAACAGGCTGGCAGGGGAGTGGTTAGGGGGTGATCAGGCTGGTAGGCAGAAGCGGTTAGGGGCCATCAGGAAGGCAGGCAGGTGAGCATTTGGGAGCCAGCAGTACTGGATTGTGAGAGGGATCCCAGATTGGAGAGGGTGCAGGCTGGGCTGAGGGACACACACCCCCGTGCACAAATTTCGTGCACCAGCCCTCTAGTCTATTAATAATGAATGATATCTATTTGGATAATAAAGGCACATATAATCTGCATTATCTATTGCATAGTAGTATATATGATTGAAAGGTTAAAGCTACATGTTGAAAGTATTCTACTGTTTGGATTTTTAAAGAATTTAGATCACTTTTTCCTGTTTTATTCTTTTGCTCTTTTCCTTCTAATTGTGCCTTCACCAGCTCTTGCCCTCCTATACTTCTTCCAATTTCCACTTCATTTGACCTCTTGTTCTCTTTAGATTCCACTATTTCAGTGTTCTGCTTCCTTTCCCCCACTTGTCAACATTCTAAGATTTAGGTTCTTGCTCTCCATTCCCTTTCCTTCATCTTTGGTTCTCAACCACTGTTTCTAGGTTTGGTTTCTGTGTGTGTGTTTTTTTATTACTCCTGTTCTCTAACTGGTAAGATCAAAACTGCAAGGATGTAAGGTGAATTGGAAAGTAGAGGCATAGAGAGAATTGACATGTATTGAATACCTACTCTGTGATAGGTAATTTACTTATATCATTTACTTCTCATTAGATGTAGATATGTTTTATTATTATATCCATTTTATTCATAAGTACAGTAAAGCTCAGAAAAGTTAAACATTTTGTTGTAATGCACAGAACAATTAAGTGATAAAGCCGAGTTTCAAATGTATATTGCTTCACGTATTCATTAATTCTTTTATTCAACAAAAATTTATTGAATACACATAGTATATGTTGGGTATTGTGCTAGGTGCTGCAATATATCCAGCCCTTATTCTGATCAACCTTAGCTATGTAGTGGTACTGTCTGATCTCACAGATGGTGTTTTTACTGCTATACCAAACAGCTTAAGAGGAAAAAGAAAAAGGAAATAGAAGGTTTTGATGTTTCATGGAAAAGATGTATTTGACATAGATGTAAGAAAGATCATATTTGTGCATTACTTAGGGATACTGTTGAAAAGTTGGTTTTTGTCTAGTCCTAGAGAGAGTCTGATAATCTCCCCATCACCACTGTGAACACCAGTGCCTTTTAGTGACATCACCAAAGTATATAATTTCCTTTTCTGTTCTTTTCTAAAATATACAAGAATTGTGTCTATAAGCCCAAATTCTCTAGAAAGTCTTCAGAAAGAATTAACTGTCCTCCCTAAATTATGTTTGGAAAAAGATGAAGACCTTTGTATAAAAAAATCATTAATCCATCCATCATCCATTTATTTATTGATACACTAAAAATAATTAAGATGGTTTATTCAAACACATAGAACACAACGTTTAACAAGATAAATGTGAAAAAATAGGGCAAGGAACAATAAGATGCAATTAGATTGTGTTCAGGAAGCATACTAAAACAGTATCCACAAATTTGCCTCTGTTCTAAAGGATAACACAAGCATCATAATTTAAAAACAAACTGGTAGCAGAAAAAGACCCATTCTTACTTGTGACACTTAAGAGGAAATTTCTCTGTAGATTCTCTTCAAGAGAATCACAATGCAATGTAGTGAACAATGGCCTCAGATACTTTCTGATGTATGAGTCGCACTGAGCCATTTCATTGGCTTCAATTGCATGCCACAAAATCAAAGTCCAGTAAAACGATTCTTTGAAAAGTGAGATGAGGCAACCAAGGTAAACCACTGTGATCTGACCAAATTCAATTGCATATTTTAAGAGTATGTAGAAAATTTAATGAATTGCATATTTTAGGTGATTCTCAAATATAATTTGCCAATTGAGTTTTTTATGTGCCAGGTGACAAATGTTAATGCATAGAATTAATTCTATGCATATTCATTGCATAGAATACATCCTAGTACATAGGTGTTTAAAAACTAATGTGGAAATGGATAAATGTTGTGCTTTAAAGTATTTGTTTAAATGAAAGACTTCTTCTCAGCTACATGTTGATATTTTTCCCTTATCTTTAAATAAACCATGCTACTGTACTTTGGAATACATCATTATAACATGGCAATAGTGTTTCTTCTCAAGAGACCTAAAAATCATACCAGATTTTGAATTTGGAAAACAAAAGATAGATTCTGATAAGGCTAGCTTGACAATTTTTAGCTATGCATTTAAATGAAAGTAATTAACTTTAAATTTAGGAATTTAAGAATTTCCTTTCTCCTATCTTCTGGCCGTCTATTTTTAAAGCACAATTTATTGAAAAGTTATTTTGGTATATTAGTTTCTTTTAAAATGTCTGCCATTGTATTGAATTATGCTGGGATTCAGTAGACCAGTAGATTACATCAATTCTAGTCGTCCTTTATTCTGTATAGTTATAAGGTGTTAACTAACAATTCATCTTAAAAGTTGACTGACCTTTCTCTGTATTACTCCATAATTTACTTTTTATTTCATTTGCATTTTTCTTATTTATTGAAACACTTTGTTTTACAGATTTCACTTTTGTATTGCCCCCCAAGTATTGTAATCTATATTTATAGAAACAGAGGATTAGGAATTAATTAAATCATATATTTCACTCTCATATCTTCACCATCACAGAATAATAAATACTGATTTTGATTTAGCTTTAGAAAATGAAATTTTCCTGTCTCCTTCATTAGCTTATTCCAGGCTTAAACACACTTGTCTTAAAAATGTTCTATCTTAAAACTTGCATTATATAAATAAAGCCTATCACTTTTATTATTTTTAAAATAGATGGTAATTCATATTGAAGATATGGAACCTAGAGGGTTTTTTTCTACCCAATACATGGGAAAAGTTGACTGGTGACTTCTTGAGTTCTTTTTAATTATATCATAAAATTATAGAGCTAGGAGAGATACAAAATGATCATAGGGTTTCAGGGAAAGACTAATTATTTTAAGAATAATAGACAAAAATAAATTTACCCAAATTTCTTACCCTTAGAAATCTATTGAGTCCTAATAGCAATCTGGGACTTCCTTTTAAAATTTAGGTTATTAGGCGAGATGAGACTTTTATCAAATACTTCTGAATTGTCACAGATAAGAAAGGTCTGCTAATGTAAAAGTTCCCTGGATGTCTTGGTTCTCGACTTTTATTCAATGGTCCCAAAGAACTGAGTCTTGCTGCCTTAAAAAAAAAACAAAAAGTCTGGAACTACAAAGTGTGGTTTAGAAAAAGAATGGTTTATACTTACTTTGAAGTTAATTTTACTACTCTGCATTCCTTCTTTTTGGCTAATTTCACTCAGTCTGCTATTTAATCTTTAATTACAGGCCACAAAAGAAGTAATAGAACGGGAAGCACCAGGGATGGCCCTGGCAATGCTGATGGGATCACTTAATGTTACACCTCTGGGCATGCTCTCTAGGTAAGAAAGTCACCAAAATGTTGCAAATAAAATTAATTCCATACTATTTATCAATACAATGGACTGATAAACCCAAGAAACTTGAGTTATAACACTTAAGTTTGCCCTATTTTTTCCCCTAGAATTAAAAGTCTTAGTATCCAGTCCAGTCAAATGTCGGACATTAGTTTCTTTCAAGTTTTTTCTTTTGGCATATTATATTTAAAGTTTTAAAAAAAAATTATGTTACTGCTAAAAGTTGTCAATCCTAACACAGAGAAGAGCCCAGTTTATTAAGATGTAAAATTCTTCTTTTTTGATTATCTGCAATCATTAATTAATATTCATTAATTGTCATCAAATACTAATTTGATAAAACTAAGCAGTAGAATTTCTAAAATTAAGTTGTTCTCACAAGTTAGTAACTTCTATTCCAACTTGTAATTAGATCTATCGATATCTGTTCATGAAAAAAAGCTCAATTAATAGTACATTATTATTACATTAAATTAGTGTATTTAAAACTATGGTTTTGTTGACATAGATGTTGACATCCATCTCAATCTAATGGTTTAGTTATTTATTTGTTATTATTTTAGCAACTCTTAGATTAAAATCTCCTTAAATGAGGACAACATATAACATATCATTTAAGTTAAAGACAGAAGTGTAAATTAGTGAGAATCTGTTGATTTAATTATTTGATTAAATAGACAATTGATCTCAGAGCAACCTAAAAATACACAGCAACTTTATAATATAAGCATTTCACAATCATTATTTATAGCCATTTATTGATCATATGTGCAGTATGAATATATAAATAAATATATGCTTTTAATGCTTAAAATATGAGTTCTAATGCCCTTTCTTTTACTTGGATTAAGTTTATATCCCATGAAGAGAAGCCACTTGAAAAATAAGTAAAAGGAAATGTGAATGGGTCATTAGATACTGTATTCCCTTTGCTATCACAAGTACTATATGGTAATATTTTATCTTAGTAAGAGCAAAAACAGAATTAAAGTAGAATGATAGAGATTTTAAACTTAAAAGACCATGCTGATCTTTAAAGAACTTATATTAACTCTTTTATTCTGTTGGAGATTTTTTTAGCCTTTACTTATATTACTATAGATATGAGGTCAAGAGTCACATTTGATCTCTTTTCTCTATGGAATTAAGTGTAGTTATCTTTGAACATAAAATAACTCCTGGCATACAAGGAATATAGTTAAAGAATTAAACTTCATCTCTTGTTAATCCTTATAATAAAGAGGTAATATGCAAATTAACCCTCGTGCCCTCACAAGATGGCTGCCTATGACCAGGCCAGCAGGAGGTTAGTAAGGGACGACCAAACAACTGAACAGCAGGCTGAATGGGGTGACCAGGCCGGTGGGGGCCTGGCTGACAGTGGGGGCAGTTGGGGGTGACCAGGCCAACAGGGGGGGGCAGTTGGGGGTGACCAGGCCAGCAGCGGGGGCAGTTAGGGGCGACAAGGCTGGCTGGGGGGGGGGGGCAGTTAGGGGCGATCAGGCCAGCAGGCAGGCAGGTGAGCGATTAGGATCCAGAAGTCCAGGATTGTGAGAGGGATGTCTGACTGCCAGTTTAGGCCCGATCCCCAGGATATCGGGATATCCCCCAAGGCGTCCTGGATTGGAGAAGGTGTAGGCTGCGCTGAGCCCCCCCCCCCCCCCCGCCCCCCCGTGCACGAATTTTGTGCACTGGGCCTCTAGTTCTTTTATGATAAAAGCTAGAGTCCCGGTGCATGAAATTCATGCACCTGGGTGGGGGGAGGTCCCTTCGCCCAACTTGTGCCCTCTAGCAGTCCAGGAGCCCTCTGGGGATGTCCAACTGCCTCAGAGGTGAGAGAGACTCCCGCCACCTTTGCTGCGCTCACCAGCCGTGAGCCCAGCTCAGGGCTTCTGGCTGAGCCACACTCCCCCTGTAGGAGCACACTGGCCACCAGGGGGAAGCTCCTGCATTGAGCATCAGCCTCCTGGTGCATGTCATAGCGACCAATCGTTCTGCTGTTTGGTCAATTTGCATATTAGCCTTTTATTATATAGGAGTCTAATTTGGCAAGCATAGTAATACTGTATTTGACAGGCCCTATATTAACCATTAGGGATACTAAGAATAGAAAAAAATATATATTGCCTTGTCCTTAATGATCCCACAGTTAACCTGGAGAACTTGTTCTTCACAACTGTTAAGATAATCCTTAAAATTGACTATAGATTTCTTGATCCAGTATAGAAATATTACTTTTTGTCTTATTGAAAGATTTTTCTGGATTAATTCCTTTTCCACCTTTTGAATACACATAATTACTGAGCACTGGACTGCTGAGTAAGTGGAAAATTAATCAACAGAAGCTGATTCTAAGTACCCTGTATAAGGCCATCATCTTTATGCTGAAGGCTTTGAAAATGAAAAATTATACACATCAGGATAACAGATTCTTCTGACTTTTCTTTCTGTTCATTGCCGAGTTAACTGAGAGTTTTCACAGATTTGAAACAGTTAATAGTCTACATGAGTGGAAAAGGAAATTGTGGACTATTTCCATGAATGTTCACTTTTTGGTGCTTTTTAAAGCCTTTTTTTAATTCCTATTTTTAAAACAGCCATGATAAGATGTATGCTTCCTTTCGATAGCATTTTTACCTTGTATGTGCTTTGGACTTTGCACATACTTCTATTATAATACATACTATATTGTAATTATTTACTTTCTTGTCTGTATTACCTAATTTGTATAAAACGCTCAAGAACAGGAGCTTTGTCTTATTAATTTTTACATCATCACCCTGTAAAACAACTTTTAACACATAGTAAGTACTCAAAAAATGTTTGTTGTTGAGGTTGCTTTTATTAATAAATCAATACATCCTAATTCTAATAGAAGTTTTTTCAAGATAATCTATCAAGTTGGTGCCTTGCATTTCTGTTTTTATTTCTAGAGAGCAGAATTAAAAATACCTTTCAAAATCACCACATCTGTTCCAAATCGTTTTTCTCTGTTTGATTACTTAATATACTATAGCTTTTCTGTACAAGAAAGTTGTAAGATAGTATCAAGTATTAGTTAAGAGCATCATCTCTGAAGGCAGATGGCTGGCTTGGGTTCTATTCGGGGTCTACTACTTACTAGCTACTTAACATCTGTTTTGTTTTCTTATCTGTATAATGAGGATGTTAATAGTACCAGTCTTCTTGAATTAAGTGAGTGAGTCCATGTAAAGTACTTAAAAAAAACAACTGATTTATGTCTTATTTAAGTATTAATCATTGTTGTTTTTATTGGTTGGGTGTGCTAGTTCGTAAACAAGTCTGTTGGAAACACCTTCTAATAGCTTTCTTTCATCTGAAAATGCCTTTATCTTACCTTCATTCCTGAAGGATATTGTCATTAGATGTAGAATTCTGAATTGACAGCTCTTTTTTTTCAGCACATTAAAAAAAAGTTGCACTGTTTCCTGGCTCCATGATTCCTAACCAAGCTTAAGTGATAAGGAAAATTATAGCTATAAATGCTTACATTTAAGAAGAAAAGTCTCAAAACAACCACCTAACATTATAGCTTAAGGAACTAGAGAAAAAAAAATGAACAAAACCCAAAACTAGAAGATAAAAGAAAAGAATCCTACCTAATAAAGGAATAATATGCAAATTGACCACACCTTCGTTACGCCCAAGCCACGCTCACCAGCCAATCAAGGCAAGTATGCAAATTAACCCAACCAAGATGGCGGTTAATTTGCATACATACCTGGGTCCGGGGAACCTCCTCGGCACCCAGGTCACTCCCAGCCGCCATCAGGCAGAGGTTTTAGGCTTGGGAAGGGGCCAAGCCTGCTATTGGAGGGGTGGGGGTCCCCTTCCTAAGCCTAAAGCGTGGGGCGGAGGCTTTAAGCATGGGAAGAGGCCGAGCCTGCGATTGGAGGGCTGGGGGTCCCCTTCCCAAGCCTAAAGCCTGGGGCAGAGGCTTTAGGCGTGGGAAGGGGCCAAGCCTGCAATGGGAGGGGCGGAGGGTGGGCGGAGGGGGCGGGAACCACTTCCCAAGCCTAAACCTGGGGCAGAGGCTTTAGGCTTGGGAAGGGGCCGAGCCTGCGATTGGAGGTGTGGGTGGGAAACCCCTTCCCAAGCCTAAACCCGGGGCGGAGGCTTTAGGCTTGGGAAGGGGCCAAGCCTGTGATCAGAGGTGCGGGGGGGGGGGGGGGGGATGGCTGGGAGGAAGGATGACTTCTTCCCAAGCCTAAACCTGGGGCGGTGGCTTTAGGCTTAGGAAGGGGCCAAGCCTATTATCAGAGGTGCGTGTGGGGGACGACCCCTTCCCAAACATAAAGCCTGGGGCGGAGGCTTTAGGCTTGGGGAAGTGCTGGGGGGAACCCCTTCCCAAGCCTAAATCTGGGGCTGAGGCTTTAGGCTTGGGAAGGAGCCAAGCCTGCGATTGGAGGTTCCGGGCGGGGGGTGGGGGGGACGACCCCTTCCCAAGCCTAAACCTGGGGCGGAGGCTTTAGGCTTGGGAAGGGGCCAAGCCTATTATCGGAGGTGCGGGGGGTGGGGAGGGACTCCTTCCCAAGCATAAAGCCTGGGGCATAGGCTTTAGCCTTGGGGAGGTGCTGGGGGGAACCCCTTCCCAAGCCTAAAGCCTGGGGTGGAGGTTTTAGGCTTAAGAAGGGGCAGAGCCTGAGGTCAGAGGTGGGGGGAACCCCTTCCCAAGCCTAAACCTGGGGAGGAGGCTTTTGGCTTGGGAAGGGGCTGAGCTTGGGATCAGAGGAAAGGGGGAAAAATCAATGGAAACATATCCTCAGGTGAGGATAAAAAGAAAAATAAAGAAACGCCATATTTTATGAAAGACACATCTTGAAAATGCTTAAAGAAAGTTGTCATTTTTTTCATGGTGAAGGGACTGGGGTCTGTGTTGATGAAAATACCTTGGTGGCTGCGGTGACTGACAGTGGCTGCAGCAGAGGGGTGATGGGGTGGGCGCCTTCCTCTGATCAGCCCAGTAGCCTCAAGCAAAGGGAAGCCAGACTGCGGCTTAGGTCCATAGGACATCCCCTGATGGCTCCCTGTATGTGACAGGGGGCAGGCTGGGCTGAGGGACCCCTCCCCAGTGCACGAATTTCGTGCACCGGGCCCCTAGTAAAGATTAAAGCAGAAATAAATAAAATAGCAAATGGAAAAAGCAATACAGAAAAATTAACTAAACCAAATATTATTTCTTTAAAAAGATCAACAAAATTGGATAATCTAGATGAAATGGACAAATTCCTACAAACACAAAGCCTAGTAGATTGAATCACAAAGAATAGAAAGTCCAAATAGATCTGTAACTAGTAAGAAGATTGAATCAGTAATCAAAAACCTACCAACAAATAAAAGGCCTGTATCAAACAGCTTCTCTAATAAGTCTACCAAACATTAAAAAAAAAAAGGATACCAATCCTCAAACTCTTCAAAAAAATTGAAGAGAAGGAAACATATGTAACTAATTCTATGAGAGCAGCGCTACCCTATACCAAGGAAAGACAAAAATCTATAAGAAAACAACTGACCAATATTCCTTATGAACATTGATGCAAAAATATTCAACTGAATTGATGCAAAAATATTCAACAATATACTAGCAAACCAAATTCAGCAGCATATTGAAAGAATTATGCACCATGATGAAGTGGGATTTATATCTAGAATGCAAGAATAGTTCTTCATACAAAAAAAATCAATATACCACAGTGACAAAATAAAGGATTAAAAACACCGAGTATCTCAGTTGATACAGAAAAATTATTTGACAAAATTTAGCATGCATTCATGGTAATGACACTTAATCTGAAATAGCAGCAAACTACCTTAACATAATAAAGGCCTTATATTAAAAAACGCACAGCTGATATCATACTCAATGGTGAAAGACTGAATGCTCTTTCTCTAAAATAGGAGCAAGACCAGATTGCCAATTTTTGCCACTTAAAAAAAATGCTATTGGAAGTTGTAGCCGAAGCATTAGGCAAAAATTAATTAATTAATTAGTTAATTAATGGAATTACAAATTGGGAAGGAAGAAGTGAATTTATTCCTGTTAGACTTAATCTTCTATGTAAAAAAACCTAAAGATTACACACACACACACACACACACACACACACACACACACACAACCTATTAGAACTAATAATTATATTCAGCCAAGTTTAAGATACATAATCAACATGCAAAATTCAGTTGTGTTTGTATACATTAACAATGAACAATGCAAAAGGAAATTATAAAAACAATTTCATTAACAATAGCATTTAAAAGAATAAAATTCTTAGTCATTATCTTGATCAAGGAGGTGAAAGACTTGTACACTGAAAACTACCAAACATTGCTGAAAGAAATTAAAGACCCATTTAAATGGAAATCCATCCCAGGTTTATGGATTGGAAAATTTAATTATTAAAATGCCATTACTACCCAAAGTAATCTACAGATGTAATGCAGTCCTATCAAAATACATATAGCAACATCCTTTTGCAGAAATAGAAAATTTTATTCTAAAATTTATATAAAATCTCAAGGGACCCCAAATATCTAAAACAATAAAGTAGGAGGACTCTCTCTTCCTAATATCAAAGTTATTAAAAAAGCTACAATAATTAAAACTGTGGTGATGACATTAAGACAGACTTTTGAGATCAATGGAATAGAATAGAGAGGTCAGACCTGGCTGGTGTGGCTCAGTTAGTTGAGCAGTGTCCCATGCACCAAAAGGTTACTGGTTTGATTCTCAGTCAGGGTATGTGCCTGGGTTGTTGGCGTGATCCCCAGTAAGGGCATGCAGGAGGCAGCCAATCGATGTTTCTCTCACATTCATGCTTTTCTCTCTCCCTCTTTTTTCCTCTCTTCTAATGTCAATAAAAACATATTTTTAAAAGAGGATTTTTAAAAAAAGAAAGAATAGAGAGGCCAGTTATTTTTGAGAAGGGTACCAAGACAATTCAATGTGGAAAAGATAATCTTCCGCAAATGGTGGTGGGAAAATTGAATATCCACATGAAAAGTATGAAGATGGACCCATACCCTACACCATCTCTATAATAAAGACCCAGGCTATAACACTGTTACCACCTACGCTCGACCAGACCAGAAGTCAGTGCTGGGTTGCCACGCAGCCTGACTGCTTAGGCTGCAGGCTCTTGTGCCCTAGCACTGACTGTTGAGGGGGCTGCAAATCAGGGCCAGAGAGAGGCCTGAAGAGAGAAGCAAGGACTAATCCATTGCCTCTGTGGCAGCTTTTGACCAGCACTTGTCTCTCTCTTTCTCTCCCAGTCTGGCCAGCAGCCCCGCCAACATTTCTCTCCAGGACTCCACCTGGGCTGCTGATTAGCCCCGCCTTTCTGATCAGGCTCCCATGATAGTCCTAGAGATGCTGACTGGCATAGAAACCAACCAATCAGAACCAAATCTGGGTGAAGTGTGAGGAACCAATGGCTGCCTAGGAGGTGGAGCTTTTGACGCTGACTGTCATAGAAACTAACTAATCAGAACCAAATCTGGGGGCTTAGAGGTGTTTCTGTCTAGGGAGAGCGGTGGATCCCGAGGCCAGCTTCGGCAATGGCCTTTGCAAATCTATAGAAAGTGCTCATCAGTGACAGCCTGGACCCTTGCTGCTGGAAGATCCTGGAGAAGCAGGTGGTGGAGAAGCAGAACCTGAGCAAAGAGGAGCTGATAGCCAAGCTGTAGGACTGCGAAGGCCTTATCGTCTGCTCGGCCACCAAGGTGACCACGGATGTTATCAACACAGCAGAGAAGCTCCAGGTCATGGGCAGGGCCGGCACTGGCATGGAAAATGTGGATCTGGAGGCCGCCATGAGGAAAGGCATCCTGGTCATGAACACTCCCAATGGGAACAGTCTTAGTGCTGCAGAGCTCACCTGTGGGATGATCATGTGTCTGGCCAGGCAGATTCCCCAGGTGACAGCTTTGATGAAGGATGGCAAATGGGACCGAAAGAAGTTCATGGGAACCGAGTTGAATGGAAAGACCCTGGGAATTCTTGGCCTGGGGAGGATTGGGAGAGAGGTGGCTGTCCGGATGCAGTCCTTCGAGATGAAGACTATAGGGTACGACCCCATCATCTCACCAGAGGTCTTGGCCTCCTTTGGCATTCAGCAGCTGCCCCTGGAGGAGATCTGGCCCCTCTGTGACTTCATCACTGTGCACACCCCTCTCCTGCCCTCCACGACAGGTCTGCTGAAGGACAGCACCTTTGCCTTGTGCAAGAAGGGCGTGCGCGTGGTGAACTACGCCCATGGAGGGATCGTGGACGAGGGCACCCTGCTCCGGGCCCTGCCGTGCAGTGCACGGGCGCAGCGCTGGACTTGTTCACGGAGGAGTTGCCTCGGGACCGCGCCTTGGTGGACCACGAGAACATCATCAGCTGCCCCCACCTGGGCCCCAGCACCAAGGAGGCCCAGAGCCACTGTGGGGAGGAGATCTCTGTCCAGTTCGTGGACATGGTGAAGGGAGGAGCCCTTGCGGGGGTCATGAATGCCCAGGCCCTTTCCAGCGCCTTCTCTCCACACACCAAACCTTGGATCGGTCTAGCAGAAGCTCTGGGGACTCTGATGCGGGCCTGGACAGGGTCCCCCAAAGGGACCATCCAGGTGGTAACGCAGGGCTTATCCCTGAAGAATGCCGGGAACTGCCTGTGCTCCGCAGTCATTGTCGGCCTCCTCAAATATGCTTCTAATCATGCGAATGTGAACTTGGTGAACACCAAGCTGCTGGTGAAGGAGGCTGGCTTCAATGTAACCACCTCCCATAACCCCACTGTGCCAGGAGAGTAAGGATGTGGGGAAGGCCTCCTGAGCATGGCCCTGGCAGGTGCCCCCTACCAGACTGTGGGCTTTGTCCAGGGCACCACACCTGTGCTGCAGGCACTCAACGGAACTGCCTTCAGACCAGAGTGCCTCTCCACAGGGGTCTGCCCCTGCTCCTGTTCCAGGCTCAGCCCTCCAACCCTGCCATGCTGCCTA
Source organism: Cnephaeus nilssonii (assembly GCF_951640355.1). Classification (NCBI taxonomy): domain Eukaryota; kingdom Metazoa; phylum Chordata; class Mammalia; order Chiroptera; family Vespertilionidae; genus Cnephaeus; species Cnephaeus nilssonii. The sequence continues at coordinate 81,520,201 of NC_137075.1, forward strand.
CCATGATTGGGCTCCTGGCAGAGGCAGGCATGCAGCTGCTGACCTACCAGACCTTGGTGGTGTCTGAAGGGGAGACCTGGCATGTCATGGGCATCTCCTCCCTGCTGCCCAGCCTGGACGCCTGGAAGCAGCATGTGACAGAGGCCTTTCAGTTTCATTTCTGACCTTGGAGCTCACCAGGACCAGCCTTGGGGGCTTTGTGATCAACATTGAGAGGCCACATTCCTAGGGCTGACACCATTTATGTGGTCTGACCCCTGTAATAACCACTTAATAAACAGCCCACTCTCCCCCACCCCCCAAAAAAAAGAACCAAATCTGGGTCAACTGTGAGGAGCCAATGGCTGCCTAGGAGATGGAGCTTTTGATGCTGACTGGCATAGAAACCAACCAATCAGAACCAAATTGTCTGGCAGAGGAGGGCAGTTGAGGGCGAGATCAGACCTGCAGGGGAGGGCAGTTGGGGGCAATATCAGGCCGGCAGGGGAGTGCAGTTGGGGGCAACCAGGCTGGCAGGGGAGGGCAATTGGGGGCGAGATCAGGCCGGCAGGGGAGGGCCATTGGGGGTGAGATCAGGCCAGCAGGGGAGGGCAGTTGGGGGCAAGATCAGGCCGGCAGGGGAGGGCCATTGGGGGGCGAGATCAAGCTGGCAGGGGAGGGCAGTTAGGGGCAATCGGGCAGTCAGGCAGAGGCAGTTAGGGGCGATCAGTCAGGCAGGCAGAGGCGTTAGGGGCAATCAGGCAGGCAGAGGCAGTTAGGGGCGATCAGGCAGGCAGGCAGGTGAGCAGTTAGGAGCCAGCGGTCCCACATTGTGAGAGGGATGTGCGATTGGAGTGGGTGCAGGCTGGGCTGAGGGAATCCCCCCTCTGTGCACGAATTTCATGCACCAGGCCACTAGTATATTAATTAACTTTAAAAGAATCAAAGACCTAAACGTGAGAGTTAAAACTATAAAACTTATGGAAGAAAACTTCAGGGGAAAGCTTGATGACATTAGATTTTGCAGTGCTTTCTTGAATATAATATCAAAAGTAATAAAATAAAATATAGACAAGTTGGACTTAGTCAACATTAAAAACTTTGTGCCTCAAAACACACTATCAACAAAATAAAATAACAACCACAGAATGGTAAAAAAAAAAAAAAAAAAAACATTTGCAAGTCATATATCTGATAAGGGTTTAATATCCAGAATATGTAAGGAACTCCAACTCAAAAACAAAACAAACACCCCAATTTAAAAATGGGCAGAGGACTTGAATAGGTATTTCTCCAAAGAAGATATACAAATGATCAATAAGCACATGAAAAGATACTCAATATCAGTAATAATTAGAAAAATGCAAATCAAAACTACAATGAGATATCACTTCACACCTATTAGGATGGCTGTTATCGAAAACAGACAGACAAACAGAAATTCAAGCATTGGTGAGGATGTAGGGAAATTGGAACCCTTGTACATTGTTGGTAGGAATGTAAAATGGTGCAGCTGTTGTTTAAAATAGTATGGTCACTACTCAAAAAAATTAAACATAGAATTACCATATTACCCAGCAATTCCACTTCTGGGTATATGCCCAAAATAAGTGAAAGCAGAGACTGGAATAGATACTTATATGCCAATGTTTATAGTGTTATTCACAACAGCCAAAAGGTGGGTGCAACTCATATGTCCATTTATGAATGGATGAATGGATAAACAAAATGTGTTATATACATACAATGGAATATAAGTTAGCCTTAAAAATGAATGAATTTCTGATACATTATGCAACATGGATGACCTTAGAGATGTGCTAAGTAAAGTAAACTAGACAAAAGGACAAATATTATATGATTCCACTTATATGAAGTCAAATACATAGATACAGAAAGTAGAACAGTGATTACCCAGGGTGGGATGGGTGGAACATGGAGTTATTGTTTATTGGACAGTTTCAGTACAGAATGATGACAAAGTTCTGGAGATGTATAGTGATGGTTATACAGCAGGGTGAATGTACTTAATGCCAATGAACTGAACACTTAAAATTGGTTAAAATGGTAAATTTCATGGTATGTATACTTCACCACAATTTAAAGAAATGCTTTAGGATAGTAAATACAGCATGCATGGCATACAGATTTTCTTGGTATATTTCTACAATATATCAGACACAGCTTCCATTCAGCATCACAGGAAGTGCATCAGGTTGCAAAAGACAAGTGAGACAGACTTGGGATGAATAACTACTGCAGCACAGGAAAGCTGGTACCTTTTCCCTTCTCTCACCAACCTAATATATTTTTCTATGTTCTATAATCCCTATAAGAGTTTTTTGATAGCTGAATTCCATTCATCGTAAGTCATATAATAAACAATCTGGGCCCTTCCAGAAATGGTCAAGGTAGAAGGAAAACTGGAAAGACGGGAGCTGAGGGGCTAGTGAAGGTCATGCCTCCCCCTGGGAAAGTTTCCCAAAAGGAGAACCTGGACCTACAGTGTGAATAGGGGTCCTGCTCCTTTCTGTGGCCATGTAGGACTTCTGTGAACATGTCACTCAGCACCTGCAGAAGTACCTGCCCAGCTTGGGGGAGGAAGAAGAGGAGGACGAGGATCTACTGGAGGAAGAATACTCCTGCATATGGCAGGAGTGTGGCCTTTGTCCTCTGGACAGTTCTGCTGACCTTATCTACAATGTCTACTACCACTGCTACCATACCACGCTGAAACAGTAGGCGCTGCCATCCTGCAGAGCCATATCAACTTCAGCCCTTGCATTTGGACTTCCACAGCTACAACACGACCCAACATCCCTCACTACCCATGTCTGTGGGATCACTGTGAGAGCTCCTTCAATAATCCTGAGTGGTTCTATTAGCATGTGGAAGGGCATAGCCTGTGTTATGAATACAAAGCAGTTGGAAAAGACAACCATGTGGTGCTGTGTGGCTGGAAAGACTGTACCTGTACCTTCAAGGACCACTGTAAGCTTCATAAGCACATCCGTAGCCATACCCAGGAAAAGGTGGTGGCCTGCCCCACGTGCAGGGGCATGTCTGTCAACAATACCAAGTTCTTAGATCACATCCACTGCCAGACCTCATTGGGGATCAGCAATGCTTCCAGTGCTCTCACTGTTCCATGACATTTGTGACTGACAGGCTATTTGTGGGACCACATGCATAACCATGTGAATCAGTATAAGTGTCCTCTAAGTGATATGACCTGCCTGCTGCCATCCTCCCTCTGCAACCACATGCACTTTCACCACAGTGAGGACTGGCCTTTTGACTTCTAGAAGCACCTGGATACCCATAACAAGGACCCAGCATACAGGTATGATTTTGAGAACTGCAACTTCAGTGCCCGAGCCCTCTGCTCTGTCAAGTCCCATTACCGAAAAGTGCATAAAGGTTACTCAGAGCCAAAGTACAAATGTCACGTGTGTAACAAATGCTGCACAAGGAGCAACAGCCTCGCCATGCATCTTCACAAGAAGCACCAGTTCAAGTGGCCCTCAGGGCACTTGAACAAGGAACATGAAGATGGCTACATGTGGCTGTAGTTAGTTCGCTATGAAAGTGTAGAGCTGACACAACAACTGCTGTGGCAACCACAAGAGGGATTGGACCTGAGAGCATCACTGAATGAGAGCAGCCTGCAGAGCATCATTCTAGAATCAGTATCAGGGGAGTCAGGACCCCAGGAAGAGGTGGAAGAGGAGAGCAGAGGTGGTGAGGGGATAGCCCTCTCAGCCTCTCATGACACCTCCAGTCCTGACATCCAAATGGTGAATCAGACCAAAGCCCAAGAGATTGTCTACTATGTGCTGTCCAAAGACCCAGGAGAGCCCCCACACCCAGCACCTGAACCCCCCTCAGGGAGCATCATGGAAAAGCTTCAGGGAATAGCTGAGGAATCAAAAGTCCAGATGGTCTAAAGGTGGTTGAGCATGACCATTCCTAACCCAGGCTTGGGTGTGAGCCAGGCTGGTGGCAGTGCCCCTTTGGGCAGTCCTTGCCAATGGATGCCTTTTAGAGTGGTGCTGAGAGCAGTGTGGTCCATTCTGTACCTGGCTTGCATCACTCAGCAGACTCTAAGGACTTTTCTGCCAGGCCATGTTTTTGTGGGGATCCTGAGGACTTTGGACTTTTCGGGGAGGATACCCTGGTTGTATATATTCTTGTAGAGGAAGCTAGTAGCAGGCTTAACCATGACCACTAATGATTAAAATCCTGAGCTTGCATCCATTCCCGTCTTTAGGGTTTCCCAGGCCCAGGGATGACATGTAACTAGTCCCTGCAGTGGCCCTTTCATCCCAACCAGCTGAGGCAGTGGGAACCAGGCAGCCATTTCCCTCCAAAGGGTTCCTCCTACGACCCAAGGACTTCCATGTTATTCTGAGGGATGAGCCTGGGGGCACTGAGTGTGTATATGTGCTTCTGCTGTTACAAAAAATAAACAATCTGAGTAACATGGCTCAAGTTCCTCATGGTATCTTCAGAGCCTTGCATAGCAACTCTAGTGCAGCTTTAGTTCCAAAGCATCTAGAGCACAGGATCAGTTCCGTGCATTTTTTTAAGTAAGCAATTTTGAACCAGAATTATCTCTTTAATTATCTCCTTGACTTTGGAAAGGGTTGAGTCCAGCTGTTATCTCCTCAATACCATAACCACATAATGGCATAGGTTTGGACTACTTGTGTAATATGAAAACCATCAAGTAAAGGAAAATTTAATTTAAAGTGTCTCTGTGTTAGAAGTGTCCCAACCATTGGACTGACATAAATCCTCTCTTCAGGAATTATACTTCAACCTAAACCTCAAAGACTTGTCACAGATAAAGTTCTACAGAAATTAGCAGGTCACCCACACAAGTATCAAGGCACATTAAGGAATGAAAGACCTGAAAGACTTAAATTCCTGGTATCAGACAGAATAAAAAGAAATAATGTAATATATCTAAGAGAACTAAAAAAGAAGCTGGAAAATTATATTTAAGTAGCAAGTAGTTTTAAAAGAATGAAACATATATTTAGGTAGCTAAAATATAATAATGAAAAATATTAAACTAAATAGATAGATTAGACTGCAGATTATATATAATTAGAGAATTAGGGAACTAGAAGAAAATATTTGAAGAAATTATCCAGAATGCAGTTCAGATTGACAGAGACATAAAAATTAAGAAGCATTGAGAATACAGTGAGAATATCTATATATATAAAAGACTGAGTGTCCATCTGACCGTCCGACCGGTAGCTATGATGCGCAATGACCACCAGTGGGCAGATGCTCAATGCAGGAGCTGCCATGATGCACACTGGCCATTTAAAAATAAACGGCACCACGGACCTGGCTCCGACATACCAACACTTGGCTTCCCCCAAGTGGGACACAGGCCCCTCCACCACCCCAGAGCAACAGCCCATCAAATCGCAGCCAACACTGCCAAGACCCCATGGTGCAAAATGCAGCCCAGCCCAGCCTGGAAATGGTGGCTGTGGGTGCCAGGTAATGATGTCACGTAGCACCACCCAGCTTCCTCTCCTTGGTGACTAGCCTCCTTGTAGTTTCTTTAGCCCAGGAACCCAACTTGCTTTATAGCCAAGTGCAAACATTTCACAGTTTAACCAAATGTCTGTGAAGTGTTTTCCCGTGTCTCATCTCATTTGATCCTCACAGAAGTCCTGGAGTAGGTAGATAGGAGACTCAGTAGAATCCCATTTTCTTTTCATTAGCTGGAAAATGAAGATTTAGAAAGTTTAGAAACTTGACCCAACTGAAAAGAAGTAAGAAATGGTGGACCTTGAAAATGACTTCAGGTTTTCTCACTGTGCAGAATATAGTCAAACACTGCCATAGTTAAATATTTCACTCTTTGTTCTCCCTGCATGTTCTACAATAATAATCTGCTTCAGGTTGATATTTACTGCTGTGTTGTTGACAATTACCTGAAAGAGAAGTTGGGGTGCTTCACTGGGCTGGAAAAAATTTAGCTAAATCCAAAAGCAGGTCTAATTAAGCAAGTTTATCTATTTATATAAAGCTCTCGCTGGCACCAATTGCACGCATGTGTTTCCATCTGTCATTCTCAATTGTGAATTTGGTTGACACTTCTATTATAGAGAAAGGGCGAATAGCGATATTAAAATATTTCTTCTAATTAATTTCCTTTCAATGTGCACAAATCTGTGCACCAGGCCTCTAGTATAAAATATAACTGGAGTTCAGAAAGAGATAATAGAGAATGAAGGAAAGGAAATGTTTGACAAATAATACCAAAAACAATTTCAAAATCTTGAAAGACTTCAATCTTCAATTCAGGACCCAAACAAATCAGTAGCTGGATGAATATAAAGAAATCTATATCTGGCACATCATAGTAACACTATAAAATACCATGGAAAAGAGATCTTAAAATTGCCAGAAAATGAAATGTATGATATGTAAGTTATACTTTAATATAGTTGTAGAAGATGCACAACTCTCTATATCTTGGAATTATAATTTTGATTTTTTTTCTCTGTAATAAACAATAAATGGCATATCATTATTTGTCTATAGATTTATTTGCTTAATAGCAATATTAAACACTTATATATGATTATTTACTTTGTATTTCCTCATTTGTAAGTTGCATATTCACTTCATTTATCAATTTTAGGCTAGTCTGCTTTTTTATTGATTTTATGAGTCTTTTACATATTAACATTTTAAGTCATATTTTTCTAATTAGTTTTTTGTACACTTTTATATTTATTTATAGTATTTTGTCAAATGGAAATTTCAGTTTTATGAATATAAATCTTTCAAAAATTGGAGAGAGCAAAAACACAAAACACCTAAAATTAAACAGCCATTTGACTAATTGTTAACCTCTTAATAACAATAATTGAAACAAGATACTGAAATAATGCTTTCAATGTGCTGAAAGAAAATAATTGATAGCCAAGAATTACACATCCAGTAAAGTTGTCATTCAGGAATGAAGGAGGGAAGAAATGTCATTTTCCTACTTATAGAAATTGGTGATTTTTATCACCCAAACAACCGCACTTAAAGAATTTAAAGGATATCCTTCTTGCAGATGAAATTTTATCTCAAATGAAGAGTTGAGGATTCAAGAAGAAAAAGGGAATAAAGACAGTGGTAAATATATGAGTAAAATTATTTAATGTACCATGTAAAACAATAAAAATAATGTCTGCTTTATATGAGAAAAATATGCTGGAACATTCTTGGAAAATAGTTATATTCTTGGAAAATAGATTCTAAGTTCCATAACACATGATAAGCTTTTTAAGCTATAGATATAACATTATTGTTAGTAAAGGTAAATTCATGGCCATGATACTTAGAAAAGAAACTATATTATCATGGATGGGATGAACTTACAAGAATCCCAGAGGATTGTATTAATTCAATTTTGTATGCTTAGTATATAAACACCTCAAAAAAAGACATTAATGAAATGGAAAATAGTGATTTACCTGATAAAGAATTCAGAATAATGGTCATAAAGACACTCATCAAGGTCAGGAGAACAATGTATGAACAATGTGAGAATATCAACAAAGAGAAAATATAATAAAGTGTCAAACAGAAACCACAGAGCTGAAGAATACAATAAATGAACTGAAAAATTACAGTAGGGAGGTTCAACCACACTAGATGAAGCAGAAGAGAGGATCAGCAAACTTGAAGACAAGGCAATGAAATTCATCCGTCAGCGGAGTAAAAGGAAAAAGAAAAATGGTGAAGATAGCTTAAGGGACTCACATGACAACATCAAGTGGATTAATATCCACATTATAAGGATCCCAGAAGGAGAGAAGAAAGAAAAAGGGCCAGGAAACTTATTTGAAGAACCCATGGCTGAAAATGTCCCTAACCTGGGGAAGGAAACAGACATTCAGATCAGGAAGCCCACAGATTTCCAAATAAGAAAAATCTAAAGAGACCCACACAAGGACACATTGAAATTAAATTATCAAATGTTAGGGAATCTTAATAGCAGCAAGAAAACAACTATAGGGTGTTCCAAAAAATGCATATACCCTTTACATCATTATAAAGACAGTGTTTATTAAAATACATTTCATTTTCAAAAATGTAATAGAATCAGCTGTTAAAGTATGTATACTCTTTTGCATTTATATATAAGGAAACTCCCATAAGTTTATTTATAGATTTTTCAGCAAAAACTTTATCACCCTGGCCAGGTGTGTCAGTTGGTTGGAGCATCATCCTGTACCCCAAAAAGGTTGTGGGTTTGAGTCCCAGTCAGAGCACATTCCTAGATTACAGGTTTGATTCCTGGTTAGGGTGCTTACAGGATGCAACCAATCAGTGTTTTCCTCTTCCTCTTCTTCTCCCTCTCCTTCTCACCCTTCTTTTTGCTCTAAAAAAATTAATTAAAACATACCCTCAGGTGAAGATTAAAACAAAACAAAAAAAAACACCTTTGTAGGCCAGAAGGGAGTGGCATGATATATTTAAAGTGCTGAAAGAAAATAAAGTTTTTAAACCAAGATACTCTACCCAACAAAATTGTCCTTCAGAATTGAAGGAGAGAAGAAGAGTATATAAGACAAGAAAAAAAATTGAAAGAATTCAGTGTGACTAGACTGGCCTTATAAGAAATGTTAGAGGGACTTCTGTAAGCTGAAACAAAGGGTACTAATCAGTAACAGGAAAACTATATGAAGGTATAAATTTCACTAGTAAAGGTAAATATATAGTTCAATTTAGAATTCCTGATACCAAAACCAAGCAAAGACACTACAAGAAAACAAAATTATAAGCTAATAGGCCTGATGAACATAGATGCAAAAATTCTCAACAAAATATTAGCCAACTGACTACAACATTGCATTAAAAGAATAATACATTATGATGAACTGGTTATTCCAGGGATGCAAGGATGAATTAACAGCCACAAATTCATCCATCTGATAGACCATTTTAACAAAACAACAAATATCATATGATCATCTCAATAGATGCAGAAAATGCATTTGACAGAAGTTAACATTCATTCATAATGGAAACTCAACAAAGTGAATATAGAGGGAATGTATCTCAACATAAGAAAAATCATTATGACATATCTACAGCTAATAACATACTTAGTGGTGAAAAACTGAAAACTTTTCCCCTAAGATCAGGAACAAGGCAAGGACAACTACTCTTGCCACTTTTATTCAAGATAGTACTGGAAGTCTTAGAGCAATTACACAAGTAAAAGGGAAAAAAATGCCACCTAAAATAGAAGGAAGAAGTAAAACTGCCTCTATTTGCAGATGACATATTATATATAGTAAACCATAAAGACTTCACCAAAAAAAAAAAAAAATAGAACAAATAAATTCAGTCAGTAAACTTTCAGGATACAAAATCTATAATAATAAAAGAGTAATATGCTAATTAGACCAGATGACCTTCTGGACAAAGCTGGGACTGCAAGGGAAGCCCAGGTCCTGGGTGTCTGCCGGCGGCCGGAGGGAAGCCCGGGTCCCAGGTGCCAGAGGGAAGCCGGTGCTGGCAGCTGGGGGAAGGAAGGCCTACTCATGTACAAATTTCGTGCATTGGTCTTCTAGTCAATATATAAAAATTATTTGCATTTCTATACAGTAATAATGAACTACCAGAAAGAGAAATTTAAAAAAAAGCAATCCCATATATAATTGCATCAAAAAGAATAGACTACCTAGGAATAAATTTAACCAAGGAAGTGAAAAATCTATACACTGAAAATTATAAGACATTGATGAAAGAAATTGAAGTCTAAAATAGATATTTCATGCTCATGGATCAGAAGAATTAATATTGTTAAAATCTGCACATTCATTGCAATCCTTATCAGAATTTCAATGGCATTTTTTCATGAAAATAGGATAATCCTAATGGAACCATAAAAGACCCTAATAGCAAAGCATCTTTAGAAAAAAGAAAAATCACTTCCTGATTTCAAGGTATATTACAAATAGTAATCAAGACAGTATGGTATTGGCATAAAACCAGACACACAGAGAAGTGAACAAAATAGAGAATTCATAAATAAATCCACATATGTATGGTCTATTAATTTACAACAAAGGAACCAAGAATATACCATGGGGAAAAGGATAGTCTCTTCAATAAATGGTGTTGGAAAGACTGTATAGCCACATGCAAACGAAATATGACCCCTATCTTACACCATACACAAAAGTCAACTCAATATGGATTAAAGACTTTAATATAATACCTGAAGCTGAAGATGGATTAAAGACTTGAATGTAATACCTGAAGCCATAAAACTCTTAGAAGAAAGAGTAGGGAGTAGGCTCCTGAACATTATTCTTGGCAGTGCTTTTCTGAAATTAACTTAAAAAACAAAGGCAACAAAAGCAAAAATCAGCAAGTGGGACAACATAAAACTAAAAGTTTCTGTACAGCAAAGGAAACTGTCAACCAAATGAAAAGGCAACTTAAAATATGAGAAAATATTTGCAAATAATATATCTGATAAGAGGTTAATATCCAAATTATATATAGAAGTCATATAACTCAATAGAAAAAGCAAACAACCTAATTTAAACATGGACAGAGGATATGAATACATATTTTTTGCAAAGAAGACATCCAGATGGCCAACAGGTACATGAAAAGTGATCAGTAGATATCACTAATCATCAGGGACATACAAACCCAAAGGACAATGAGTTATCACCTCACACTTGTTAGAATGTCCATGATCAAAATACAGGAGGTGAGAGGATGTGGAGAAAAGGGAACTCTTGTACACTGTTGGTGAGAATGTAAATTGATTCATGTACTATGAAAAGAGTATGGAGGTTCATCAGAAATTAAAAATCGAAGTACCATCTGATCCAGCTATTCTACTTCTGGTTATTTATCCAAAGGAAATGATAGTCACTGTCTCAAAAAGATACCTGCACCCCCATGTTCATTGGATCATCGTTTATAATAGCAAACACATAGGGAGAACCTAGGATTCTATCAATAGATGAATGAATAAAGAAAAAAATATATACATAGTTTTTGAAGAAATGATGGCTAAAAGTTCCCTAACCAGGGGAAGAACATATATATGTGCAATGAAATATTCAGACACACACACACACACACAAAGGAAATCCTGCCACTTGTAACACTAAGGATGGACCTTGAGTGCATTTACTAAGTGAAATCAGTCCGAGAAAAAAACAAATACTGTATGATTTTATATGTGGAATCTAAAAATAACCAGACCCATGACACAGAGAACAGATTGATGGTTGCCAAAGGCAGGATTGAGGAGTGGGTGAAATGGGTAAAGGTGTTTAAAAGGTAAGAACTTCACTTATAAATAAACTAGAGGCCCGGTGCAAGAAATTTGTGCACTGGTAGGGTTCCTAGGCCTGGCCAGCGATCAGGGCTGATCGGGGCCTTCCAGCTGCCAGCCGGGGCCTCCCTTCCCTAGCTGCTGGCTGCCAGCTGTTGGCCGGGGCCTTCCTTCCTTCTGCGCCACCTCCTGGTGGTCAGCGCAAGTCATAGCGAATGATAGAACTCCCGGTCTCCTGGTCAAACTCTGGGACACTTTGCATATTAGCCCTTTATATATATAGAAGATTCTGGGGGGTGTAATGTACAGTAGTTAATAATCCTGTATTGTATATTTGAAAGTTTCCAAAACAGTAAATTGTAAGAGTTCTCATCACAAGAAAAAAACCTGTAACTGACGTGATGGATGTTAACTAGATTTATTGTGATAATTATTTTGCAGTATATATATCAAATCATTATGTTCTACACCTAAAACTAATACAATGTTTTTTGTCAATTATATCACAATTGAAAACAAAAGAATATGGAAAGTTTTAAATAAATAGCTATAAACTCTTCTCTTTGTGAACAGGAAAATTTAAGAAAAGAAAATAGGAGATAATTTTAGGTTATTTCAGAGAGTGAGAGTAGTTAAAGAATAAACTCTATCATAGAAGTTTTAGAAAAATATTCTTATATGACTTTTAAATATTAGCTGTGCAATTTTAGGAATAGACTAATCAATACTTTTGTTTTCAAATGATGACCATGAGATGTTGCCAGGTGCATGTAACACAGTCGGTTATTGGTAGAGCATGATTACAATTCTCATATGAAATCCAGACCTTCAGTTTTTATCTCAGTCTTCCAGTCCTTTTCTAGTATTTATGTGTCTTATCTAACCACTTGGTTTAAAGTGGCTTGGAAATTGACAGTGATCTATGAAAGACCTTTTACTTTAAATTGACTCTTTACCAATGGATCTGTTAACTGAGGTCTCTAAACTCCCCACTGCCATTCATTTGCAAGACACCTTATTTTACTTTAAAACTTAATGACTTCTTAGAAGAGCTCAAATGCTTCACTTAGTTCTTGAGCACCTTATGTGTTACATTTTGAAACATAAATATTATGTTAAGTATTTTGATATACTATCTCATTAAAATCTTACAACTGTGAGTTATCAAGAACCTGAAGTTAGAGAAAGATAATTTGACCATTATTTCTTTAAAGTGGCTTTAATTTATTCTGATTCCATGTTCAGTGCATTTTTCCCATCCACCACACACCATCACTAAAAAACCTCAGCCAGATTTCCCAATTTGTATACCAATTGGTGAATCTCTAGCCATAATTATATTCCTAAAACAGTTGTTCACATGTAAAGAACAGTGATTGATTTTTGTTGTTTAATATATTTAAACCAGCTTTTCATTACCATTTAGTATTCATCCAGTTTATCTTTCCTTTTAGGCCTGTATGTGGAATCAGAGGGAAAACTCTCATAATTAACTTGCCAGGTAGCAAGAAAGGATCTCAGGTAAGAAACCTTAAGAATTATGTGATTTCATGTTCTTGAGAATTATATGGTTTAGTGTACAAAGTTTTGGCCAGCTGTGAAATTTAGCCAACCAAAGAGTTGGAGCACTCCACAAGACTACCCTCACTTCTGACACCAATTGCAAGTCAGTATATTTCCAAAACCACTCTCAGTTTCAATAATTCATTAAATACTCACAGAACTCACTGAAGAGGTATACCCACAATTATGGCTTATTGCAGGGAAAGGATGCAGGTTAAAATCCACCAAGGGAAGAAGTGCATTAGACAGAGTACAGGAGAGTTACCAATTAGGAACTTCTGTTATCCTCTCCCTGTGGAGTCATAAATGCATTAATCTCCTGGCATCAATGTGTAGTAACACAGGGAGCATTGCCAATCAGGGAAGAGCCAAGCCTTTGGTGTTCAAGGTTTTACTGGGGCTCATCAAATACTGCTCATATGGCTAACTTTTAGTCCCTAGCTCTTCCCAGAAGTTGGGCTGATACCTTTAATGTCCAACACTTTCCAGAAGTAAAACTAATACCACATTGCCCAAAGCCCCATAATAAATCACACTGTTAGACTGTCTGGTATCTTTGTACTTTCCCAGTACAAAGACACTCGTATCACTTATCAGTTACTGAGGGCAAAAGCCAGACTCTCTTTGAATAAAGTTAATTCTTTATTATTTGAATAAAGTTAATTCTTTATTAGACTAGCTACCCCCTAGTCTTTGGTCAAGGCTATATGACAGCTAAATAATTGTATTTGTTTGGCTGGACATCTATATTGACTATAGCATTTTTATTATAAACACAAAAACAATATAAGTGTGAATATGCCTAAGATTTGGAGAAGCCAGTGTGGGATTGGGATAGATTTTAAGAAATAGCTAATCCATCCTCTATAGCCATTACATACATTTTCATATTTTTGTACTAATTTACTGATTTTTTCACCTTAAACTACTATTTGTAGTTTATGATACATTCATAGAACTATTTACCATAGAAATTAGCTCTGTTGCTCAGGTCAGTTATTTTCCATTGATATTACAATTTTGAGGAGGCTTTAACTCTGTTTCCCAGTACATATAACCAGTTTTATAATCTTACTATAGTGCCAGTATTATAACATATCACAGTATAGTAGTAGATACAATGTGAAAAATAAAAGTCAGAAGATACTGGCACATAATTGAATTCCTGCACATACATTAAGTTACCCTTGTCCATCATCATATCATATGACAACAATGCCTCCCAGAATGATGCTACTCAGATTTAAGGTTTGTCAGGTTCCAAAAGCAATAGTCTCAACAACATATGGCTTTTCCCTTTCTGGCATCTATTACAACTGAGCTAAGAAACAACATCATCTCTTGTTCTAAACCTCTTTTGATACACCAATATATTGGATTGCCCTCATTGCATAAACCATTTATTCACTCATTTACCTTTAGCTACCATTTCTTCTCTCAGTTTATACCCAAACTTTTCCTTTGAAAATCTTTGATGAGACAATTGGTTTGGCCACTGTGTGATCCAGATTGCCACCAGGAATACTTGTTTAGCAAGTGCCTCCCACCCAGTTCATTTCCTTTCATATAAGGTAGGGTTACTTACATACAGAACTAGTAGGCACTCACAGTTGCAGTCCTGGTCCTAGGACTACTACATCTGATAGGGGGGAAAGTTGAGGTGACATGGGGGAAAAAGTAATGTCCTAAAGTAAAAAGTATGTCATAAGAGCATCCTCCCCTGACCCTCTCTTCCCCAGAAAAGTAGAGGAATCTGTCTAATGGGGACCATCCCTTGGACTCCCTCATATTGAGTATGATCAATTAAGGTGTATAAGTAAGCCAGCCCTTCATGTCTTTATCTCTTCCCCTTTGAGACAAGTGTTTCGTTGTCCATTCCAATTTTCTATCAAATCATTGCTCTGTAGATGAAAGTGTGTTCCTTGGTATAATGGTCATTGATATACTATCTTTTGCTCTGGGCCTTTCATAGTACACTGAGCATTTGTATCTACCACTGGGTAAGCAAAGCCCAGCCTAGAGTAAGTGTCTATTCCTGTTAGGACCCATTTGTAGCCTCCAGGGACTACTGGCATCAGGCCAACCTGCCATCCATGTGCAAGACCTTTCCCCATGGAATCTGCTGTATAGCCCTGTGCCATCTCTGTCTCTCTTTTTAGCAGACAGAACAGTCCTTGTTGGCATTGTGTGTCTCAGAAAGTGCAAGACGAATTTATCTACATTCATCCCATCTTGCAGCCCCTTAATGTTCACTCATCTCATGGGTCCAGGTGGCCATATCAAGAAGGCACATCAATACCTGCTCACCAGTTTTGATCAGTTTCCAATTCTGGAAGGGAGTTCTTTTGATGGGCATTAACATATCTTACTTAAATATACCCCTTGCATTCCCAGAGTGATTTTCATGGGGCTATGCCCCATACAGGAATCCCTTTAGTAGACCAGTTTTCCATTGTCCTTCTGCCTGACCATATGGCCAGGCCATTAGACACTTCCCATGAATCAATTAAAACTCAAATATAGGGCCAAAAATCATGCAGTTCAGCCCATCGAGCTGATTTGTTTTTACCTTCTTCAATCAGAGTGGCGGCCTTCCAAACAGGATGCTGTCCCTTCACCTTGGAATTGCCATCCATAAACCAAGCAGCTCTTTGTTGATCAATAGAAAGCTGTTTATAGGGCACCGCCCAAGTGGCCTAAGTGGCCATAGGATCCAGCAGCTCCTCAGGTGCTTCCGAAGTCGGCCCTAGGTGAAAAGAGGCTACCTGCTCGTGAGTACCTCCTTGCATTCTCCTGGTAGCATGATCCTATATCCACCATTTCCATTTTATTATGGAACTCTCCTAGGCATTGCCTTCCCCATTAGAACATTTCTCTGACCTTACCTAAGACATTATGGATATTTCAGGTTTCAAGATTATATTATTCCATGTCCTTTAGTAATAAGGGAAGTTTCAATTAAAGTTCAATAATAAGCTAGTAATTGTTTTCTCAAATACAAATTTTCTGGTCCAAAATCCCAGCAGTTGCTGCTGGGTGGCACTCACAGGTTTTGCCATAAGTCCTAGTTTGCACTCTACACAAAGCTATTGTAGAGCAAATTAATGACCTGTGTGGGCTCAGACAATCTTATTGATTTTCACTTAGCACATCCAATCTATATTGGTGGAAGATTGGGTTTACATGCCTTCTGTCTTATAAGACTAGATAATACAATATCCATTCTCATAATACATTCAGGCAAAGGAGACTCACCATTCACGTAAAGTTCACTGTACAAGCATTCTATTTTTATCCAAACTTTCACTTTAATCGCTATTGCACTCCTATACCCTCTCAACCTAATATTATTATCTCCCAATTAGGACCTTAACAAGTTTTAGAATCATAGTACATGGTACTTGCATGTCAGAAAGTCCCCCCAAAATCTCTTCTCCATTTTCTGACCATTTGATCAATTTATGTGCATATGGCCTTGGATTTCTAGGCCTACACTGGGTGAAGGGATCCAGACCCTTTTGTCAGGCCTTATCTTAACTAGATTATGGGATCATCCATCACATTAGGTGATTCAAGGTGAGTTTTCTTACAGTTATCTTTGTCTTCTCACTTTTTAAATATTTCTAAACTGAAGTAAATAGAGATTTGTTTAGGACCAAAGCCCTCATATTAAACTACATTGTTAGATGGTGCGGTGCCATAGTCGCCAGGAAATCAAAGACACTCCTGTCAGGAGACAAGCAACTGCTCCTATCTGTTTGCTCAACCCACAACAATGCTACATTAAGACCTTTGTTTTGCCCCATCAGTGCTCACTTTATTCAGCCTTTTTTTTTTCATTCAATTGAATTTATTGGGGTAACATTGGTTAATAACATTATATAGGTTTCAAGTGTACAATTCTATGATACATCAGTTATTGCATTGTGTGCCCACCACCCACAGTCAAATCTCTTCCGTCACCATATATTGGATCCCCTTTACCCTTTACTAGCCTCTTAACCCTGCTTCCCTCTGGTAACTACCATACTGTTGTCTGTGTCTATGAGATTTTGTTTGTTCATTTGTTGCTTTCAGTTTTATACCCCACATATGAGTGAACTCATTTGCTTCTTCACTTTTTCTGATTTATTTTGCTTAGCATGATATTCTCCAATTCTATCCTGCTAGGACAAGTCCCATTCTCTTATGAATTAATATAACTTTATTTGCTGTTTATTGCTTTAACCTACCTTTTTTCCTTTGGAAGCAGCTCTGAGGTTAGCAACTATATATTGGACAAGCCAAAATCTCAGCTTGGCTCAACCTCAGGATCCACCCCGATATTCTCCCTTATATTAATTTTAGCTAGCACAGATATCAGTAACCAAGGGACTGTATATGTACCTTGTTTCTTATGATTTTACATTTATTTATGCATCCAGTAACACAGCTCCTTACGAGTTGGATCTTGCATTTTGAAATTCCATTGCTAACTTTTATCTTCAATAACTAATCGCAGCACAGCTGCATCTCCTTTCTGTGAGTGACCTTGTGTTCATTCAGGCTTTAAAGAGTCATCATTCTTTACCCTCTCTTCCTTCCTCCTCCCAGATCACATGTTTCATGCATCACACTCATTCTAGTAAATCCCACTTCTAATACCAACTGTAAGGAGTTTTGACCAACTGCAAAAGTTAGCCAACTATAAGACTGCCCTCATTTCTGACACCAGTTGCAATTCAAAGGATTTCTAAAACCACCCTCAGTTTTAATGATTCATTAGAAGGACTCATAGAACTCACTGAGAACTGTTATACTCCTAGTTATATTGTATATTACATGGCAAGAATATAGATTGAAATCAGCCAAGGGAAGAAGCAGAAAGGGCAGAGTCTAAGAGAGGTACCAAATGAGGAACTCTGGTTATCCTCTTACCTACTCTCCATAATATGAGACATACAGACAGACTATTGCCAGCAAGGTATCCTGACTTTTTGCCTGTGGTGTCCAGAGTTTTTATTGGTACTTGATCACATATTTCCTGCAAAGCTGATATTTATCATAGTTTTTTCCAGAGGGAAGACTGGTGACTTTACTCTCTAGTTCCTTCCAGAGGCAAAACTAATAATGTTTCCTGAAGCCCTCATAATAAATCAGTGTTAGGCTGTCCAGTACCTAAAGCCCCCAAGCAAACGAATACATTTATATCATGCATGAAATTCCAAGGCACTAGAGATCACCTCTCAAAATCTGAAAGTAAAGGCCAAACCTCTCTTTGGTTAAGGTTAAATCCTTTACTATCCAATCTTTATCAGTAAAGTGATTGAGCCATGCAAAAAGAGATCAAAATATTGGGCATGCTTTCATGTATTCCAGTAACCCTCCATAAATTCAAGATACTTTTTTTACATCTTACATTTTAAGGTAAGTTACTTTAAATGTAAAAGAGACAGACCTCTGCCCAAACACATTCCCCAAACGTATCTGACCCTATGTTCTAAGGTTAACATTCTCACTTATTCTCTTTTTGGTGATACATTATTGGTAATAGTGGGCAGCTGAGCAGGAGACTGTATTGACTTGAATGCGGTGTTTTGTACAAACTTATATCTAATGTTGACTAGCTATACTTTATGATGGTAGTCAGAACTTTAGATCTCTGAATAAAATAGCTCAGTCTTCAATTGGTTTGTTAGTTCTAATGCCTGCTCTAATTAGAGAGGTAAAAACTGTTGTTGTTGTTGTTTTTTCCCATAATATATCCTTGAACCCCAAAGTGTATGAAAATTTTTGGTCAAAAAAATATTGTATGCTTATATAGTACTTTAGTTCCTCAGAGAATACTGTAATATATAACATTCTTACTTCCTTTTTCATATTACAACAATAATGCTTTAAATATGATTCATTCTTAAGATTGATGAAAAGAAATGCAAATCCAAAATCACAAATAAGTTTGATTGCTACCATTTTTTATGCCTATAAAAGTACTTCATCTTCATTTTTTTCTTCCTCTTGTACACAGGAATGCTTTCAGTTCATACTGCCAGCTCTACCTCATGCCATTGACCTTTTACGTGATGCCATTGTAAAAGTAAAGGAAGTGCATGATGAACTTGAAGATTTACCTTCCCCACCACCTCCTCTTTCTCCTCCTCCCACAACTAGCCCCCATAAACAGACAGAAGACAAAGGGGTTCAATGTGAAGAAGAGGAAGAAGAGAAGAAAGACAGTGGTGTTGCTTCAACAGAAGATAGTTCTTCATCACATATAACTGCAGCAGCCATTGCTGCCAAGGTAAGCCTGCTGAGAGAGACCCAACAATCTAAAGGACCCACAGGTAAATGTACTGATTTCATCCCTCTTTTCATCTCATCATTCCATAAGTTTAAAACCTCTTCAGTACAACCTTTAAAAAGATCTGAGATACTCATGACACTCCATAATGAAGAGTTCTTGAAAGCCTTGAAGCTTGTTCTGAATTCTAAGGCATTCAAGATACTGCTGTTACCTAGTGAAGTGAAAGTTGCAATGATAAACAATGTGATAAACAATATGACATTGAAGAACTTTTTGGAGATGTCATTTTTGTGTTATAATAAATATACAATGTTCATATATTCAAAACATCAATATTCACAATTTCTTAAAGGAACAACAAACTGAAGGTAGGAAACCTTAGATGATTCAAGAGATTAATTAGAAAAGTTAATAAAGATATTTTAATATAAGGATTTTCAGCAATTAACTAAACAGTTATTTAAATATAATGACAGATTACCATAGTGGTGTAGAGAGAAAATAGATATAAGGTATTTGCATTTTTAATCTAATAAAGTAATGTTATTAGGACAGTACCAACATATTAAAAACTCTGTTGGGGAAATGCAGGGAGTAGGGTACCATGAGGTACTTGAATAAATTTAGTCATTTTAAGTCACAGAACATCATTTACATTATTATCCATACCTAATATGCTTTACCCAGTGTGCTTTAAAAACTTCAAAAAGTAAAGTATCACTTCTGGGAATAATGATTGTTCATTGATTGAGAGCATAAGAGTAAAAACCTAATCACTATCTTAAGCAATTCCTAAAGTTTTATGGATTATCCAGATATTTTGCCTATGAGGATTGCATGAGAGGGTTTTTTGACAACATATAAAGGATCATAGAGATCCTTTTGAAGTGTACATTCAGACAGCCAGCAGGTGATGCTTTCACTGAAGATAGATGATTCTATCTTCAGATCAATTTAATGATCCATTAAGTTTTTACTTAAGGCTAGTATTTAAGTTGTATGTGAGGTTTGTTTTGTTTTAATGAAACTAATTGGTGAATAAGATACATTTAAAAATCAATGCATATTCTTTCTCTTTTACTCTTAATTAAAAGCGTAAAAAAATACCACCAATTCCAATCTTGAGAAAAAAAGCTTATAGCATTTGAAATCTAAGCTGATTTGACATTTCATTGTTCCATTTGTTTTCACCGTTTTTCCTTTCCAGTCATTTTGCTTGTGTAGTTTCATGTTTTCTTGTCACTATATTCATAGTTATTATGTGTTGTGCATTAGAAGCATCCATTCTACACCAGTCCTGCTGTTATCATGGCACATGGTGAGCAGCCCATCCCTGGTCTCATCAATTATTCCCATCATGCAACAGGCAGTGCAGATGAACGGGTAAGACAAAGAGGCTTTTGCATTAATGATTTTGCAAGCATACCACCTACCTCCTATCTTTGGAGGTAGGCTATAACATATTATGGAAGATGTGTTTTATTCAGAAGGACTTTCAGCAGTGCTTTCTTGTGAAAGTGTAAGTGCCACTGACTATATTTCATTGAAAAATTTAATTTAATAGAATTTCTCCTATACCTAAATTACTCTAATATCATTAAGATTCTGAAGTATGTGGTAATGAGCTTTCATTACATGACTTCCAAGAAATTCATTGCTCAGAAGTTCTTTTTTTCTTTAGCAGTTTTATCACATACCTTCAAATAAATTACCCTGCTTAATTAAAGTAATTTCTTTAAGAGGTTCAGCCTATGTCTTAAAATCTAAACAGATTGTTCAAGCTAATATTTCATTTTTATTAACCTTGGGGTTTTTTTGCTCATGATTTTTACATCTTATTTTCTTTTCCTTCACTGTGTTCTCATTACAACCATTTAAAGAGTTGAGTCTTGATACAAATTCTGAGATTTCTAATCTTTAGATAGAAACTTTCAAGGATACATATCACTTCTTTTAGTTTCTGGCTGAATGATAGTTTGCAAGAAATCCCAGACTAGGAAAGATTAAACTGATAAGTATAACTGACTAAGCAGTGATAATTTAGACTATGGCTGCAAATATATATATATATATATATATATATATATATATATATATATATATATATATATATATATATATGGTACACACACACTAGAGGCTCAATGCATGAAATTTGTGCAAGGGGCTCGGCCCTCTTAGCCCCGGCTTTATCCGGAAGGTCATGCTGTCCGGTCTAATTAGCATATTATGCTTTTATTATTAACATACATATATATATCCCTAATGTGGATATAAACTAAGAGGAAAAAAGAAGTACTGAAGTAAATTTTGGCTTTAAATATTTAGGGAGAACAAGCGCTCAGAATTTGAGGAAGAGGGTATGGAGGGGTGGGTGGGGAACTAGTAGTCTCTTGGGAGATACACTACCAAAATGAAGACTTTAATCTTTACATTCAACAAGCCCTACCTGGTTGGAAATAAACTTGAGTTAGTCAAAGGACAAGTAGAAAATTTGAATATTGATTATTAAAATTACTAATGAATTTCAGTTGACAACTAGCATGTGAATTCTCTAATATAGTTTTGTTATAAATTATAAATATTCAAAAATATATCAAACTTGAAGCAGGACTGTTTTTTGTATTCTCATCTTATAAAACAACCACAACTGTAATAATCATCCTGGTTTTCAAAATAAAGTATTTGGAAGTTTTATATTCATAACCAAAGTTTTAAGTTATTACAGTCTGAGTTTTATATTATTACACTGAAAATTATTTTAATGGCTCTTTGTTTTAAATTCTTTATTGTTGCAAGTATTACATATGTCCCCTATTTTCCCCTATTGACCCCTTCTGGCGTGGCTCCTTTTTTTTTTAGTAGTCCCAAGGATTGCACATACCTAGTACCATCCTAGATGCCTGGAAGAGAAAGTATTACATACAGTGGATTCCTTTTATTACTAGGATTTAATTCTCTGGAGAAATAGTTGAAAATGGCTATTTAAGTATTCTAACTGGATGGCCTCATATGGCATCACCAGGAACTTATTATTTATTAATTGATATTAATAATCCTTTGTAAGTAGTGGTTATGGTCTTTTGACAGATAATTCAGTTTTGTAAATAGACTTACACTTCCTTTGACAAATGATTATCAGAGCTATAAATCAAAGAGTATAATGTTCTATTTCTACAGACCTAACATCCATAGAAAAGAATGAAAAAGAAGAAATAGGTAACAGAAAATGATTAAAAGGAAGATTTTTAATGTTCTTAGTGCTCCTAAAGAAGTTGTGTTAACTCTGTGAATGCTTGTCTGGCACTAACTTCATCAATGAGCCTCAGTGGTTATGAATGCCCTGGTGTGGTGTCAATGTTTTAGATCTCTACATGAGACAGTCATTTGCAATATCTCTATGAACTATTTGGTGATTTTTACAAGCTTTACTAATGTAAAATTTAAAAATTAATTTTTAAAAGGGAGCATCTAATTACCTATTGAAGAGAAAAATCACAATTTTCCCTCAGCTGGTTCCAATTCTAAGGCATATGAAGTAGTGTGGAATAATGTAAATTATGCAACTTAAAATCAGAAAAACTAGATATAAGCCCTGACTTTACCACTTAACATTTGGGGCAAATTACTCAAGATTTAAGGTTCAGTTTCTCATCTATAATTTTAATAAGTAGAGATAGTCCTTATAAAGAAACACTCATATGAATATTTAAATTTTTACATTTATAAAAAAGATAGGTTATAGTCATACCATATATGTTTACTGTGTAGACAGAATCACAATGCGATATATATATACATATACATATACATATACATATACATATACATATACATATACATATATATATATATATATATATATATATATATATATATCCGATGTTCTTGTGGATTTTTGTATCACTTATTTTAATCTAAATTCAAGTCTTATACTTGTTAAATTTCATTTTGCACCCTGTCCGATGTGGCTTGGTTAGGCATCGCCCACTGCAAAGTTGCTGATTTGATTCCCAGTCAGGGCACATGCTTGGGTTGTGGGCTCGATCCCTGGTGGGGGACATGCGGAGGCAACCGATCAATGTTTTGCTCTCACACAGATGTTTCTCTCTTTCCCTCTCCCTTCACTTCTCTAAAAATCAATTAATTTTTTTAAATTTCATTTTGCTACATTCAACTGATGAGTCTAGCCTGAGATCATTTTTTAAATCTATATTGGCCATGAAGTATATTTCCTGTCTTTTCTAGCTCTGTCACCTACAGATATACTAGGTATTAACCATGCTTTCATGCAAGTCACTGATAGAACTCTTTTTTAGGATAGGCCATTGCACATACTACCAGCAACCCTATTGGCTATAACACTTAACCAGCTAACATATACTTTTCTTATAGTCATGAAAACCCACTTTATCAATTTTGTCCACAAGAATTTTATAAATGATTTGTCAGAAGATACCTACTGAATGCAAGATAGGTATGATAGCTTCGTTCTTTAGTAAAATTTCCATTATACTTAATCATAGCCTTTAAAGGATTAGTACGAAAGCTCTGGAAAGATATATGTTGTATATTTTCTGAAAGAACCCATTTAGGTATTCCTATGTCATCTGTTTTTATTATTCAGATCCTATATTGCACACTGAGATGTCTGTAAAGGTCTCTAAACAGAGAAGTTATTAGGAAAGTGTACACACGATAGAACTATCCACCAAGATTAACAAGGACTCCAAAAAGCCTTACCAGTGGAGATTGACAAATTATGGCTATAGAAGTCATACTTTTTCATATATGGCTGCTTTTGGAGACTGATTCCAATTATTATAAATTTGCTCACAAGCGACATAAAATTAAATCCAAATAATAGATCTTTTATTGTATTAGTCTTGCAACTTTTCTGTAAGCTTAACCATTTTTCAGAACAAAAAAATTTAAAGTGGTAAAAATAATGATTCAGAGGGTGAAATGTATGCTTACTTAACAATTTACCTTGCATCAAATACAAATGTGTACATTTTCACTATTGTTATTCTTACTGGCTTTTCAAAAGACTATGGAATTCAGAAAGAAAAATGATACTTTGGCTCTGTATTCTGATTTTGATGTATAACTTTCTATTTCTTCTTTTAGAAGTGTTCACCCTATCAATCAAATTAGCTTTAGGACAGTAAAAGCAACATAGATAGAATCAGCACAGTTCCTAAGAAAGTATGTATTCCCATTACAGTTTCTGTTAATGAAGAAAATTCTATTGTTTAATTGTATATCTACAGAGTTTACTATCAACTGGGACAAATTGTTTTCTCCCTGTAGTTGTGTAAGATAATAGGAATACAGATTAGTTCTCTAAAAGTAGGAATGTTATTTCTTTTGAAAGTGATTTGGCATTTCTCTTTCTCATTTTTTTTTCTCTCTTTCTCATTTTTTGCTGACTTAACCCACTATAAATTCTGCTTACTCTAGGTGGAATCTTGCTACTCCTTGGCAAGTCTTTGGCTTGTCCCTTATTGATTCCTTTATATACATTAATGAGATACAGACCTTCACCTTTTCCACCTCATTTCCCCTATTCTCTGTTCTTGCTCCTTTTTTTGTTTTTAATCCTCACCCTGACGATATGTTTTTATTGATTTTTAGAGAGAGGAAGGAAAAGAGAGAGAGAAACATCAATATGAGGGAGAAACGTCAACTGGTTGCCTCTTATTCACGCCCCGACTGGGGATCAAACCCACAACCTAATAAGTATGTGCCCTGACCAGGAATTGAACCTGCCACCTTTTGGCGAACAGGACGACACTCCAACCAACTGAGCCACTTGACCAGGACAACTCTTGCTTCTTGTTATCTTAAAGTAAAGACCATCAGGGCTAAACATTTTTTCTTTTTGCTTAAACTATATTTTTAGTTAATACTTTCTTCATTTCTATCTCAAAGAGAGATTGTAATTTTCAAAGTTAATGACTGCTTTTACTGTTTTTTTTTATTAAAGAAATAATGATTATCAACTGCAAGCAAGATACTGTGATCATTCCTTTATCTTTCCCTAGTTGTTAAGTATGTTGACCACTTCTCATTTTTGAAACTATATCTTGCATTGGTTTTCTTTACTAAAATGTTTTTAATTGTAAGCTATACATAAATACATTTTCCTTATTAAAAAGTAAAAATGAAACATTAATAAAATTAACATGCATTTGAACCACACTCTTATTTCATTCTCATTTGTCTTCATATTTCCCCAGAAGTAAACCTTTTTTAATCATTGAGCAGGGAATTCTTCAAAACTTTTTTATACAAATGTAGTAAATAAAATCCTAATAGTCTGTAAGTGATGTGTTGTGTATTTGTGTGTTTGTGTAATTGAAAGAGGAAGAGAGATAATTGATAGGCTGCTTCTAAAATTGTATGCACTGTCAATGGCAAGGGCCAAAAATAACCAAGATACTCTTGAATAAGTAAAAGAACAAAGTGAGGAAACCTACTCTATAAATATCAAAACATAAAATGAAATAAAGTAATCCTGATACAAAATATAAATGAACACAAAAATGAAAACTACAAACCAATATCCCTTATAAATATAGATGCAAGCATCCTAAACAAGATACTAGGAAATTGAATCCAACAGCATATTAAAATGATTATAAACCATGACCATATAAAATTTATTCCATGGATATAAACAACATCCTATATAATAAAGAGGTAATATGCAAATTGACTGTCATTCCAATACACAAGATGGCGGCCCCCATGTGGTCAAAGATGGCCGCCCCCATGTGGACACAAGTTGGCCAGCAGGGGATGGCAGTTGGGGGCGACCAGGCCTGCAGGGGAGGGCAGTTAGGGGCAACCAGGCCTGCAGGGGAGGGCAGTTGGGGGGGACCAGGCCTGCAGGGGAGGGTAGTTGGGGGCAATGAGGCCTGCAGGGGAGGGCAGTTGGGGGGTACCAGGCTGGCAGGGGAGGGCAGTTAGGGGCAATCGGGCCGGCAGGTGATTAGTTAGGCATTGATCAGGCTGTCATCAGAGTGGTTAGGGGGTGATCAGGCTGGCTGGCAGAAGTGGTTAGGGACAATCAGGCAGGCAGGCAGGTGAGCGGTTGGGAGCTAGCAATCCTGGATTGTGAGAGGGATGTCCGACTGCCCGTTTAGGCCCTATCCCACTGGGCCTAAACAGGCAGTCAGACATCCCTCGAGGGGTCCCAGATTGGAGAGGGTGTAGGCTGAGCTGAGGGACACACACCCCATACCTGAATTTCGTGCACCAGGCCTCTAGTAAGAAATATAATCACTGTATTACGATGCAGTAACCAAAGAAAAAAATCCACATGATTATCTCAATTGATGTAGAAAAAGCATTTTACCAGTAAGAAAACCAGGAAGAGAAGGCAACTTTCCCAACCTGATTAACCTTTTGCACTCCATGTCGAGTGCAAATTACTCTTTGAATGTAGCAATAATTTGAAATATAAAAAAACCCAAATAAATAAGTTTGTATGAAAAGAAACTCCAGTTTTTTATTCTACTGCCGCACTTTGTAAAATCTGGGGTATTTAAAAAATTAAATCCCGAGTAAAATAAAGGAATCGAGAAAAAAGCAAGTGAGTGCAAAGGGTTAAAGGGCATCTATAAAAAAAACCCATAGCTAACATCCTACTTAATGATGAAAGATTGAAACCTCCCCCCTAAGATAAGGATCAAGGATGTCTGCTCTCAACACTTTTTTTCAACATTGTACTGGAAGTTCAAGCCAGGGAAATTAGGCAAGGAAAAGAAATAAAAGGAATCCAATTTAAAAAGGAAGAAGTAAAACTATTAGAGCTAATAAATTCAGCAAAGTTGCAGGATAAATGAAGAGCCCACAAAAATCCTATCAAATAAAAGAGTAATATGCAAATTGATTGTCACTCCAACACAAGATGGCTGCCCCCATGTGGACACAAGATGGCTGCCGCAAGATGACCAGCAGGGGAGGGCAGTTGGGAGGGACCAGGCCTGCAAGGGAGGGCAGTTGGGGGTGATCAAGCCTGCAGAGGAGGGCAGTTAGGGGTGAACAGGCTAGCAGAGGAGGGAAGTTGGGGGCGACCGAGCCTGCAGGGAAGGGCAGTTGTGGGGGACCCAGGCCTGCAGGGGAGAGAAGTTGGGGGGGACCAGGCCTGCAAGGGAGGGCAGTTGGGGGGGACCAGGTCTGCAGGGGAGGGCAGTTAGGGGTGACCAGGCCTGCAGGGGAGGGCAGTTAGGGGTGACCAGGCCAGCAGAGGAGGGAAGTTGGGGGCAACCGGGCCTGCAGGGAAGGGCAGTTGGGGGGGACCCAGGCCTGCAGGGGAGAGCAGTTGGGGGGACCAGGCCTGTAAGGGAGGGCAGTTAGGGGTGACCAGGTCTGCAGGGAAGGGCAGTTAGGGGCAATCAGGGGAGTGGTTAGGGGATGATCAGACTGGCAGGCAGAAGTGGTTAGGGGCAATCAGGAAGGCAGGCAGGCGAGCAGTTGGGAGCCAGCAGTCCTGGATTGTGAGCAGGATCGCAGATTGGAGAGGGTACAGGCTGGGCTGAGGGACACCCCCCCCCCCCCCATGCACTAATTTCATGCACCTGGCCTCTAATCAGTATATAAATAGATTTTATATACTGACATTAAAAATTTTTTTTAAAATTAAATAAAAAAACCCATTTACAATAGCATCAAAGAGAGTGAACACTGAAAATTACAAAACATAAAAAGACATAAATAAATGGGAAAACATATTGCTAAGATGGCAATACTTACTACCCAAAGGGATCTACAAATTTAATGGACTTGAGTCTTTTTCTTTCACCAGGTTAGGGAAGTTTTCAGTCATTATTTCTTCAAATAAGTTCTTGATCCCTTGCTCTCTGTCTTCTCCTTCTCATACTCAGATGATACAGATGTTGTTGCAGTTGATGTTGTTCCAGAGATCCCTTAAACTATCCTTATTATTTAAAATTATGTTTTTCTTTTTGCTGCTCTGATTGGGTGTTTTCTACTACCTTGTCTTTTAAATCATTGATTCAATCCACTGCTTCATCTAATCTGTTGATTTCTTCTAGTATATCCTTCATTTCATTTTTTGTATTCATTTCTAACTTTTTTCTTTTTATGGTTTATATGCCCTTTTTTATGCCGTTGAAGTTCTTCCTTGAGCATTCTTATAACCATTGTTTTATCTGGTAGTTTGCTTGCCTCCATTTAATTTAATTCTTTTTCTGGAGATTCTCCCTGTTCTCTCATTTGGCACATGTTTCTTTGTCTCCCCATTTTTGCTGTGTCTCTGTGTTTGTTTTACATATAGATAGATTTCTGTGTCTCTCATACTTCGTAGAGTGACCTTATGTAGTAGTTGTCTGGAGGGCCCATTGGCACAGACTCCTCAGTCACCTGAGCCTGGTACTCCAGGTGCACCCATTTGGGCTGTGTGTACCCTCCTGTTATAGTTGAGCCTAATTGCTGTTGGCATGTCATTAGAAGGAATGGACCCACAGGGTGATCAGCTAGGAGGACTGGCCATGACTATAGCAAAGGAGTTGCTTGCAAGGGCCTACCCCATAGAGAAGAACTTGCTTCAGTAGGGTTCTGGTGACCAACATATTCACTCATTGAGTGTATGACTTATAGAGGTGGTTGGGTGGTGCTCCAGCCTGGTTTGAATCTGGCTACAGGGTACACTGGCTCTAGGGCCTCCCTTGAGGTCCAGACCAAGGTCAGCTGCTGCCTGTGCCCTGCCAAGGGCCATCCTTAAAGCAATCTGCAGCTGGCTGCTACTTGTGCTGGTCTTGGTGGTGCCCAGGAGAGGCCAAGCTGTGAACAGAGTCTGGCTACCACTAGTGCTGAGCCTGGGGCCACTTAGCAAGAGATACAGGGCATGTCAAAGCCAGATACTGCTTGTTTGGGGTTTATTAACCTTTGAAAGAATTTAGGAAGTCTGTAGCATGAACCAAGACAGGCCATTTGTAATGAAAAGCCACAAGTTGGGTGGGGCCAGGTCTCGGGATCACCAGAAGAAGATGAACAGTGTTAATCAGGTTGATGGAAAATCAGATATGGTGCCCATGTGCATCTGCAGTGGGGAGGGCTCTGCAAGGAACAATAGTTTCTGCCAGAGCTTCTACCTGGGAGAAAGCTGCCCCACCAGCCCTCACCTTAATGCCATATTAATTCATTTCCTTCCCCCATATCCTTGGCACCTTTCAAGTTGCTGCCTCTGTGCTGGAGCTCAGAGGAAGTGAGTCCAAGTAAATCTGTGCATGGGCCCTTTAAGGGGAACACCTGGGACTCTTAACAGCCCATTCTCCACTGGTTTTCACAGCCAGAACTTAGGAGGACTTCTCTTGCTGGCACTGTAATGCTAGGCTGAGGGGCCTGTGTGGGGCTGGGACCCCTTGCTCCTCAAGGGGGTATCTCTGCAACCAAGATAGCTTTGTCCATTTTAACCACCACATGTGGGTATGGATCAGCCTGTTCTATGTCTATGCCCCTCCTACCAGTCTTCATGTGGCTTCTGTATATCCTTAGTTATAGGACCTCTGTTCAGCTAGATTTCAGGCCATTTTCAATGATGTTATTCTGTAGTTTAGTTATAATTTTGAACTAGTATGGGACAATGCCTGTATCATGTTTACTCCATCATCTTGACCAGAAGCCCCCTGTTACGTATTCATTTTTATTCATATCAAAATATTTTCTAATTTTCCTTGTGATTTCTTTCATGACTCATTGGTTTTAAGGATGTGTTTAATTACCACATATTTGTAAATTAATGAAGTAGGTCTCTCTCAGACAACTAATGACTACCCCATCTATTTAGTGTCTGTTTCTTTCCCCTTTATCTCTCTTGGTATATTCTTTGAATATCACCTTGTTCCCATCTTGTGCACACAACTTGAAAGTAGTCATGTTCTCGCTTTGAGAATAGAAGAACTACACCATTAGTAGTAGCCAAAAACATGAACTAAATTTTGCATAGCCCCAAATAATAAATTTTATAATCAACATAAATATTAATTATTTAAAAAATAAATAATTCACATTATTTGCCCTTATGCTTGTATATTTTTAGGTTGGTGATTCTCAGTTACATCAGTCTTTACCATGTTGATAGGAATAATAATAATAATAATATAATAATAATAATAATAATGGTCAATATTTATTAAGTGTTTACTACTTAGAAGTGCTAGATAATTTAAATACACTATCTTATTTAACCCTCATCAGTAATCCAGTGAGGTAGATGCTATCATTATCTTCATTTTTTATATAAAAGAAATGATGATTAGAAAAATATATTCCTCTGGTATGAATAAAACTAATTTCTTCTCAAATTTTTTAAAAAAGGAAAAATATAGTCATAGCATACTTAAATGAAGAAGAGTTTAATAAAGGACTATGGTATTTACAAAGGTTTGGGCAGATTTTAGGGAAAGCAACCAGACATAATGCAGTGCCCTGGGACTAGTAATAGTGGATAGTCCTAATGGAGCAAAGGGAGGGAGATGCTATTAGAATCCAGAAAAGAGCTATAAGCAAGTGTCGTCTGACATGGCTATGATCCTAGCCAACCTATAATGACCTGGTAGAGAAGAAACCAGGGGAATAAATACCAGACTTTATTTTACTCCACTCCTTTAAGTTTCCTGACGGTGCCTCCCATTGGCTGAATCCAACTGGAAACCAGAAAGCCCAGCATATCTTGTTGATTCTATCTATACAGGTCAGCTTAGAGTAGAGAGGGTGAAGAAGGATGGAAAATGAATCTAAAAGGGAAATGGAAAATATCTGGGAAATACGTAACTATTAAATTACAGAGTCAGTATATGAATGCCAAACACTTTACTCCTGACCACAATGTGGTTAAGAGCTCTCATAAATAAGTTGAATAAAATATTATTTGGCCAGGGGAAGTACTTTGAATCTGGAGGTTTCAAAGTACTTCCCCTATTCTCCGTCAAATTGTTGGATACTTTTATAACTAACAGTACATGAGAAGAAAAGAAAGTCTCTGTCCAAAAACAAGTTAGGTGTGGGTATTGATTTTACATGCTGTTAGTATTTTTAAAATATTAAACCATGCATATTCCCCTTGTTCAGATTCCAGACTCCATAATTTCTCGTGGCGTTCAGGTGCTCCCACGAGACACAGCTTCCCTCAGCACTACTCCTTCAGAATCGCCTCGTGCTCAGGCTACATCTCGCCTTTCTACTGCTTCCTGCCCAACACCAAAAGTAAGTACAGTCCCTGGCACTGTGGTCTACAATGTGAATCTGGGAAAACTAACCAATATTTTCTTCTGCTTGTCAAGGTCGGATTCATGCATGATAAATACAATGAAAAATTAATGGACTATAAGATAGTTACCACCTACTGTTTCACAAATTGTCATACTAGGCCAACAGAAGGACAATAAAAATTTCATGCAAAATGTCTACTTCTACATCACAGCTACAGGTATCACTTTCTGTAGCTCCTATTACTTTGCTGTAGACTTGTTATTTTCTTCGCATACTCATCAGTATAGTTGTGGAGTTACATGTTTATGCAGAAGATCAATGCATTTTTGGCCAAAAATAAAATAATGTTACTAAAGGGTGTGTGTTTTTTTAACCTGTCCAGTCTGAGGTAGCTCCCTGCTCTAGTATCATTCCAAATTTTTTCAAACATATCCAACTTAGACTGTTGCTGCCTAATATTTGGAAAGACATCTAAATTGATTAGAAAGAAAGTTTTAATGCCAACCTTTGGGGGAGGGAAGAAGTATCTTAGTATTTGTCTTTTATTATTTTCCCAAGTACTGAATTGTGTATAGGGGGAAAAGTATTAGACATTTATTCACTGCCTCACATCTTCAATGTATACGATAAATTAAGTAGCAAACTTAATTATGGCTGTGACTGGTTACTCTTGGAATGTCCCTTCCCTGGTTAAGTTAATCATTTGTGCTATCAAGTTTTCTATGGGATGGATCAAATATTGGCATTAAAAGGTTAAGAGTAAAATTTCTTCTTACTTAATAGGATATGGTGTTAGATATCAGTCTGTACACTGAATTTATTCTAAGGCTCTGCAGGTAATTTTTTAAATTGAGACTTTTTCTCTATATCAAATTTAAGAACTTATATAGCTGTCTTTCTCAACTTCTCTGAATTTATCAGTGTTATAATCGATTTAACTAGAAGTGATCTCAAGCAGTTCTTGATATATAATGTAGTTGCTTTTACATTCCATGGTACAACCTTCTCAGCAAAGTCTCTGGAGTGTTAGTGTTGTATATCATTGTTTTTAGACTTGTATCAAAAATAACATATTAATTTTATAGTTTAAAAAAACGGAGGTCCTAAATCTTCAGTGAAGAAAAATTTTAAGAGCATTCTAGACATGAAATGTATGTTAATGCCATTTGGATGACAACCAACTACATCTTCACTGAATGAAAACATTGAGTTCTCTATACTAAAATTGGATAGATGAATCTCATTCATATCTTTTAAATTTTTAAATCAAAATAATTTATTGTTTGGCTGCATTAAATTATAATTGTATAAGCTGTATTCATTTATAAAATCTGGGAAATAATTAAAGCTGAAAGTTAAGGTCACTATTAATGTTTAGCCATTCACAAAATATTAAGATCCAAATCTTGGTAATACAGAGCTATCCAAGACAAAGCATTTTCCCCCTTGACTATATATACTGTGAACATAAATATTTTAAGCATAATTTAATTATACATACTAGTTCTTAGTCCTTTTAAAACTTTGTAATTACATTTTAATTACAAAGTGAATATTAAATCCAATTTTAAAACTCACTTGGTATTTCCTAGTTTACTAAAGTGATATCCTAAAAATAAAGATGTTGATAATTATTAAGTTAATGTGCTTATTGCAGAGCTTTAGGAGAGCAAGTGGCTTGTCTTGACATTTTTTTCTTAGTTAACACTTACATGCTTAAACTGACAATGAATTCATATAAAGCAGTGTATTTGAATATCTTTTTTCCTAGGAATTTTTTTATACTTTTATCTAGGAATAAGCTTCTGTTTCTTTTAGATAATTTTTACCAGCATCATAATGTATATCTCAAAGATAAAATTATTGCTTTAGTGTAATTTTAAAATTAAATTGTTAAGGCTGAATCAGAATACTAATATAATAAAAAACTAGTTTGAATATTGATTTCTTAAAGGAGTAAAGAAAGTCAAATTAATCTTTCTATTAAATATTTTAAATTATAAGACTACTTGATTGAATCTAAATTATATGTGCTTTTGTATCAGTGACAGTTTAGTCGATGGTATATTAAAATAAATAGGTAGATAAACATAAATTATTATATTATAATTTTATAATAACTTAATAATTATAAGTTGAAATTCATGCAAGAAGAAATGAAAAAATTGTAGTGATAGAAAATAATAGGAGGGAAACCTTACTTAGAATGATCAGAGAAGACCTCGCAAAGGAGTAACATTTCACCAAGGACATGAAGAATACACTGTCCAATCTTATATTCAAACAAAATGCATAATTATTAATTCTTTATAAGTGTCTTTTATCCTTTGAACATAAGAATTTAGATTACTCTGGATAAAGAATAAATTTTTTTTAACTCACAGTTTTTATTCATTAGGTCTGTCTAGAAGACAATGTGATTTCCTTTACATATAAAAATGGCATTATTGATCCAGTATCAGTATAATATTTCCTCTGAGATTTTTTCTTAGTGAAGTCAGTTTTATAAACTATTCCATATTATTACCACTTTTCTTTGTGAACACCAGGGTGATTATGTATGGCTAGTTCATTGGTTGTAAACCTGAGGTTCCCAAGTCTCTGGAGAATCTTAGTTGCTAATATTTTAGCCTAGGTCATGGTACTAGCTGGGGTCTGCAAATTATTTTCCACTATTTATAAGAGCGTACACAAAATCAATAACACTATACTACTGGTAAACATTAAGTTTCTTTGCTTTTGTCTGAAATTAAATCAGTTTTGGTATAGCAACATCTATTCAGCTGTAAATTACATTATAGAAATACTAGAGGCCCAGTGCATGATTTAATCATGCACCTGGTGCACCAGCGGGCTGGCTGTCCGCCGGTGCCCCAGGCCTTCCGAAAGCCTCCAGCAGCCATGGTACAGACGCTGAGCTCGCGGGGCCACTGGCGCCGCGAGCTCAGCGTCCTGCTGGCCCAATCAGCTACCCCGGCCACCCTGAGTCCCGCCCCCTGCGCCTCCTGCTGGCCCAATCGTGGGCGTAGCGGAGTGATGGTAATTTACATATTACCATTTTATTATGTAGGATGGGTTCTACAAACGCCAAAAAAGGTTGGAAAACACTGAATTAATGACATCAAAAGTACATTCTCTAAACATAAAAATGTAAGTTATTTTCTAAAAAGTTAATTGCCCCATCTGATGGATATTGAACAATAATATTCTCTAGATTATTTGTCAAATTCAGCAGTTCTCAGACATAATGGTCTCAGACCCCTTCACACACTTAAAAATTATTAAAAACACCAAATAGCATTTATACCTAGTAATATCTACTGTGCAAGAAATTAAAATTGATAAATTTTAAATGTTTATTTATTTTCTTCAAAATAAGAATAATAGGCTTTTATATGTCAACATAAATAACATTTTTATAAAAAAAAAAAATATTTTCCAAAACAAAAATAACTACTGAAAAGGATGGCATTGCTTTACATTTTTTCAAATATATTTCAATGTTTGGTTTAATAGAAGACAGCCAAATTATCACATCTTCTGTACTCAGTCTGTTGTGATATGTTGTTTTGGTTGCAGAATATAAATAAACAAATCAGCCTCACATTGTTATGTAGTTAGAAAAGGAAGGACGATTTTAATAGTATTTTCAGATAATTGTGGGTATTCTTTGAAACTACACCAAAAATTTACAATTGTCTATTAAAAGTTAGTTGAAGGATGGAATAAAAAATCTTGTCAGGACCATTCAGTACTTTGATATATTAAAATCAATTGCCCTGGCTTGAACTTTGAATGGACCTAGGTATGATTTTATAACACATTTCTTGGTAACTTGAAAAATATATGTTCTTCTAAGTGATGACATATTTCGTTATTTATATTAAAAAATCATTTTCATTAATATAACCACCCAGCTCATAAAAAATGACTTTGAAGTATTGGAAGCTTTCAAACATAGTATTATATGTTTTCCACAGTTCTGATTTGTGTTTAAAAGTTATCTTTGACAAAACAACAATTCCTGAATGTTTTTCTGGAATTGACAGGCTCATTTCATTCATTTCAAGAAAATGTCTACCGAATATCTAAGTCTGAATAATCACAGTTTGTCAGTATTCTTTCATTCCTTCAAGTAAAAATGGTATTCTGTTCAAAACTGGCTAGTTCAGCATGCAACTCAAACAACTGCATAAGTGCTTTTGCTTGAGACAATCATCATCCTTTGGTATGGAGCAGCAGTATTGTATTCGTACTAGTCATTTTGCCACACTCAAGGGACAAGTTTAAATTAAGTTAAATTAGTATTTACTGTTTCATTGAGGACAATGTTAAATGAAACTAGCTTTTCTTTTTTGAAACTTATTAATTTTTTTAACTGTTAGTACATGATAGGTGAATAATACAAGAACTATTCATACTATTTGAATCCACCACCTCAATCTGCACTAAGGTGCCAACCCACCATTGCTTTTGTATCATTATTGAAAATGTCAACATAGTGAAAGAGGCCAATGTCATAGTACTATTATTGAAATAATTTGGCCTTTGGACTCCTGAAAGGGCCTAAGGGACCCTCATGGGTCTATGGACTTAAAGAACCACCAGTATAATCAAATGAGCAAACTGATTGTTTCTTGAAAATATCATAGGTCAAAATTATGTCTTTTGAATCTTATTTTTTTCAGTGAGACAATGTTACAGTGCTATTCTCAGACTAGAGATCTTATTCAGGGATGGGAGACCTTTTTTTGGCCAAGGGCCATTTGGGTATATATAACATCATTCACGGGCCATACAAAATTATCAATTTAAAAATTAGCCTGCTATATTTGGTCAGACATTGAATTAACTCACCCCTAAAGCCTTGGCAGGGCCAGACCAAATGATTTCACAGGCCTTAAACAGTCCACAGGGCCAGACATTCCCCACCCCTGGTATGTAAATGACTACCAGTATAGTACCCTGCTTAAGCATTATAAATGGTTCACCCTCACTCTGTGATCCCAATTAATTCCAGAGCAGGGAATAGAATTTCTCCTCCCTAAGTCAAAATGAGAAAAGGCTTCACAAAGTCTTTTGCAGATACAAGACTAGAAATTGTAATTCCTGGCAACTCGACTTATTTCCAAAGAGATACTGTTTCTGCACTTGGATGGCATCTAATGTTTCCCCAGGATATCTTATCTACTAATAGATACAGAGAGGCCTTTTTTAAGTAATAGCCTAGTTTTTGTAAGATAATTTTATTATAGATATAATTGAGCCTGGCTCTTTAAAACTCAGTTTAGAACATTTAAAATTGACAAGCTTTTAAGTAAATATAAAAATTTTCAGCTTTTTCTAAAAAGATAAGATCAACATTACTTGTCCAGTACCCTATGTATATCAATACACAGCTGGCAGAGTGTTGCATAACTGATTTCTACTCTTGTTCATTATTGTTTAGTTTCTCCTCCTTTATAACAACATGTTTGTTTTGCTAATTATCCTGGTGTGATAGCAAAACAGATATTTGAGACTTCAAATAAAAGATGGTTCTCTTCTGTACTTTTCTAATGAGAAAGGCACTACCCAATATGGTAAAATATTTCATATTTTGATAAAATTGAAGTTAAACAAAAGTAATATATTTTAGCTATTAATTTTGAGTTTACAAATCATTTTATTTTCTTATTTTTATTGATTTTAGAATGATGAAAGGAGAGAAAGAGAGGGAAACATAGATCAGTTGCTGATCATACACACCCCAACTGGGGATCATAACCGTAACCTGGGTATGTGCCCTGACTGGGAATCCAACCCGCTGCCTTTTGGTGTATGGGACCACGCTTCAACCAACTGAACCACACCAGCTGGGCAACAAATCATTTTAAATTATTGTTCTATGGCATTCTGCTAAATATACAGGATTTTACATTGATTTTTGTTTCTTTGTTCATCTCATTTAGTATCCCTTCTGTCTTTATATATCATGGTAATTGAAAATGAAATTCCTTCCATCCTTTTCTAATTATTTAACGTTCACAGAATTATATTCATCATTGAAGCTAAGTATAACTTAACTGTGAAATGTACAATTGCCACTCTGAAAACTGAACTTGCAAATGACATTTAATTGTTATCCTAAGAAGATATAGCTAACCAGAAATTATTAGCTGTAGAGTTTAAGTTTTATTGCTTAGACAGTCTATAAGTGGCTAGGTTTTTCTTTTATTCTTTTAAAAAAGTAATATACCTTCTCATTTTAGAAAATGTACATAAGGGGGGAAAAAGAGTTCCTCTAAGACTACACTTAATTAATGACTTTTAAAATTTAGTTGTATATCATTCTGTTATTTTTTTCTATGCATTCAAATATTTATATAAATGGATCAAAATGGAAAGGCAGTGAATAAGAGCTTAGGTTCTGGAATCACTACTAGATGTATGGCCTTCAGAAAGTTACTTCACCTCTGTAACCATAATTATCTCATCTGTAAAATGAAAAATAATAATACTATTTCTCTCATAGGGTTGTTATAAGGTTTAAATTTTAAAATTCATATTAATCACTTATCACAAAGTTTGAAATACAAGTAATGCTCACTAAATGTTAGCTATTATTATTAAACTACTAGAAGCCCGATGCATGAAGATTTGTGCAAAAATGGTCCTTCTTTCCCCTGGCTGTCGGCACTGCCTTCGCTCTGGCCGGAGCCGCCTTTCCGCTTCAACCCGGAGCTGCCTTTCTGCCTTCCCACGCTGCCCAGAGGTCTGGAGTGGCTGGGGTGGTGCAGAACACCTGTGTCCCGCCCCACCCCAGCCACTTGATGCCTGTGTATGCAAATTAATGTGCCATCTTTGTTGGGTTAATTTGCATACTCACTCCTGATTGGCTAGTGGATGTCACAAAGGTACGCTCAATTAGCATGTTACTCTTTTATTAGGTAGCTAATATTTTCTCCTAGCTTGTTCATTTAGTAATATAAACATCTTTACATGTTTTTAAATAATCTTATACATTATTATTGTTTGCTATTCTAATTTGTGAAGGTAGCATAGTTTTTTCAGCAGCCCCTATTATGGATATTTCAGTTGTTAGCTATTTCAGTTTTAAAAACAATGATATAATGATCTTCTGGAAGTTAAATGTTTCACAGTTTTCTCTTTTGTATTTATTTGTTTGTTTCAGAGAGGAAAGGAGAGGGAGAGAAAGATTGAAACATCAATAATGAGAGAGAATCATTGATAAGCTGCCTCCTGCATGCCCCCTACTGGAGATCGAGCCCACAGCCCAGGCATGTGCATTTGACCAGAATTGAACCCGGGACCCTTCAGTCTGCAGGCTGACGCTCTATCCACTGAGCCAAACTGGCTATGGCACAGTTTTCTCTTTTTAAAAATTTTTTTATTTATTTTAAGAGAGAGAGGAAGGGATATGGAGAGAAAGAGAAACATCCATCAGTGTCTCCTGCACACCCCATACCGGGAATTAAGCTGGAAACCCCAAGCAGGTGCCCTGACTGGGAATCAAACTGCCAACCTTTTGGTGCATAGGACGATGCCCAACCAACTGAGCCACACTGACCAGAACTACAGTTTTCTCTTAATTAAACCTAGCAACTGTATTAATTCTACCTTTGTTTAAAGTATATGCAGAATCTTTAGTTCATTGATCATATAATTTATATGGATACCAAGAAGAGATCATTTTTGCATCTTGATGAATTCAATTTAATGATATTCCATTAAAAGCAGTTTTTTGTATTTGCATATGACTTATTTATTGGCAGACATTTAAAAAATTATGGATCCAAAGTTGTTTGAAAACTTAACATTGAGTATGTAAAAGTAATTGCACTATGAGGCACTAAATATTGAGGATCAGCCCAACTGCCACTTTGAAATATTTTTAAAATAGACCTCAGATTTTATATTTGCAATATCATGCTATTAAATTAAGTAACCTCTAAAGTTCCTTGAGGCCTATAAATCTGTTTTTTTAAATAAGTTTCTATACTGACTGAATAAGTATTATTACCATTCTGTTTAGCCCTTTTCTCTGATATTATATTAATACCCAATTAATATAAAATAATTTACACTTATTTATCTAGCCTTTAAATTCCATGTTACTACATAAAGTTAGGGATTATCAACTGAAAATGTTCTAACTTTATTCAAGATTTTTCTCATTTAGATCAAGCTTAGTTCTGTTAAATGAAATATCTTGGTTTATCTTGATATCTTATCAATGATTTATCTTGGTATCCACTAGAGTTTGTGCAAGCTATATGAAGATAGGAAAGTGAGAAATATAGAAATACAAAGAATAATGAAATTAAGAATACTAGCTTTCATTTTAATTAAAAACTTTTGATTCCTCTGAACTTCTTTTTGATAGTTTGTGCCATGTTTGTGCAAAAGCAGCTCAACAGAAATAACCTATGCCATCATTATTTCAGCAACAATTTATTAGATAGAGCCATGATTTAAGTCTATATAATTGCCCTAACTGGTTTGGCTCAATGGCTAGAGTGTTGGCCTGCGGACTGAGGGGTCCCGGGTTCGAATCAGGTCAAGGGCATGTGCCTGGGTTGCAGGTCCAGTCCCGGACATGTAGGAGGCAGCCAATCAATGATTCTCTTTCATCATTGATGTTTCTATCTTCTCTCTCCCCTGATTCTCTATCATCATTGATGTTTTCTATCTCTCTCTCCCCTCTTTCTTCCTCTCTGAAATCAATAAAATATATATTTTAAAAAAAAACAACCAAGGGCAAGAAGGGTAGGCATTTTTAAATAAATAAACAAACAAACAAACATATAATTAACTGGCCATGTCTCTTCTCATTCATGACTTTAATAAAGCATACCCCAAATTAAATTATTCTCTGGATCATTATATTTTAAAATTATATATATCCTAAAATCGGTCATGCCAAAACTTCAAGATTAAAGACAAATCCTAAAAAAGTATTTTCTTACAGAAGTTTGTTTAAATTTTCAGGTTTAAAGTTAAACTTTTTTAAATGTCCTCCTCCAAATCATAACTGCCAGAAACAATCTATAGCTTTACTAATATACACTGAGTGATATTGGTTGGAAGATAGTTTCTAAGAAAAAAGTTTTTTTTTCTATTATTGATGCCCATACTTTTAAAAAAATGGCATAATAAAATAAGGTTTAAAATGTTTGTCTCTCAGGGTAATTAGGAGTAAGTTAGCTAATTCTAACAATAAAAGAATTCAACCCTTAGGGCAAACAAACAGAAAAGTTTGTTTAATCTACATACTCTTTTTTTTTTTTTTTAAGATCCTTACTTTAATTTCACTTGTAAATATCATGATTTAGGTCAACTCTGATTTTACTTATTTTGCTTTCAAGTGAGAGATTTTACCTTTCTTTTACATACCAGGTTCGGTATAAAAGCTTCTACCCTTGGCCGTACACAGTTTTTCATTGTGTGCCTCTCTTCTGCTGAAAATATTCTAGGAAGAGAATCTGATTTATTTAATATATATTCTGCTGATCCTCAAAAAAAAAAAAAAAAAACAACTGTGGGTCCCAAAACGCTTCTTGTTTGATAAAGAGCCACACTGTGTGCTAGGCATTTTTCCTCTAGCTTCATTTTAAGCAGAGGAGAGCATGCAGGGCATGGCTGTCTCTCCAACCAGCTTGGTCTCCATCTGATCTTCTTTTGCATCTAAATCAATAGAAAATATGTCAGGGGACAAGGATGGGAGTCTACATTAGTCATTTCATAGGTGAGAGTCTAAATTTTCTTAATTTCTAGTTCTCCAGAAAGCCACTGAACCTCTCTAGACCTGAATTCTCTTATCAATAAAACAAACGCACAAAATATAAACCTTTTCTCAAAAATTTTCAGCAAACATCTTGTAATAAAGAGAAATGTGAATGCATATACCCAGTGATATAGTCACTTATCTTTATGTGGCTTTTATAAGCCTAAACTTTCTTTGAAATTTCATAGCTTTAAAAAATTAATATGAAGTTGAATTTCTACTCTAAAATCTGTATGTTTGCTTCAATAAAAACATAACAC
Organism: Cnephaeus nilssonii; assembly: GCF_951640355.1. Taxonomy (NCBI): domain Eukaryota; kingdom Metazoa; phylum Chordata; class Mammalia; order Chiroptera; family Vespertilionidae; genus Cnephaeus; species Cnephaeus nilssonii. The sequence continues at coordinate 81,561,654 of NC_137075.1, forward strand.
AACTACTTATTATTGGCAAGAGGAATAATTTTTTACCTTGTTAGCAGTCAAAATGACTTTACAGTGAGCTCAGTTTTGAAAAATTAGACTAAAACAAAGGGAATCAACAACCCTTATTGTATTAGCTTCCAGGCAATGTCTTTTATACATGATATTTCTAGAATCCAAGCTTTTATTAAAAAGGTGACTACAAACAGCAGTGATTTCATTGCTTTATAAGACACATACTGGTAATTAATCCCTAAGGATAGATTCTCCAGTAATTAATCCCTAAAAAAGATTCCTAGAATGCTGCAAAAGAAGTAATACAGTGCAATATTTTCAGACTATTTTTAATAAATGTTTTGTTAAATATTCTAGCTGGGAGGCTAAAGAGAATATTGAAATGGTTTTGATCCTCTAGTTTATATTTTTACAATCTCAGTAAAATGCTTGTAGGATTTCTTCAGGATAGAAAAATTATTAGTGATAACATTTTTTGTTTTGAAACTGACATTTTATTTTTCAATATATGTAAATAAATTAATAATTTCAACCAACTCATAATCCTTCCAATTCTTTTCATCTAATTATCAAAATTTCATTAATATTGCAATGATCCTATATGTAACAGAAACATTTGCAGTTTAACCTCTATTAGTTACTGATAGAGAATGTTTAGCCTCAGAGAAATGTATGTATAACTTTAGCTAACTTGTGAGGTTCTTATAATTATCATGAAGACTAAATTAATTCATCCTATTCAAATGCTAATCTTTTGTGATTTCTCTTATTTATTCTGTTCCATCATAGTTGATGATTAAGGGTTGACTAGAATAAATGATAGCATTGCATTTCAAAATCTATTCATTTAACTTTTCTGTATTTCTAAAATTTTTGTTTATGAGACAAATCTTTTTCAGATTCTCTTTGAAAATTTTCAGTGTTTAGAATTATTACCTGTTTTAGGAGCCACAAAAATATTACATGACAACTCTGATTTTGATTACCACATTGGTTTTCTAAAATCTTCCTTTTATGATAGTTTCAATTTACAAAGTCCAATTTATATGCAGAAAATTGATATCAAGCATTGACAAATGAGCTGTCTACTCCAAAAATATATCTTTAAATTAGTATTATAGTCTGGTTTTCTTTATGTTTAGTGTTCAATGGTGACTATATTTTCTCTCTTATAATTCATTCTTTAAGTTTTTGTACTTGAACTTACAGTTGGAACTGAAATGGTTTAGGAAAAATTTCTTCCACAAATAAATATAATAACAAAATTTATTTTATAGATGGAGATATAGACAGATATATACATACATATAGTCTAATAAGCATCAATTTTTGTCCTACCCATTTATTTCCAGGCCTATTAAGGGAATACAACCTTAAACCATAAATTAGGAACTGTGGATGTTGTTCCTTGATTTATCATTAATATTCTATGTAACCTTGAATAAGATACCTTATGTTGCTGGACTTGATGTAATTTTAAGCTTTCTGGAAACTAAAAAAACAAAAACAAACTATGTAGAAATGGTATTCACTTGTTACTGAAAATTTGCTGAAAGTCCTCACAGTTTTTGAAGTTTTCAAAAAGCAGCATGAGGCACTAAACTATACTTTTATTGGAAACTACATAGTTTATCTTTGTAATCAAGATATTGTGAGTCTCCATTTAAAAAGGGAAACAACTTTTGATATTAAGATGTTCTCTGAGGTCAAAGAAAAATAGCACAAGAGAATTACTAGGAACGCGTTGTTTACACAGAAGCCCTGTCTTATAGGAGTAGCCATCCTACTTAGTTTTCATTTTTTCTAAATTTGAGAATTCTGTTTGACTGAGCATGAGAATTGGTGATTATCATTTGGGCATAAATTTAGTTAATGCTGAAGAATTAGTAAAAACTATTTATATTGAGTAAAACCAGAAGTTGACACAATTCTTATGTGCCAAGATGCTTTCTTTTTCCAAAATAAAAATTCAATTCTTAGTATTTAGTAATCTCCATATACTATCTGAGATGTCCTAAAAAGGATAAAACAATCTATAGTGTGCCAAATATAATTTTGTAGCGTGATCAGGTTTCTTTTTTTTTCAGGGGACTTTAACACTCAGAACTTGACATCATGTAGATGCTTCTCTGCTGTCCCCTATACAAGCAGAAGCATTCCAGCTAACTTGACCTGTGCAGTCTGAAGGGAGGCCATCATTCTACATGTAGGAATCCACTTGATCTGAAGCTTCTTTCCCCTTCTCCCTCCCCCCTTTTTTTTTGTCTTCCTCTTTAAACAAAATATCAGTTGTTGTTACAGCTCTACTAAAAAGCAAATGAATTTCTAGTTTATACCTCATCTGATAAAACACTTTGTGTTAAGAACCTTCTTTTTCTCATTTATGTAATGATATAAAACAAATTTTTAAAATCACAACTTTATTTTCCTCTATCTTACCTAGAAGGAAAATTCAACTGAAATACAGAAAGCTTTGAGGGAGTGACTATATCTGACATTGGTCTGGCATTAAAATTTTCTGGTTGGGCAGCACAATTGTTTATTTGGGAATCTCAGTGACAGCTGAACAACCTCAATGCTTGGGTCAGCAAGCGGAGGATCTTCACTCTGTCACCTATCAAGAATGATGCTTGTCAGGACTGATCTTTCCACTTGGGGAACATTTATGTTTCTAATCATATCATTAATGTTTTCTGATATTACAATGGAATAGATACTAAAACACTGAAAGAAACAAAGTTCTATGCATAAGTATATTTATAATTCTTTGTTTTTCATAAACCAAATGCAAATGTAACACTACTCCAGATACTGCTTCATCAGAAATCCCCAAGATAACTGAAAGTAAGTGCACATTTCTTCATCAGGAATAGTGCCATAACAATGATTGCATTCTAGTGACCAGCCTATTTGCAGAGCATGTCATATAGCCTCTGGGTTAGTTAACTCCTTGACCTCCTAAGAGGTACCTCAAAGAGTCAATTGATGTTTTTGCATGTATTATTTACTAATGCGTAGAAAAATTTTTAAGTTCACTTTTTCTTTATTCTGTCTTTTTTACCCATCTTCCCTCATTGTAGCAAATTAGACGGCCGGATGAAAGCAAAGGAGTTGCTAGTAGAGTTGGATCCCTCAAAGTAAATATGTTTCTAACATTTTTTGGCAAGATTTTGTCTATAGCCTACACTTCTTCCTTTTTGGCGGGTGGTGGGAGGAAGGGAGCTTTTTCCATTTTTCACCATCCCATTTTTTTTATTTTAATATTTTTATTGGCTGTTGGGTCATATTTTTTGTTTGTTTCAGCTACACATAGAGCAACCAGCTGAAGGCAAGCTGACAAATAACTAGCTTTGAATGGCACTACAAACAAGAAAAGGGGCAACTGCCTCACTACAGGTGCCACAATTTGGGGTTCTAGAGTAAACCGTTCCTCTGACTGATGTCACCATGGGTTAAGTTCCTGTTACACAGAGAACTAAATTTATTTTCAGAATATTATCTTCCCTTTTTATATTTTTTGTAAAAAATAACTAAGTATTATTTTAGCGTTATTACCATTTACAGTTTATTCCAGAAAAATAATTATGAATTCATAACATATTTTATACATAAATAAAAATCTTAAGAATTAGAAATGTTATATGATGCTAGTATAATGGGCTTACATATAGCTAACAGTATTTAAGCATTCAATCCCTTTTATTTTATTTTTTAAGTTAAAAAATTGATATAACAATCAGAAACAATATATATCTGTTTGCCCATTTGTGTATGTGATTTGCTAATTTACATCTTAAATATTTCTGATCTGATGGTCCCATTTACTAGCTGTTAAATATCTTGGGTACTTGATACTCTAACATTTAGTCACAGTGAATAGGTAAACAAGTTATCACTCCTAAGAAACACAGACATAGTTAAAAGTTGCATTGATAACGTTTAATGCTGCCCCCATAAATGTAAGATAAAAAATTTGAAATTTTAAAATACACAGAGGAACCTCCCCCCCCCCCTAAATTAACTGCTTCTTATATCTCAATCCCATTTGTTCTTGCAACAGTAGTAACTGTTAAACTAATCAAAATGACAGATACTTCACTGCACTGGGATGTTTCCAAAATTCAATAACTATGCAGCGGACTCCAACCGGTGGTCCGTGGACCATTGGTGGTCCATGAGGTCCGAAAGGTTGGTGACCGCTGGTTTAGATTCTAGAGGCCTAATGTTAAGTCATTTCAAAATTTTACACACCTTCAATTTATTTCCATTTAACAATTTATTAAACACTAATTTCTGCACTCTTTCCTCTCTTTGCCTCTTCTGCCTTCTTAATTTTACTTTTTTGTATCTGTTTATTTATTTGTGTGTGTGCCACTCGTGTGATTGCACGTGGATGAAGGTGTGTCTGTACGTTTGTGTCCTTAATTCCAGACAAATCATCCTCTCTGTTCTCTAACACTGCTATATACTGGGTATCATTTTTTAAATGTAATTTCACTAAGGATAATCACAGGGGATAGGAAGTGTTAATTAATTTCCTATTTAAAAAATAAGGCAAGTTAAAATTATTCAGTCACAAATATATTAGTTTATGTATCCTGATGATATATCAGTAACATTCCTCACTGTCTGCTGTGAGGTATCACATTTTATCTTTGTCTTTAAGGAAAGGTAAATCCATAATCATTTAGACTAAGGATTATTACTCACACTCAAATGTGCAGAGCAACATAACTTTGGGGAAGTTATTGATAGTGAAATAAGGATCAAATAGCATCCCTAACCGCAGCACCATCTGCTATAAACTGGATTGTATGTGTATGTGTGTGTTTAATTATCTCTATGTTCAGCTTTTGTGTGTATAGAACTTCAAGTTATAATTGTATGTTTATTGTTTTTAAGTATATATACAGTATGATTATGTATATACACACGTTACTTATAAGAACAAAATATAGATTTTTGGGTTCAGTCAGTTTACTTTAATGTGGATGCAGTCTTAAATCAAAAAGTGGGTTTGGGAAAGAAAGGCAAATTTCATAATTTTTAAATATTTTACTCCATATTTCTACCAAATAGAAAAATCTTAAGTGAATCTCTAGGGATTAAAAGGGTAGTTACAGTATTTCTTTTCTCTAATGCTTTGGGGAGACAAGATGCAATAATTAAAATGTTGGCTTCCCTAGCCACGGGTTTATTTAGCATGTATTCTTGGTTTATACAAAGATATTTGATGTGTTGAAATGTTTGCCAAAGGCAGTGAGAAATGTGTAATGCTATGATCTTATTTTTAAAAGGAAAACTGAAGAGAACAAGTTGCTTTTTCAATTCATTTTTTGATGTTTACATGTAGCTCCATCGAAAGCTGGATGAGCTCAGAGATCACCTAGAAGGCAATGTGAAAGGATACTCTCTCAGAGTACATGTACGATTTTACTCGGTGATTTTTTTCCCCTAAACTTCTGCTGACTGGTAATTCCAAATCTGAATGGTTTGTCCTCTCATCTCCATTTTTGTTTACTTTTTGTCTCTTTTCTCCCTCTTTTCTAGCTGCAGCTTCATGCTCATGTTTATGAAATACAGATTAAATTGGCAGAGCAGAGGACCCTTAAGCCACACTAGCATTGAGGTTGATTTAATAACATTCTGGATTCGTTACAAAATAAAAACTTACTTTGAAAAATCTGTTTTTTTCTTATGCAATTATACAATTTTCTGAGGATCTTTTCATGAGACTTCATTTGGAGTTTTTCTGTTGACTGTCTCTTCTGTCCCCTGTTAGATGTGTCAACAGGATTATAATTTAATAATCCAACAGGGCTGGATCCAAGTGATAGAGCCTTTATGATTCAATTTCAGTTGTCAAGGAAAGTGATCTATGTTAGAGTATAGGTATTCTGGCAAGTAGACTTTTTTTCTGAATTAATAGACTTTTCTCAACTCAGATTCTTTAGGATTAACTGTAAGATATTTTTTTGTTTAAAAATAAAATAGTAAGCATCTTTACCAGGAACACCATCATGTAACATCTTACTTGAGATAAAGGATAATATACTTAAGATAACACTTTGAAGGAGAACAATACCTTTTAGCCACTCAATACTGTGCATATATTATATAATCATAGGCAAAAATAGTATTTTGTGACCAGTAGTTCAGACTCAGAATACTTAGCTCTCTACTGAATATATCTTTTTACGATAAATGGAAGTAAATCTCAAAAATGGTATATGATATAAATATGGCAGAAGAAAAGCTAAATTATTGCAGTACAGTAAAACCTCAATATAACAGACTAACTCAGGAGAGGGAATGTTCATTAAAGCTGAAATTCCGTTATATAATAAAGTAGGTTTTCTGAATGCATGTTAAAAACTTAACAAATTAGTTTACTTATTTTTACTTATGTGGACATATTTGTGTAATTAAAATTAAGTATGTATGAAAAGTTTAATTTCACAGAAAACTTTTCTAAATGTATACTGTAATTTTAATTTTAGTAAATGCATGCATTCATCAGTCACCACAAGTAAACAAATGCACAAAGCTGGGTGTGGGGACCCTATTCAGGGTACACTGGATGCTCAAGGCCAGTTAGAGTGTAAAGGCCCTATTCAGAGCACACTGGATGTCCAAGAAAGTCCAGTCCCTGGCAGAGAGGCTCAGATCCAACAGTTGTAGTAGTAGGACAGGATCAAGACCTGTGCACCCAACATAGGGCGCAGCGAGCACAGGATAAAGGAGGAGCTGAGTTCCCAACAATTAGTACAGTGAGCAGGGTTGGAGAAGGAACTTGCTCTGACACTGGGGCATGGCTTAGCATAAGTCCAACCATCAGCAGGCATGCTTAAAACTGCTGCAGAAAGTCTTGCCACAGGACAGCAGAACCAAGTAACACAAGTGCTGCGGTGTGATCATGTGCTAATCATTTCTTGAACATTGTTTATGAGTGTTGACTCTTGGATTTAAATATGTTGACTATAGTTGTAGATATGTAATATTTATTTATGTCAGTGAAATTACTACAGTGTTTTTTCCAACATATGGCCTACTCACTAAAATTTGTTTTAAAAAAATAGCAGTGAATTAATAACAAAAAATAACCTGTTAATTTAATTATAAGCAAATCTTGGGTAAAAGCATTTTAAAATTAACAGTGTTAATATTCTCATGTAGACTGGAAATTTTGTCCATTAAATTTAAGTCCACAAAAATCAAGGGTTTACTCTAAATAATTCTGGCTCTATTTAGCCCTGACCTCCCATTCCTAAGGCTTTTTAAAAAGTGCCTATGAATCCTAGCCCTGACTTACTTCTCCCAAGATTAGTTCTATACATTTAATTTATATTGCTATAATAGTTTTTGTTATACAGGGTAGAATGAAAAATAATAGTGATATGATAATTCTCAGCTTGTTTTTAATTATATACCATATATAATTATGTATATCTCTATATTAAGTTTTGATTATTGAAGTCCAAAGTTGTTTTTACTAATACCAGTAATTAAATTATAATAGCTAAACAGAGAAGGAAAGTATAACAAGTGTTTTTCTACTTCTTTCTTTTGAGCCAGTCCTTCTTTTCTATTTATATTCTTATTGAAGTTAAAAGATCATCCACAATCGCCCTCAGAATGTGTTCCACTGTTTTAAAAAAAATAAAAAAAGATGAACATGAATTCTATGTCTAAGTCAGTCTAAAGATACCTGGATATTATTCTAAAAATCACTAAAAATATTCTGATTATATTAATATATTTATTTAGTGTCATACTCTTCCCTAATCAATCATGATAGCTGATATTCTTTTTCTTTCAATCAAACTAAGACTAGAAAATTGAGACTTGCTCCCCTCAACTTGGTGGGGAGTTAGTGTTATATTAGGGTTAAATGAAAAGTTCTGTACTTTGCAAATTAGTTTATCTCATGTAATTCTTTGATTTCTTTTTTCTACACCTATACTGCATAGTATGGTTGTACATAATGACCAATCTCAGCATCTTCATCTTTTGTTTCATTTCATGGGGCCACACTTTGTTCCGTATACCTTTTTTTTGTTTCTGAAAAGATTGACTAGAGGTATATCATTCTAAGATTTCCTTTAACTAGAAGAGTAGAAAAAAAAACTATCAAAAGGCAAATTGTATCTTCTCTAGAGAGCTCAGCTAAGAAAAGATGCAAATAAAATGCTTAGCTGAATGTTCGCTTTTTCTTCTTCACCTTTAACTTCTATTACCCCAGAAAGTTGTAAAATATGCTTTGTATATTTCAAAATGTTGCTTAAGAGCAGGATAAAGTTATTCTAAGACCGTAGGCTATATAAATAGGTTTTGTTTCTAAAATGGGGTAAATTGGCAGATAGTGACCAGTTTCGCACAAATTTATTGTAGGTGATCACACACAAGAATAAACCTATGGGTGCCATTTTATTCATTGAAACATTGCTAAATATTTCATTAAGAGAAAAGATTTAGAACCATGTTGCCGCTTAAATATTTTATGTAATGTAGAAGGTGAGGCATCATTCAGAAGTTTGGAATAAGGACTTCATTAAATCATTGATGCCTCGATTGGCATCATCTACACAATATATTATTTTTTAGAGAGAAAAGAATCTTGCATTCTTATTTATTATGGGTAATCAATTATATAAAATTTAATATTCTGTTAAAATTTAATTTTTTGAATATTAAATTTTATTTATATACTTCTTTATCCTGCATTTACTCCTCTATAGCAAAAAGTAGAATGTAATAGATTCTTGAATTCTGCATTAAGAATTTATCATCTTTTTCTGTACGTTGTACAAAGCTGAAGTATTCTGAACCCTCAATGGGTTTTTAGTAGTTTTCATATTGATAAAATTATCATTTTCACCTAAGCAGAGTTTGCCTAATTTAATGACTGCAAAAATTACTGCAAATTCTTAGACTGATAATGAATTGAGAATAATGACAAGAATAAAACCACATAAAGTAAAAAGTTAATTTTCCATTTAACCAAATGCATGAAACTAGTAAGAAGAATACTAAAAGTAATGCACAAGATTGAAGAACAACATAGACAGTGTTGAAAGTTGGAAAACATAGGATAAGAAAAGGCAAATTAACACTTTGTTTAATATAAATAAAGGTAAATTTACAAAATTGAAATTAATTAGTTTTTAAAAATGAGATCCTGGAAAGCTTGAATATTAAAATATTTAGAAGAAAAGTTAGGTATATGCTCCTGAAATAATGACAAGTAGAAAGCAAGGAGAGGAGTAAAGTACCTCAAAGCCACAAATTTTGTCTTTTCACTCAGTTTATGTAATATGATAGTGATTTTTTATTCAGCTACAAATATATAACCAAATATGTTACTTTTTAAAGGCTTTTAAAAACAATAAGAGGGAAGACAACTTATGAAGACAGATTATTGGCACAAAGTGAACTAAAAATAAAACTGATACTAAGTAGGGATAATATAAATAATGAATTAGATGGTATGGTTGTAGATCTTTTAAAATCAGTATTTTCATTTCAGCCTTACTCCTGAATTACCACTTATATTTTTTGAATTGTCTTTGGGCTCTTTTGCACTTTTATATTCATCAAATTAATGCTATAACTCAGGAGTCAGCAAACTATAGCCCTTGTGAGCCCACAAACTAGGGATGATTTTTGCATTTTTAAATGATGGGGGGGAATCAAAAGAATATCATTTTATGATATGTGAAAATTATATGAAATTCAAATTTCAGTGTCCAAAAATAAAGTTTTATTGAAACACAGCCACACTCATTTATTTGTATATCATCTATGCTTGTTTTTGCACTACAACAACAGAGCTTAACAGTTGTTAACAGTTGAGGCAAAGACCTTATGAAATGTAAAACCAAAATTATTTACTATCTGAATGTTTCTAGAAAACATTTGCCAAGATCTGCTATAACTGGTTAGTGTATCAAGATGACATTGAAAAGAAAGATGATATTGACAAAGAAATGATTATAGTAGAGGTTGTGTGAAATTATCTTCATTTTAAAGCTTGAGAAAAGGAGAGCTGCTCATTTTTCTAGGGATGATTTCAGATTATTCTGCATAGAAGCATGTATTGAAAAGAGCCGATCCTCTGAAATCTTCTACCTTTGCATTTTTATTCTTCCTTTTTTCCCCCTAGCTACTCTCTTTTTATATGCCACATATTCATTCTCTCTCTCTCTCTGTAAAACTTACTATGGAATTAACATTAAACCCTTCAAATATAGACAAACCCTTCAAATATAGACATATCATATGAAAAAAGTATAGATTATAAATTCCTCCTCTTTGGGGGACCACTTAATGTGACCTCACCTAAAATCATACCTTATATAAGAAATGTCATACAAATGGAAAGACTCTGACAGTAAAAGTAATGCATCATATCTTACTATACAGCACTTAAAGGTCTAAAAGGTATCTGCATTGAATCAGCCAACTCTTTCTGAGGTGAGGAGAAACAGCTAGCACATTACTCCTTAGGTAAATAAACATTCAGTAGCTTTTAAATGAGTAAACATCAGTTTGTATACTCTACTTTCTTTAGGCAAATTTCTATGTCTTTTGGGTTTTGTATGTAGAATGTTATTTAAGCCTTTAAGTCTTCCTTTTCTTGACATTTTGGCATTTATTCATTAATAATATGCATTTAATTTATAATAATAATTATGTAACATTCTGAGTACCTTGATAGATGATGTCTTATAAATATGTCTGTACTACAATAAAGATAGCAGTAAATCAATTTTAGGGCTATCTCTTTTGGAAAACTGGCTGATTTTGCTACCTTCCTTTCACTTTGTTAGAATTTGCTTAACATGTATGTAAAGATAATACATTTCTGAAGTTTCACTTCTACTGAAAAATAGCTAAAATTTATCTTGTGCTTCGAACTAAAAATTTCTCATCTAATACTTATCAAATCACCTACAATAGCTACGACATCATTTGGAGTGGAAATAACATATCTGTGAGGTGTTTAATACTTACTACAGAATTGCCCTTCTCAGAAATTTTATACAAAAATAAGGTACTAATAAAAGATCTCCTTGACAAGTAAATTTCCCTAGTAATAGAAAATGTAGAATTGAGGGGGAGGGGGGAAACAAGACTCAAACTGTTTTCAAAGATAACGTTTTTTAGTTTTATGGGTATAGTTATAGAAACAGAAACATGCAGAGCAGGGCTTCCTTAGAACTGGCATCTTGCTAAAGAAAATCAGATGTGTCTGTGGTTGATTAAAAGGGTATAATTTCTTTTTATTGAATTTATTGGGATGACATTGCTTAATAAAATTATATAGGTTTCAGGTGTACAATTCTACAATATATCGTTTAGATATTGTATTATATGTTCAACGCCCCAGGGTATAATTTCTTAATATGAGTAGAATTGGCCATATTTTAGAAACTACCTCAAAGTAACTCATTAAGTGGCAGTCATACATTCTATCACAGGTCTTTGTAATGGTAAGTGTAAACCTTCTGATTATTATTTCACATGGTTCAAGTTTTTTTAAGCTTAGAAGAAAAGAGTTTGTATATTCATTCATTCAATAAATACATTGAGGGCCTTCTACATCTAGCTGAGCTGGAATACTGTTAAAGAACAAATCAAATAATAAGGGCATTTGATTCCTTCATTTTGACATTTCCTATACCTTCATTTTCCCATTCTAACTTTGTATTTTGGAACTTCATGAAGAATTTTGTAACTAGAGAATGCAGACTTAAGAATTTACCTCACATGACATTATGACAACCTAATAAAAGAAGAAGCCACAGAATTGAACATGGCAATGTGACAACCTAGAAAGTAAAAACAGGCCAGAAAATTATCAGTTCGAAGTCATGAAGATTATAAACATGTTTTAAAATACAAAATAGTTCTTTTTAAAAAGTCATTGAAGCATTGTGATAAAAGATAGGTCTGTAGAAGAGTTTGTGTTTAAGATTTCATATCTTTTTTGGTATTGCTGTGGGTAGATATAAATAGAGATAGAGTATAGGTATAGATATATAGAGAAAAAATATTCAGTAATACTGAGAATGGAATAGTAGGAACAGGAAATCAGAATTAGAATACTGAGCTGGCTTTAGTGCCCTCTTTAAAGAATAATGTCACATGTAGTTTGCTAGTATTAAGCCAAGGAAGATGGATGTGATACCATAGGAAAAAGTCCTTTCCTGTTAACCTTAAATTAGCATCTTTTCAACAAGATTATACCAGATTCTGATTAATGGGGGTCATCTTCGTCATGGATTTTTTTTTTATAAGCCGGTATTTTTTTCTATCACGAGGTTCTTCTCAACTAGCTTGAACCTTGAGATTTCAAACTCGGGTGTCTTCTTATGAGGCTGTTTTACTGTCTGGCAAATGTGTTGGTGATGGAGCCATCTAAACTTCTGAGACCCTTACTGTGCTATCATTTCCTCTTTAACAGTGTTTTCTTTTCCCCACTGCAAAACCAGGCTCGGCTTCCCTCGTGCTCATCTACCTATAGTGTATCTGAGGTATACTTTGCACGTGTTTTATTACATGGTCAACAACATGCTCGCCCTCACCATTTTTCTTATTTTATTTTCCTTTCGCCTTAATTTATTTTGCCTTGCACTTTGCATTTGGCTGAAAGGGGAGAAGTTAGCTGTTTTGGGGGAGATTTCTATATTTTTATACTGCACTGTTTCTGAGTAACTTTTTTCTGGCAATCACTGTATCATATTGAAATGCTTAAAGACCAAATAGCCCACTTGGTTATTATCACCACCTTAATTGCATAAGGATTCCTTTGAACAAAAAAATTTGTTATTGAACTCGAATTGGCTAAAGACAAAGGTCTAATCTGTAAAGGTCTATCTCTGGTAGCTGAAGATTTACATTACATTAGTGACAACTCTGACCCATTATCCATAGAAACAGGAAAGCATCTAAAACTGATTATTTAATGAAAAGTTAATATGATTTCTCTATTTTTAAAACAAAAGATTCGTTCCCTTTTAAGATACTAATTGGGTTACTCAGGATACTTGTTATTTTTATAAGGTTTTTATGAGCTAGAAGAGCTTATCCTCACGAGATTCCTGTTTTTCTTAACAAAATATTTTACATGAAATTTGACCTTTATGTTCTTTGCCCTTTTTAGGGGTTTCATTTCTTATTCTTACTATGTTAAACCATAGCATAAATGGGTTTTCTGTTTTTATAAGCCATATTTATTAAAATAAGTATTATTAATAGACTTTGAATATTCTTTCCAAAGCAGGGGCACTGTTAAGTAGCTAACAGGAAAGAGTATATGTACCTCAAAATATGACTAGTAATTAAAAGGACTTTAATAGCCTATGAATTTTAAGGTCTTAGTTTGTTACTTTAGAAACATAACATTTCTACACTTTGTGCAGGCCAGTATTGTCAGCTTAATTCTCACCACAAAAATATTATCTCATAATGTTATGCAAAACAAAACAAAACAACAACAAATAGAAAGATCACAGTATCTAAAATACCAGGTAGTATATGCAGACCTTAGGCAGAATATCATATTTTGACTTTAAAATTTAAGAAAAAGCCTTGAAGGAATAGCATAGTTAAATCCATAGCCTCACAAAGTTTAAATTTGGTAGAATTACAACCAACTTCTCTAATTTTCTTTCTTTTGCAAGTTGCAGCTGTTACTGATTTTTTTCTCTTAAAACTGATTTTGTGGATAGTTAATGTCTTCTTGAAATATATAGTTGTAGTGAGAAGCAAAGTAATGAAAGACAAATGAATTATTTGTGATATCAGCAAAGACTTTTAAAAGAGAAGATTTATGTCATCTCATCACATTTTTCACAGGTCTTTTCTTAAATTCCCAGGATTATAATTCCCAGTGTAAAAAAGTATATATAACCCATTTCTTTCTGCCACTTCATCCAGGCAATTCTCCATTTCCCATGAGAGTGTATAAGAAGTCTACCATTGGCATCCATCATCTCCAATCACAGCCTACAGCATCTATCAGGGTATTACTTTCTCTGTGACAGCATGTGTGCAGGAGGGCTCTCAGGTTGGAAGGGGAACTGGCTTCAGGGGGATGGGATTGTGTATGCTGTGGCATTTGCTCCATAGCACTCAGCTCTTAAATGAACTCTGGCTTTATCAGGGTTTGTTTCTTTCGTTATGACACATGAGCTTTATTTATTTGTCATGAAGTGTGTTTCTCTTTTTGTCACTTGTGGTAGGTTTCTATATTTCACTCAATGCCACATATCTGTGGACTCTATAGGTGATATTCTGTTCAATTTATGATGCTATAAAGACTAATACCATGAAGAACTCCTTAGGCATTTTAATATGATAATCATCTGGACAGAAATAAACTTTTATAATTGTTTTTCTATTTCATCTTAAATTGGTAAATGACTATTTCACAAATGTTAGACCATAAGCCTTAATTATTAGAATTTCAGGGAATGTCCTCATGTTTTTTCATATGAAAGCCTCTTGATGGGACTGTTGCTTACATGCATTGTGTATTTTATAGCATCATTATGGAGGTAGCCAAATCTTTATGGCTCAGTCTCTTCTTTTCCTCACATTTACATCATGTTCACTTACCTCCACTACTGTAGAAATAACTTCTCCAAACCCTAATGCTTTACCAATTGCATGTCACTATCTTCAGTGGCATTCATAAGACTAAAAAATAATAAGCCTTGTTCAAAAATGAATCTATCCATGAGTTGTACAAGAAGAAGATAATTTCTAACCTTACCTGGATAATACTGCTCAGCAAATGTTACTCCATGTAATTGATAGCTCCTTGTAAAAAATACAATTCTCTTACTATGTGACAAGTCTGTTTTTGACATCTCACTTATTTTATCTTAATTAATCTTCACTACAGCTCTGTTTGGAAAAGATATTATTGTCATTCTCATTTTACAGATGAGTAGGCTCTGGCTCAAAAGGTTAGATATCATGCCAAAGTTATAAAAGCTGCCAAGTGAGTGGCAGGGGGGTTTTTCTTAAATACCATGGTTTCTACTGTTCAGGGGTTATTAAAAGTCATCAGCTCTCTGAATGTCATGTAGTAGTCTTATACTTTCACAGTATGTATTTCCTTAGTTTACGTTGATTATATAGTTTTGGATATTATTATAGGAGAGGATGTGGTTGTATAAGATAGAAAACTTTAAGGAAATGTTAGAAAGACATCCCTTTGTATAATTTATTATTTTTTTTGTACTTAGTTATTCAGCATATACTTACTGAGCTCCTATTATGCCTTACTCAAATGTAATTATCTGCTAGCTTATTTTTTTATCTATAGAATTGGCTTCACATTTAGAATGCATAAAAATATCATGAATATAATGAAATTAGTGTCTCAAGTTGTACACTATTGTTCATCGCTTCAAGCCACATGAAAAAAGGGAAAAACTCACCTTCCAGATATCTAACTAACCCTCAACTTGGTTCCAACAGTGTTTCAGCAGTGTTCATTTTTTAAAATACTTAGAAAAAATTGCTTCAGAATTTTCTTAGCCTAAACAAAAGCCAGACTTAGTACTATCTTCTGGATCGAAATAGTGCTATTTTCTGACATATATGGGTGGGCAAAAGTAGGTTTATAGTTGTGGGTACATGAAACAATTTATTCTTGTATTATTATTTATTAATTATTGATTATTTATTTGTATTACAACTGTAAACCTACTTTTTCCCACTCCTGTATTTGCAAAGCGGGAATATATACTATATATAAATCTTTAATGATTTGTAACAGTGTCTACACCAAAATAGTTAATAAACATATTTTAAACCTATCTTTAATGTGTTATATTTACCAGTAGCAAGATTGATTTAGATAATTTAAATTGCAGATAATAGACCTATATATTCAAGGAAGGGAGGGAGCAAGAGAGGGAGGGAAGGAAGAAAACTGGACTCTAAAGACTATAGCATTTCCTGTTTTAAAAGATAGGGCCATTTTTAACACACCAAACGGACCACAAACTGTTCAAAGTAGAAGAAACTGTAATACAATAAATATTCATAAAATGAATATTCTACACTGTCGGAATATTCTACACCTAATATTTCCTATTATATAAATTCTCACTTAGAAAATCTTTAAAAATTGATTTTCTGTTTATTTCAATCTATTTTCTGTAATGTCCCACTCTTTCCTTTCACGTTAATGTTTACTGTTTTCATTCTGTTTGTATATAATAGTTGGAAATTTGGAGACAGTTTAAAGAAATCTCTTAGAGATAGTAGCTTTTTATAACACTGCAACTGCTGCTAGCAAAGTTTCTTGACTCCTTCCTCACTTTTGAATTTTTAAAATGAATTGAAGTATATGAATTGTTTAGATCAAAATAAGAAAATTAAGTAAATAACTAAATCCAAATCGAAATAGAAATGAAAAAAGTCTATCAAATACTTATATGGAAATCCAGCTTTGTACAAATACAGATTAGTTTATCATCATGATGTTATCATTTTACAAATGAAATATATTAATTATAAATATAGTTAGAGCCCAAATAAATGTTGGCCATTATGGTAAGCACAAAAATGACATCTTGCTTGCATTCATACTTGTAGTTCCAGCTGCTCTTTGAATGTCTTTTTATGATGTCAATTCAGTATATCCAACTCTGCTGTCTAATTCACTTGTTTTTATCATGTTCTTAAAGTTTCCCAGCATAGAAATCTTTGTTGTTTTGACTCTTCTTTATTTTTCATCTCTGACAGTGTGTCATTAAATTTTGTCATTTTTGTTATTTCTTCCCTTAAATTATCTTCTTTTAATTCTTACTTCTAATACATATAATAAACTTCATAGTGTGCTCTACTTTCAAACCCTGGTTATAGTAAGATAAGTCGTGAACTTGGCATGTCTTATAGGAGGAACTCAAAAAATATCTGGGAAATGGTGAGTGCCTTAAACAAATAAATCATTGAACTTTTTTAAAGTTTATAAAGTTTCCACATCTGGATTTCAGGGAGAATTTATAGATAATTTATGTAAAATCTAATAGAGTACCTGGGACATAGTAAGCATTAAATAAATATGTTTCTCTTTTTTCCCCCCTCTAACTTGGATATTTAAAGCCCTAATAACCTCAGACTTGGATTACTAGAGTAGCTAAATAACTGGATTCTCTTTTTATAACCCTTCTTTTCTCTTATGTCAGGCTAATCTTCCCAAGGCCACTTTAATTCCTTTCAGCTCTCCAATCAAAAAAGCTATAATAGCCTACCTCTGAGTTATTATCAAGAGTAAATGCCTCTCTATCAAAGTCCTTCATACTTTGACTAGCCACTGTTTATCTAACACTAGAGGTCTGGCGCACAAAATTTGTGCACAGGTACAGTCCCTAGGCCTGGCCTGCGATCAGTGCCATCTTCCCAAGCTGCCCGCAGCTGGCCCCGCCCACCACCACCACCCACCCCCAGTTCCCCATTTGCTATCGGGTGATGGGGGGAGGGAGGGACCAAGAGGTCGGCTGTTCCCGCCTGCTCGCTGGCCCCGCCCTCACAGCGGGTGGCCATCAGGCGATTGGAGCCTGCTGGCCAGGGAAAGGGACCAAGAGGTGATCAGCGTGCCTCATAGTGACTGGTCCAGCAGTCGTTCTGGTCGTTCTGCCATTAGGGTCAATTTGCATATTACCCTTTTATTATATAGGATAGAGGCCTGGTGCATGGGTGGGGGCCAGCTGGCTTGCCCTTAAAAGTGCCCTGGATAGGGGTGGGGGGGGTCCCTGCTGGGGGGCGGGGCCGGCCTGGGCAAGGGGCCGAGGGCAGTTTGCAGGCTGGCCACGCCCCCGGCTTTGTCAGGAAGGACATACAGAAGACGTCCTATCTAATTAGCATATTATCCTTTTATTAGTATAGATTATTTTCTAAAAGTGACCATCTCCTCCAACTTTGCCCAGGACTTTCCAGATTTTGGCACTGAAACTACCACATCCTAACACTGAAAGTTCTACATACCAGGAACCCCCTCAATCCCAGGCAAACAAGGACAATTGGCCACTTACTCCTTATCATGTATCTACAATTCTAATCAAGGTGAACCTTCTTGTCATATTATGTTTCTTCCTTTTTATTGGCCATTATTAGAGGCCCAGTGCACAAAATTCATGCACGGGTAGGGTCCCTAGGCCTGGCCAGCGATCAGGGCCAATCTGTGGGGCAACCAGCAGGGTGATCAGGGGCCCCGGTTGCACCCGCCTTGGCCTGGCACTGCCCACTCACTGGCCCTACCCCCCGCCACTGCCAGTCGGGGCCTGCGGGCTGGGGGCAGCACCTGGGTTGCGCGTCTGCCCCCTGGTGGTCAGTGCACGTCATAGCGACAGGTCATTCCACCAGTTGTTCCACGGTTCGGTCAATTTGCATATTAAGGTTTTATATAGATAGATTTGTGCTATTCTTTCTTCCTCCATAACTCTAGCACATCTTCCTCCAGAAAACCTTCTCTACCAATTCCCATTCATCTCAAGGGAATTTAAGTTGTGCTTAAAGACAGTATTTTCCTATATTGCTTTTCCTCCTGTTTTTTTATTGTTGCTTACATGTTGGTGATCAACTTGATTCACTCTCAGATTCTCTGTTTCATTTCTCACTATATATCTGCTGTTTCCAACATATTAGCCTGAAGCCACATGTAGCCTTTAAATTTAAATTCACTAAAATAAAATAAAATTTAGTTTCTCCATTGCAGCAGTCACATTTCAAGTTCTTAATAGTCACTTGTTACTAGTGGCTACCATAGTACGAAGTATAGATATAGGATATTTTCATCATCACAAGAAGTTCTATTGGAACACAATGCTCTCTTCTGGGTTGATCTCATAATTAGCCATTATTATTACGATCATCACTGTCCATCATCATTATTCTACTTATATAGCATTTGCTTTGGTCAGGGATCATTCTAGGAACTTGGTTGGATAGAGACACTGACTTAGCTTCTTTTGGGTTTTATACTACCTTCCCCACACACAGCACACACAGTAAGCATTTAATAAACACATATTAACCAGATCCTGAGTTCAAACCCAGTCTCAAATATCCCATTCTGTATATTTCAAGTATGACTAAGATTTGCATGCATTTTTTAATTCCCTGAAGCATATGTTAATCTAGGTCAGCGATTTTTAATTAGTGTGCTGCAAGAGGTACACTGGCGTGCCACAAGAATTTTTAAAACCTGCAATACCTAACTATTTAGTCAAGGACACTGACCTCTTTTCCCTAAGATTGTCAATTTAAAAAAATAACAATAGCCAACACGATAATAGCCGTCGGTGTGAATGAATCAAAATTACACCTATTTTTTTGTCAGATCGGCAAATATATATATATTTTTTGTGTGTGTGCCGAATAATTTTAGTAATTAGTTTATGTGTGCCATGATGAAAAAGGTTGAACATCACTGTTCTAGGTCAGTGCTTCTAAAACATTTTAATTCTCCGTTGCCTGACTGGCTTTCCTACAGCATATTCTGATATTCCACTTTTTAAAATAACCAAGGTAGCTGGCCCAGCTACCTTGAGTATGGGCTTCATCAATATGAAATAGTTGTTCCAATCTCTACAACTCTTAATTCCTTATTGACCTTGGATGTAATAGGAGAGAAGGGAATCTTGAGCTACTGAATTGTCTTTCTCCCCTTATTGTTGAAACCTGAAGTTTACCTAGAGCAGTGCAGCTTTCTTCTCTGTGACCCCAATCAGTCTCCTTGACATCCTGTTTGAAAAACACTAGGGACTAAAAGTCCATGAAAAATCATGCTTTTATAAATTCAGATGGGAATCAGAATTGGTACACAAGCAAAAAAATAAAGAAAGCTGTTAAACCAATAGTAAGTATTTCTTAGCTCTCAACAAAATTGAAGTCAGAATCTAGTGTTATCGATTGACAAATAAGTCATATATATGCCTTTCATTGAAGCTGTTTTATAAAAAATGTTTTTATTGACTTTTAGAGAGGAACGGAGAGGAAGAGAGAGATAGAAGCATTGATAAGAGAAACATCATTGTTTGTTTGGATTGGCTGCCTCCTGCATGCCCGCAACTGAGGATTGAGCCTGCAACCCTGGCATGTGCCCTGACCAGAAATTGAACCAGCCACCTTTTGGTTCACAGGTCTACGTTCAACCACTGAGCAACACTAGCCAGCCAAAGCTTTGTTATTTATTACCAAGACACAAAGCGAGTATTGGTAGGCAATTTAAGTCTAAAGAAGGATCAGCATATAAATTCCCAGTGGCTTTTTTTTTTATTGCCCTCTATTCAATATTGAGGACAATTTACATCAAAGTGATTTTTACTCCTTACTGGGCTGATGACCATAATTCTCTTCTTTCATGTGCCCTTATACACCACAGCCTGCATTTTGTCTCCATGTCTCTTCTTCTTTCTTAATTAACCCAATTGTCTCTTCTATATGGGAGGTAGTATATGTATACTTGCACAGCTGCCTGCAAATTACAGAGCAGGAATACTAAGCAGCTCGTGGTCATACCCTGCTGTGGTTCATACCCATAGATTTACAGACACAGTTTTAGTTTATCACCAAACCTGGTCTATATTTTAAAGATTCAGAAAAGTATCTTCTTGACTATCAGCAATGTAAATTTTCTTTTACTTGTTCATGCAAACATGCATTTGAGTGCAATGAAATGTGTAGCCTGGACTTCAGCAAATAGAAATGTCAGTTTTCTCTGGTCAATATTTTCCCCCTTTCAAAATCACTTCCTTTTTCAACTAGGATTTCTCATCTAAACCACAGAATAAGTTATTTGTGTGACTATTTTTTCAAGCTCCTGTGAAGATGGTACCATTCTATATTCATAAAGGAGAAGCTAATTTATTACATACAGTGTATGTATAGTGCATCGGGCTTAATCCTCTTCCAGAGTTGAGAAACATATTAATTCTTTCTCTACTCTTAAGTAGTTCAGTATTTCTTGAGGCCAGTTGTCATTTAAAGCCATACTTAAAATTTCTTCTTTGTGAATTCTCCTTATTGCCATATTTTGAGGATACTAAAATACCTAAATAGCTTCATGCTTACCATGACAATTTTAAGATTTGAGAATATAAGGCATGTATTTATTTGAGAAGTTCTTTTTAATTATTTTTCTGAAAGAATCAAGATTAACCAGCTTCTCACCATATTCCAAAGATGTTCATGCTTTGGCAGTTATTAATATTTATTAGTTTTCTCACAGTCTTGAAGTAAATTTACGGAAGATGAATGCAGCATAATGCTTAAAAATTTTTGTATTTGGGCTAGATTTGAATTCCAGCACTGGATTTGAA
Organism: Cnephaeus nilssonii; assembly: GCF_951640355.1. Lineage (NCBI taxonomy): Eukaryota > Metazoa > Chordata > Mammalia > Chiroptera > Vespertilionidae > Cnephaeus > Cnephaeus nilssonii. The sequence goes on from NC_137075.1 coordinate 81,583,001, forward strand.
ACCCAACCCTGCCTCTTACTAGCTTTGCAATCTTAGGAAAGTTAACTTGTCTGCACTTCATTTTCCTATAAAATGGGAATAATACTTCCTTTTAAGGGTACTTTATGTATTTAATCACTTAATACTGCTTGAGACAGTGCCTGATATGTGTAAGTACTCAGTAAATATTTAGTAGAGGTACAAAGGTAAAGTTATGTTTAGTTTGAACTGTTGGACATAGTAGCTGCTACATTTGTCATGCAGTAAAATATGTTTTACAAATGGTTAGCCATGCTCTGACTGAAAAATCAAGTATTATTAACTTCACTATCAACTTGACCTAACTTAACGTGAACACTTGTACACATTCCTGCTTGCTTCTTTTTCCTAGTCATGGTCAAGTATGTTGAATATGCTATATATGAATATCTATTTCTTTTCATTTAGCCAGTTGACTATCTTTCCCAGATTTTCTCTTGTCTTTTTTCTCCAAAATCACTTTTCTGTTTAGTGTCTGTATTACTTAGCACACCCACACACCACTCCACTAAAGATTATAGCTAATAAGAATAGTACTTTTTATTATAATTGTTATTTCGGGGCAGGAAAATATTTTCCTTGACACTGTTATGGTCTCTGGTTGGGTCTGAAAATTAACCTTACAAAGATTAACAGGAGAGAACCACACAACATCATTTTTATAAATTTTGCATGACATAGGGGCCTTCATAACAAAATGAAGACCCAAAGAAATAGTTAAGCCTGTGTGTTTTTATGCTAGTTTTAATAATAAGTGGACATTCGTGGAAAAATAGGAGAGGGCAAAGAATATGAGCTAAGGGTAGTAAACGGGGGGAAACTTAGCAAGGCCTATTTGTTCTGATTCTTCTCAGTGCCCCCTCATCTTAGAGATAAGGATGCTCCCTTCCTCAGACATTAGGGAGAGCACCTCTCACTTAAAGGTCTTATGACCTGCTTTAGGGAAGAAGGGCAAGGGAGAGACAGAAAGACCTTCTTGCTTCTGCCATTTTCTTAAACTTCTTCTTTTTAAAATATTCAGTATGCCAAAGTGCCATATTTGGGGGTAGTATGTCCTGAACCCCATCATTATATTGTTCTTGAATTCCATTATATGTCACTAGAGGCCTGGCCTGCGCCCTCTCACAATCTGAGACCCCTTGGCGGATGTTGGAGAGGCAGTTTTGGCCCAATCCCCACAGGCCAGGCCGTGGGACCCCACTGGTGCACGAATCCATGCACCAGACCTCTAGTATGCATACTAGTATAAGATCTTTGGTTAATCTCTTCCCGCCCACTCCCCTCCCCCCTTCCCTCTGAGATTCATCAGTCTGTTCCATGGTTCCATGCCTGTGGTTTCCACTCCTGCGTAGAGCATCTGCCCCCTGGTGGTCAGTGCGCCTCATAGCGGCCAGTCAGCTGGTCTCTTAGGCTTTTATATATATACTAGAAGCCCGGTGCACGAAATTCGTGCACGGCGGGGGGTTGTCCCTCAGCCCAGTCTGTACCCTCTCCAATCTGGGACTCCTGGAGGGATGTCCGACTGCCCGTTTAGGCCCGATCCTACCAGGATCGGGCCTAAACGGGCAGTCGGACATCCCTCTCACAATCCAGGACTGCTGGCTCCCAACTGCTTGCCTGCCTGCCTTCCTGATTGCCCCTAACCGCTTCTGCCTGCCAGCCTGATCACCCCCTAACCACTCCGCTGCCAGCCTGGTTGATGCTTAACTGCTCCCCTGCTGGCCTGTTTGCCCCCAACTTCCCTCCTCTGCCGGCCTGGTAACCCCTAACTGCCCTCTCCTGCAGGGTTGATCACCTCCAACTGCCCTCCCTTGCAAGCCTGGTCCTTCTCAACTGCCCTCCCTTGCAGGCCGGGTGCCTCCCAACTGCCCTCTCCTGCTGGCCATCTTGTGGTGGCCATCTTGTGTCCACATGGGGGCAGGATCTTTGACCACATGGGGGCAGCTATATTGTGTGTTGCAGTGATGACCAATCTGTATATTATTGTTTTATTAGATAGGATAGAGGCCTGGTACAGGGGTGGGGGCCAGCTGGTTTGCCCTGAAGGGCGTCCGGGATCAGGGTGGGGTTCCCTTGGGGCATGGAGCGGCCTGAGCGAGGGGCCTGTGGTGGTTTGCAGGCCGGCCACACCCCTTGGCAACCCAAGGGGAGGCCCTGGTATCTGGAATTTATTTTCCTTCTACAATTGAAACTTTGTAGCCTGGAGCGGAGCCAAGCCTGCTGCTCTCTCCGGGGCAGCAGCCATCTCTGTGGCAGTTAATTCACCTTCTACAATTGAAACTTTGTAGCCTTAAGCAGGTGAGCCCGGCCAGGGTGTGCAGAAAACTTTGCTTCCCCTGTTGCCGCCGGCAACCCTGGCCTGCTCTCTCAAGCTCCATTCTGCCACCATTTGTTTGAATTTGTTTACCTTCTATAATTGAAACTTTGTAGCTTGAGTGGAGGCTTAGGCCTGCAACGGCTATGGAAAGCTTGGCTTCCTCTGTTACCTGGGAAACCTTGCTCACTGTGGCTGTAGCCATCTTGGATTGGGGTTAATTTGCATACTCGCCCTGATTGGCTGGTGGGCGTGGCTTGGCTGGTGGGCGTGGCTTATGTAGCGGAGTGATGGTTAATTTGCATATTACCATTTTATTAGAGAGGATAGATACTCTATAGGCACTTGCCTTATAAGTGGGGCAAAACATTTTGCCATGAAAATAACTTTATAAATAGTGACCAGATTTCTAGGCTAGCACTCAGAAGTTTATATTACCCTTAACAAGTTGAAATAGCACTATAGTTTAATTGAATTGAGGGTCAAAAAGATATGGATTAATACAGGGATTTATATACTATTTGTAACATTGTTTCTTGAGAAAATGCATATTAACCTCTAATAAAATCCAGCCTACTCCAAGGCATTTTTACCCTGACAAATTCTAAACAGCAACAGGTCTTACATTCTGTTTTCTTCCTCCAGCAGCTCAAATGGGACATCTTCCTTAGAATACTCATTATGGTGGAAGGGAAAGGGAGAGGGAAACTCTGGCAACTTGGGACAAGGATTTCTTCACAGCAGCATCAACCATTGTTGAATTAAATTATAAATTGGATATTTATATCAATGGTTTATACCTGTATAGTTAAATTTCAATAGGTTTTTATAGTGTGGTATTATTTCTAATACCTCTTCCTAATGAATGCTGATTTTTCTAACTTATTACATGCCTTCTGTGTCCTTAGTATCTTGTAAACAATATATAGGTATTTGAACTAACTGAGAAAGATAGATGTCTGACTCTGAATTAAAAGAGGTTATTTGTACTACCTGGTCTATTCGTGAGAAAGCTAATTTATCATGAATGTAGCAAACATGATTTCAATCCTGTTAAAGTATTAATAGTACCAGTTTAAAGGAATTTTATCTTGATTTTCCTCTGCTCATTTTGTTTTCTACATTAAGTTCAGTCAGAGTACCAAAATGCAGATTTACAAACAAAAAACAAAAAAACAAAAAAAACACATACTTTGAGGTAAAAGTTTGTAATGAATTTTTTTTAATCCTCACTTGAGGATATGTTTTTATTGATTTTAGAGAGAGAGGAAAGGAGAAGAGGGAGAGAGAAGAAACATCAGTGCGAGAGAGAAACATTGATTGGTTGCCTCCCTTATGACCCCGACCAGGGATTGAACCCACAGCCTAGATGTGTGCCCTGACTAGGAATTAAACATGAAACCTTTTGGTGTACAGGATGATACTCCAATCAACTAAGCCACCCAGCCAGGGCTGTAATGAATTTGATGTGCTAGGTGAATGTAAAAATTGAAATTGATATGATTGTGTGTTTTTTCTACTTGGTTATTTATACCTTGAGTTTTTCTAACATTACCAATAGGTTATGATTAATCAAGTATCTATTGGGCATCTCTACTACAGAGAAGATATTGCTTTATTAGTTATATAGAGAATGTAGTAAAAATTCTAAACGGGGCCTCACTTAAAGAATTTTACAAATTGGATATTGTCTGTATTTTTTAAAACAATCATATTCTATGTATTCAGGCTGAAAATTAAAGCTATTCAGTGTTAGCATCAAAAAAGGTCTATAGGAAAATCATCATTCTTGGGCCCTGTGTTCACAAAATAGTCATGGGGGAGTTATTTTATAATTCACCAAATTATTGTCAAGTCCCAAAAAAGAACTTGCTTAGGGCAGATTTTCCTAGAATAGATTTGAGATCTTGAGGCCTTATTATATAACTTTTAAAATGCCATAATATTTCTTTAGGCCATATTTTTTTCTATACTGAGATGGTGTCAATTATTCTAACTTGATGGAAAGCCTTATTTAATTTATTTGCCAAGTGCAGACCTCTGTGGAAAGGAAAGATAAAGGCAAAGCATGATATTATTATTTATTAACTTTACTTATTGGAGGAGAATGCAAATTTTCACCCTTCAAATGTTCTTCTCTGCTCTAAGTTACCAAATACATTTGAGTGGTATATGAGAAATTGAGAAAGAACTCAGCAAACATCATAGGTCAGAATGAATAGCATATACAAGAGAGATATAATCTACAAAAAGGAATTTGAGAAATGTATTTTGAGTCCACTCAATTCACTATAAGGGCATATTTTGAATTCTATGGAATTCATTTTAAGCATACTAGTAGTCTTTCCCATGTGTTATGTAATAAATGTTTCCTACCCTACTTTACAATTGTGGCTGTCATTCTCCAATGTACATTAATCTGTAATGTTTACATTCTTAATAATAGTGTTATGCCTATTCAAAAGATTTTCAATTCTATCTTTTTGAATCTAAGACAGAATTTTTATTTTATGCTCATTTTTCTTATTTTTTTAATTTTTAAATTAGTGATGAGAGAGAGAGAGAAAGAGAGAGAGAGAGAGAGAGAGAGAGAGATTTGTTGTTCCACTTATTTATGTATTCATCAGTTGCTTCTTACATGTGCCCTGGTTGGAGATCAAACCTGCAACCTTGGCATATGAGAACAACACTCTAACCAACTGAGCTAACCAGCCAGAAATAGTATTTTATTCTCATTTTTTACAAGAATTACAGAATTAAAAATTATAGAGAAGTGTTGAGGGGGTTTCCCCAAGGTACCCTATCATCATCAAGAGGCTACACTAGAAATAAAAAATGGAGAATGTCATTTTAATGTCCTTTCCATTCGCTTTGAAAAGTTCAACTTGTATATGATGTCAGAGTATTTTATAGGTATGCTCATTTTTATCATACTGACTTCTCTTTAGCTTAAATATTTTGTGGACCCAAACTCATGTTTAGTTTGTAAGTGAGATATTTTATATGCAGGAGTAAATATCAGTGCATAGAATGATAAATTGAAATCACATACAGCCTTTGAAATGTAAGTGCTTTTCACTTAATTTTCATGTGACTTGTTACTACAGAAAGCAAAGGATTATGAAACATAATAAAGTTATTATATAAAATAAGATTATTTATAATAAAACAGTTGGCTCTGTATTATACATAGTGAAACTAATATTGAATATATCCCTTGGAATTGAGAGTGGTATGTTAATACTCAAATGTTTTGCATTTTAAGAAAGAAAAAGAGGAAGGATGGAGGGAAAGGAGAAGATAGGGAAAAAGGAAACAAGCGTTGGTTTTTCATTCCACTTTCTGCTTCAGTATTTAAAAAATAAATCACTTATTCTAATTTCTCCTACCAAATAGTTGAGACCATGAGTAGCAACTTAAAGAACAAGGGTGAATTCAGAAAGACCTTAAAGATATTTTTGGAATCGAGTTCCATGAAACCCTGAATGAAATTCAGATTCACATGAACTTTTATAGCCATAGTTTTAAATTATATTAGCAGTTTTCCTTGTCCTATTTCTAAGTTTGCCTTAGGATAAGAACAGAAGAGTCTATTTTTTAAATTTTGTCCATGCCATTCTGCGCTCAATATTGCCTAGAGTCATAAAAATTGGGCTTGATGCTTTTATTTTCCCCCCGTCTTTGGCAACTTGCTGCTATATCAACACACAGCATGTAAATCTAATTCTGTTTGGGCTGCCATGCCTAGCTGTTTTTGATGAGAAGTATGGCATGAGCTAACACATGGCTCATTGAGAAGACTGTTGTGTATGTATCTAACTGAAAGAAAAATTCCTATAGCAATCTAGTCCTTTGAATTTAGTATTGAAGCTGCAGTAATAGATGATGGGCTTCTATACAGTGCTTGACAGAGAAGGGAATTCCCCAAGAATAAAAGTGGGCACTGAGGTAAAAATGGTCTTCTGCAGTCAGATGCTGCTAAATTAGTCACTGGTACTTCGCAGTTGTGTTGGTAGGCATCCCTCAAAGAATGCACATGAGTGGGAGAGTATGAAAGAGAAAAAAGGAGGCTTGAAAGAGATGTATGAGGAAATGTTGAGTCAGTCTTCAAGCTCAAATATTTGACTCAGAGTCTGAAGTAATTGAGTCAAATTAACACTGACTTTGTCTTATCAAATTTCCCAGCCCAATCATACAGCTTTAAATATATCAAACATGTTTTAACTCCTTTATAGCCATAACAGTACCAATCTGTTTTTTAACCATTTGTACACCATAAGCGTCTATAGACACAAGCAGCGGACCTTTTTAAATTAAATTCAAAATATTGCAGCAGTTAACTGGTTAAACAAACTTTATAATTGCCTTTGATATTTTAACTTTGTATTAGAAGCATTGATTTAACTATCATGTGATCAATACCCTTCATTAATTCCAGTAAGTAGTCATCTTATTTCATGTATGCATTTTTTGTTTACTAAAAAATAAATAAACTAGATGCTGTTTTTCCAAGTGAAAAAAAAAATTCCTGTTTTCCTTTCACTTTAAAGTTTTATCTAGAAAAGATAGGAAGAAAATGAATGTTCCTGAAATTGGGCATTTAATCTTTATATTCCTAAATCATTTTTATGAACATGAATTATTATTACGTTGCTTAATTTATATCAGGATATTCCCAAAGCAAATCAATGTGGGTACAAGTAATTGAACCACACAACTGTCAATTACTCCAGTCTTTGATATATAGGCTAATGAAATTTAAACAAACAAAAAATATTCTGACCAGAAGCTCAGAATTTTCTAAATGACCTCCATTAGCTCATTTCCCTTTATATATAGCAAGTTTGTCTGTACTATCCCTGGTTCGTCTATTTTAGAGCCATGTAGCACATTTTAAGAGTTCAAAAGACACTTCAAGCCCAGCCGGTGTGGCTCAGTGATTGAGTGCCAACCTATGAACCAGGGGGTAACTGTTAGATTCCTGGGTTTCGGGCTCAATCTCCAGTAGTGGATGTGCAGGAGGCAGCTGATCAATGATTCATCATTGATGTTTCTATCTCTCCCTTCCTCTCTGAAATCAATGAAAATATGTGGGGTTTTTTTTTTTAAAGACAAGTCAAAATAATATTGTGTTATTCATTCAACCTCAACTACCGCCATATATATATAGCAAGGGTCTCTATAGACATTCTCACTGTTACAGGTCAGTGATTGTAGCATTTCTAAAGAGTTCTTGGGCATATATAAGTACCACTGTTTCAGTCCATCAATATCACTATCCTTTCATTTGCAATTACCTAACTTCTAGATATAACTGAGCTCTGTTTCAAGGCTTTGTTCTGAAATATTCCCCACCTAGAATTATCTACTTGTTCTTTATTGAGTCATTTATCCTGGTAGATGTAGCTATACTATGTCATTGCTTTAATGTTTGAAGTCACTTTGGCTTTCTTTTAAATATCCCATCCACAAAGAGAAATGTTGCTATTGCTTTTAAGTCATGATGTGGTTCAAAATACCTGTTATTACTCTGACACACACCTTTTAAAATTTTATAAGCTATGTCTTTTGACTCTGGCCTATTACTTGAAAAGAAAATGTCAGATCACAGATGATATTGGTATTTTAAGGTTGAAATAAGAAGTAGAAAGAGGAAAATAACATAGAAGAATCCCTGTTCTGTTATTTATTCCCTAATTTACATTCACCCATTTTCTTACTGCAGTTCCCTACACTTCACTCTTTTCTGTGCCATTCTTTCCTGTGTGTATATGTGTTTTTAATAGAAATGACCTATCTTTATATCTCTACCTGTTCTTTATTTTCCTTTCCTTTTTCTATAAATAACCCAACCCATCTCAGCCAGTGATAAAGAGTATGAACTTTAATAATTGTTTAAATGAATATGTGTATCTCAGTTTGCTATAAAGAAACAAAATGGGATGAACGTAGCTGCTTTAGTATTTAAATATGGAAAAGAATAAATAACAGCCATATACTGTTCCTATATTCTAGGCCAGCTATCTCACAGGAATATGGGACAGATAATCTGAAAGAAACTAGCATGAATTAATTAGGTATAATATTTATACCTGTAAAAATTTTAAGTCATGTAGTGGCCCTGTGAAAATACTATTTATGAAAAGAATATATGTGCCTTTTTCAGCTTAGTTGAGTTAAAACATAATTCTAATGAGTTTAGGGTTACAGATTTGTAAAGCCAGTTAATTTCAAAATTGTTCTATGACTATAGACTGTAAAATAATCCTAAATATTTTATTGTAGATGTATATACAGGGAAAGGACTGAGGAAGAAGGTATTGATGGCTCAGAATAAATCTATCAACAATTGAGTGAGACTGATTTGAGCAAATAAAATAATGGTCAATCTATACTATACTAAGAGGTTTGAATTTTTAAAAAAATTTTTAAATCAAATGTATCATTTTCAATAGCAGTTTCTATTTTTCTTTCATTTTCAATAATGTTTGGCTTGTTTTTCACATATTCAGTAAAGAATATGGATAAGCAAGAGAAAAAATAACCTTTGAACTTCCCCATGTTAAATGCTGTTGACATTTAATGCAAAGAAATAATAGGATGGTGTATTGAGGAGAGTAGAAAGGAAATTCTATTGAGACTGTAAAGTAGATAAAGAATAAAGAAGCATATATAGAAGGAATAATTATCTTTTAAGAATTCCCTATGTAGAAAGTTTTAAGAACAATTAGTATATAAGAGATTTAGGAGTTGGAAAACTCTGGTGGATGTGTTTCTGCAGTTTGACCTGATTTGTATTCCTTATGCAATAAATGAGCAATGAAAGGAATAGCAAAGCTCCCTGAAGCAACCCTGAGAAGAATAAAGGGAGTAAATTGGTGAATGGCAAAACAGTCAAGCACAGTGGTAACAATTGAACAGCATTCTCAGTTCAATATATACTTAGCCAAGGGGGGAAAATACATGGTTTGAAAACATTGGCATTCTGTTTGTTTATAGAATAAAGAAGGCAAAAGAATATCGAGGTGATCCCAAACTCTGAATTTGAGAAATCTAAGCTAAAGGGTTTCTTGATATCCACAGCCTCACTTAAATATCCTTTGGTGAATCAGTTCCCTTTTTTCTCTTTTTTGTTACAGTTCTCATTTTTTAATGAAATACTCTAAATATATAACAAAGAATAAATAACAAACACCCATATGCTGACCACCTAGATTTAACAAATAATAATGTTTATTATAATGTCTTTAGATCTTTTAACATTTTAGAAAAGTTATGACAAAGCTCAAGTTCCCTCTGCATAGAATGTAATTATAGAACAATAATACATTATATGTTAGAAAATTAGAAATATGTTCTTTCTACATGTGTGGCATATATTGACCCTGCATTTGAATGATACTGTATTTTCAGGATCCCTTTTGCTTCTGTGATACCTTGATATATTCCTGCTTATATTTATTTTTAAAATACTTACTTAGTAGCATGATTTGAAGGATTTTGGATATACGCTGATGGAAAGAGAATACACACACACAAATACTGTATGGGTATATGTGCTAAATACAGGGGTGAGTTATATGAATGTGAACTTACACTGGTATGAAGGAGCAGAACTAGTAATGTAGATGGAGCAAAGGCATATTTTTGTAAGGTAATTAAAGTGGTTTAAAACAACTTATACTACCTGTAAGTCTAAATTTAACAATGTTCTAATAAAGAATACCCCTTCTAATTCACTTCTTCCTACACATGACTATTTAGCTTTTTCTTTTAAAAAAAAAGTATCTAAAATAAAACTTCATCCTGAAAATATAACCCCTAATTACATAGCAATATTCTACCCTTCTAGACTATGTGGCTGTTCTAATAATCAAATTGACGTAATATAGATTAATAGGAGAAAAACAAATATTTAATTTTGTGCATATGGGAGTTCCATAAAGATATGAAACCAACATCAAGTCAGGTATTTTAGGCTTATATGCCTTCCTGAGCCAAGGTATGGAATGGGGACCTGAGGCTTCAAATGGTAGGAGGTAATTCACAAGACAATAAGAATAGCAGATGTTTGGTAATTAGATGTTTGCCCTGCCATACAGATAGATTATTCAAATGAAAGTTACCTCTGGTAACAGCTGTCTCTCTCTCTGAGCCAGCCTCCTCTCCCCCTCATCAAATTTTTTTAGGTAGGTAAAGGAGAGGTAAAAGTTTTTCTTGAGTCTGCTGGGTCTTGATTGCCTCAACTCCAAATAATCCATATGCTAGAGGAGAACTTTTTGGGGTGGCATATTTTGCTCCTCTTCCCTACTTTACTGTGAGATCTGAAGCCAGTAACAATCCTTGCTTTTTCATCTCTAGAATGGATATAAACTTCTTTGTAAAATAATCAGTTATTCATCTGAAGATTGAGAAATAGTGTTATGAATAATCAAAATCCCTATTAGTAAAAAAATATTTTATTTAGCTTTGTTTTATTTATACAACTAGGTAGTATATTTTCCTCCTATTTATCATATTCAACATTAAAATTCTCAGGACAAACATCAACTCAAAAATATTGTTATTACCAAGGGGAAATCAGCCAGAGATTACATATTTTCTAGAGGTGATTGATAGTGGCTCAATTTATAAGTAAAGCTTTACATAGGAAATACACTAAGAATATTCATCATTGATGTTCATATTCATATTTCCTTGAGAACTGGTGAAAACCAGTTTTATTCTTAGTAATGTTCTACATATTATACTGTTCTCTTTAGGAATAAGGAACTCACCAAGTTATCTATACAGCACCATAAATAGACTTTTGATTTACAATGAAAAATATAATCCACTTCAACAACTCTGTGCCTGTTAAAGTTCTGACTTACTTTAGAAGAGGTCAATCCTGAAAACAAAAAGAATTCTTCACATTTACCCCAGACTTAAGAAAGCTCAGGGGAATTTAAGACTATAATAATTTATACAACCACTAATAGACCTGCGCACGAATCTGTGCGCCAGTAGCTCTCTGCCACCCTCCTGTAGCTCTCCGCCCACTGCCCCACCCTCCTATAGCTCCCTCCGCTGCCCCTCATAGCTTGCTGCCCTGCCCCCTCCTGTAGCTCTCCGCCTCCTGCTTGCTTGCTGCCCCGCCCCCTCCTGTAGCTCTCCGCTGCCCACTTGTAGCTCACTGCCCCACCCTCCTGCTGATCCGTGATCCAGTCGTTATACGGTCAGTCATTACGCCTCACGGCGTAACGAATAATTAGCATATTCCTCTCTTATTATATAAGATGTGGAAAATGTTTAAGAATAATCCTCTGGAAAAGATTTACAAAATTGTATTGCTTATAAATATTGTCTGTGCACCTTCAAAGACTTACATTATCTATCTATATATATATATATATATATATATATATATATATATATATATGGCTAATATGCTAAGTGTCCTTCCTACCTTCTGGGTAATGATGTCACATACAACGCCAGGCTTCTTCTCCCTAGCGACGACTAGCCTCCTTACAGTTTCTTCAGCCCAGGAATATGACTTGCTTTTTAGCCAGGTGCAAATACTTTACACTGTAACCAAATGTCCGTGAAGCATTTTCCCGTGCCTCATCTCATTTGATCCTCACAGAAGTCCTGGAGTAGGTAGATAGGAGACTTGGTGGAATCCTCTTTTCTTTTCATTAGCCAGAAAACAGATTTAGAAAGTTTAGAAACTTGACCCGACTGAAAAGAAGTAAGAAATGGTGGACCTTGAAAATGATTTCAGGTTTTCTCACTGCGCAGAATATAGTCAAACACTGCTGCACTTAAATATTTTACCCTTTGTTCTCCCTGTGTGATCTATAATAATAATCTGCTTCATGTTGATATTTACTGCTGTGTTGCTGACAATTACCTGAAAGAGAAGTTGGGGTGCTTCACTGGGCTGGAAAAAGTTTAGCTAAATCAGAAAGCAGGTCTAATTAAGCAAGTTCTATATCTATAAAAGGCTAAGTTGACACACACATGCACGATACATATAAAGCTCTCACTGGCACCAATCACATGCGTGTGTTTCCATCTGTTATTGTCAATCATGCATTAATTGACACTTCCATTATAGAGAAAGGGCAAATAGCGATATTAAAATATTTCTTCTAATTAATTTTATTTCAACATGCACAAATTTGTGCACTGGGCCACTAGTACATAGATAATAGAATTGTTGCTCTCTATCTGTGATCAACACATGACTAAGAGTTCAAAGAATAATTAACTATAGAAGTGTGTGTGTGTGTGTGTGTGTGTGTGTGTACGTTTACATTTGGTTAGAGAGTTTTAAATGTGATGACTGTTAAATGATTATTCCATTTAATTATTTACCTAAACCAATGGAAAAAGAGCAAGTAAACAGATTTTCCTTTTGTAATATATTTTTTATTGATTTCAGAGAGGAAGGAAGAGGGAGAGAGAGGTAGAAATATCAATGATGAAAGAGAATCATTGATTGGCTGCCTCCTGCATGCCCCCTACTTGGGATGAATAGAGATAGAAAAGATTCTTAGAGCTACAAAATTCTAGACATAAAAGGAAGCTTGGAAATTATCTAGTCCTCAGTTTTTTAACCTTTGTTTTTCCCCTGGACCTATTTGCAAATCTGGCAAAGTCTACACTCCTCTTTTCAAAAAAAAATATTTTAAATATATATAAATATATAGAATTACAAAGAGAACTAATTGAAATCATTATCAAAATATGTATAAAATAAGTTATGATTTATCCATTAGACAATAAAACCTAAACAATAAGTAATTAGACTACTGTAATTTGAAATCTTGATGAATATGACAATATTTTAAGATAGTCATAATAATTCAAAGCAATAGGTTCTGCTAATATTATTGTGGCTTATCACCTATGCTCATAATGAAAGAAAATACTAAAATTTATTTAGTTTGATGAATATAAAAATTATAAATTTTTTTCTTTATTCCAGTGAATGGACCTCCCTGACAAATATCCACAGATTCTCTCAAGGGGTCCATCAACCTCAATTCAAAACCCTGGAAATATCCTCATTTTGCAGTTGAGGAAACTAAGTTCCATAGAAATGAGGTAACTTAGCTAAAATCATACAAAACAAAAGCAAATTAATCCTTGCAGAGATAGCCTTAGACCTTAGCTCAGCCTTTTTTGAACTATAGTCTAGAAAATGGCCATTATATTGTCACTGATTCGTGGCATAATCTGAAGCAAATTCTTTATTCTCATTGTGCCTCAGATTCTATCAACATACATAAGGATAATAACAATAACATAGATCTGTATTGCTCTTTTTCATCTATAGTAGTTTCACCTTCACATACATTATCCTACTTAATTTTCCCCCATTTTATGGATTAGTAAAATAAATCTTTGAGGTGTTGATTATTGAGTCTAAGGCCATACAGCTAGGAAAAGGAAAAATCAATATTAGAAACCATACCTGTTACCATGCTGCCTTTCATGTCATAAATAAACCAAAAACTTTAGTTCTGTAGTTGCATTTGTGTTGTGATATCATAAATCTAATTGAACACAAATGAGTTGTTATTAGGACTAGATGAGCCCAATACTTGTATCCGAATTTATAGATAAAGTGATGAATGAATGGAACTATGGAATAGAGTATTTCTAGACCAATTATCCATTTTTGTTATAAGAAGTGGGAAAAGAAAGAAATAGAATTTAAGAATCTGTGATTGTAGTATTGGCTTAATTTGTTTAAATCAAACCTTTCTGGTTTGGGGTAGGCTAAAAAGGCAAATAGTCTGAGTAAATGCCAAGGAGGTTCTTTTTTTTTATCATCTTAAGTTTTATTTTTATGAATAAATGGCATTCAATAAAGTTTGTGCTTTTATAGACAGATTACTCTTAAATAAATTTAACAAGATAGAAAAATTTAAAATGAAATTTTTATAATCTCTAATTCTACTGACCTGACTGTATGAGATATAGAATATCCTGTTCTCTTAGAAAATAAGGAATCTTCTTAACCTGAACTGAAAATTTTGGTATAGGATAACTTTTAATGGACTCCAATAAACCTAAGTAATAATAATAGTAATGTGTTTTCCAAACTTTTAAGATCATTCTGTACGTTACCCATATCTTTTTTAGATATAATTCACATAATTTTCATATTATATCTCTTGATGTTAGCAGACCCAAATAAGTAAAAACTATTTTTAAGTTAGTACAGGAATGGCTATGATCATACTGATGAGAAATCATTTTTAATCTGCTGAGATTAGAAAAACTATAATTACTACAAAATATACAAATACTCAAATATGGCTAATATTTACTGTGTATAAAGTACTATGTTTGACATAGTAGAAAGAGAATATACTGAGAATTAAAGTTAAATCCTTTCTCTCTACAACCTACAGTATATTTAGGGACCCACATCAATAATTTGCATTTTTTCTAATGAGCTGATATAACCCTATGGGAACTCTTATAATAGAAGTTCAGATAAGATGCTTTAAGAGTTTAGGTAAACCTAAAACCAGATTGTGGTGATAGTTGTACAGCCATATAAATTTCTTAAAAGTCATAAAACTAAAATGAGTGAATTTTAGTATACCTAAGATGAGTGAATTTTATGGTAGGTAAATTTTATCTCAATAAGGCTATTAAAAGAGTTTAGGGAAAGAAGAAATTGTTTCTGATTAAAGAACTTGGAGAATATTTTTTACACCTGGTACAATTTAGGCTGGATCTTAGAGGACAAGTAGTATTTAGATTAGAAACTAAGCAACAGGATATTCCAGAGAGAATAAACAGCTTTTCTAAGGTCTAAGAGTTCAAAAGTACAAGGAATATTCTAGAGGAGTTAGTTCAGACTTTGCTCCATGCCTTTGATTATATGGCTTGTATTCCTACCAGTACATATGGCCAAATGACTTTGACATTTCCAAAAAGTTTTGGTCAATTCCTATTGAAAAACATTTTTCTTTCTTTGAGTTAAAAATAAGTATTTGCCTCCATGTTGAGCTGATGAGGAAGTTACAATTAGAAGGTGTATAATTACAGTATTTCACAATTATCAGTGGCTCCACTGATAGCAACTCTTGACATTTGTTTCCACCTTTATAGCTAAAATCACTGATACCTGCATTATCTCCTGTGAGCCCCATAGTCTTTATTTTCCCCAAGAGGAAACAAATTAAAGGAGGACCCAGAGCCTAAAATAATAAAGACATGCTAACAGAAGGGTAAACATATTCTGACCTGCTAAGAATAGGATGAGGGAGAGAGAAAATGGTAATATAAGTAAATGATCTTTGAACAATTAAAAATCTGCTAACTAAATTGCATGCCACATATGACTCAAAACTCATACAAAAAAATAAAATAGGTGAAGTTAACTACTGTCATCAATTACAGATAAGCAAATTTGCATTTTTTTCTAATGAGCTGATATAACCCTATTACTGGCCCATATTTTATTGACAGTAGAGAAAAGTACATAGGAAAGTTAGCAACAATTTCTAAATAGGTGGGTTTTTTTTTTTTGCTTTTTAAAATGTAAGAAGATTACAATTTAAATTAGGTGTTTCAAAAAATTGCCATAGAATTTCTCAGATTATATGAGTGGGCAGATATACAGAAGCTTAATTTCTAATTTTAAATATGACTGCTGACCAGTAAAATTATGCTAAATATAGAAAGAAAGGGCTTTCTTAATGACCCTCAAAGATGACTTCATTTGTTCTTGACTTTAACCCCATTTGACCAACTGCTCAGATTTTTCAATGAGTCATATTGTATTGATTAATTTATTCCACCTGTTTACAGGGGAAAAAATACAAATTAGCCTGGTGAGCAGCAAAATAGAGACAAGTTTTTAAGAAACCTAAGTTGTGTTAACCTGCAATCAAATGTAATCTTCATTTTAATATTTATACATCTTTATGTTGTTATGAGCCTATGCTTAACGTGGATTTTATTTATTTGTTTCTCTCCTCCCTCACTTCTGTGAAATGCAGAAAGGAAAGGGTGTTTGTTATTCTTACATTTATACCCCACTAACTGGTGTTACACATCTGGCTTCCACTGGAGAGCCCCTGACATCGCAGGGAACGGTGATCAAAATTCCACACACTAGCTTCATGCTGGGGGCTCGTAGCTACTGCAGCATTGAAGAGGGCCTTTTCCTGGCTTCTTTAAAATAAGCATGGAGATGGGATGGTTTAAGGGAAGAACACCTCTCAAGGCACATGACCACTGCTGCGCTTCTGTGTGTCCTGCTTTCTTCATAACAGCTTGGCACTACATTCTTTCCCTGTATCTTAGTGGGCTTGTGTGTGTACGAGTGGGATGGGGGTGGGGGTGGGGCATTGTCAGTAGATGGTTATACATCATGCATGCAATGTTAGAGTGATGTGCCTTCCCTTATGTGTCACAGATTAAATCTTCTGTGTTCCTGAGAGACTGGGCCGTCTCTCTCTTATTGGTGTGAGATTCGTGTTTTGATGTTTACACCCTCAATTGTTCGTCATGTTGCATTAAACATAATTTGAAATGTTCTCCTATAAGAGTTAGCTTTTCATGTTGGGCTGAAAAAGTCTTCATTTCTGTGTAGCAATTCATGTTATTATAACCTATGGCTTTCAATTGTACCTCCCATAATGAAGAGCTGACTTTAAACACTGTGCTATTCTTGTTATGACCTAAGCATAAGGTAAGTCACTTCTCTAACTGTATCTAAAGATTGTGGTTGTTTGTTAAGTTTTTCTCAGTTTTGTTTAAAGCATTTTCACTTTTTCCCTTACCATTTATTGCGTGCTCTCCCCCCTTTTGTTTTCTGTTTCATGGCTTTAAGATTTGTTAATGGGCAATGTGATCTTCAGCAAAATTATATTACACATGTTGAAATTAATTAAATGAATTATTTGATGTCTGAAAGCAGTCTTGATTAGTAAATGAATAACTATATTTTCAGTGAGTCTCTTGTACATTTCATTTCCTCCATTGACTTTAATATAATATACTGTTTCTACACCATTATTGTAGTTTTGACTCCAGTTGAAAAGGAACTTCATTGTCAACACAATAAAGTCAGATGTTAATCCAATAGAATAAAGTAATAGATAATACAATACCATGTTTTTCATTTTTAATCCTTAACAAATTTGTATTAGGGCAAAATATTGGTTTTATTTAGTTTTTCAAACTTTATTTTTCTCCATTGAGTAAAAATCCAGGGTAAGATAAAAAAAAATAAACCATAAAACTTGAGACAGACCTGTGTTACCTTCTTTAGAGTTCATATGTGTGAGAATAAGAACAATAGTTGTTTCTCAACTTTATTCTTTCAAGTAAATTCCATTTCATTGTGAGTTAAGTAAAATCTTTATATTGGAATTTTATAAAATAAATAGATAAAGATGACCAGTTTAATGGTACAAGAGAGAGGGGCATCTGCTACATGCATAAATATTATTACATTTTTAAAATTATTTCCCTCAATGTTTTTACATACATACTCAAAATCACTAAAGTTTATGTAATTGTTGATTTTAAAAGTGATCTCCTTCAAGTCTGGGTCAAATAGCCAATGTAACATAAATGAGAAAACGTTGCTAATACTGCTGTTGGCAATTTGTGAACCTAAATAAATAACTCAGACTCACGGAATTGAATTGTTTTCATCATCCAAATTTCTCTCCCAAAACTATTTAAAAAAATAGTTCTAAAATGAGGTACTACAAAGCAAGACAGGGTTATTTATTAAATTTACTCTATGAATGAACCTTTTTAAGTTTTTAGGCCACCTATGGAAGGGACACGGTGTTCTTTTATTGTTGTTTTGGTTTGGGTTTGTTTTTTGTTTTGTTTTGTTTTTTGTTTGGTTTTGGTAAAGCCGGATAGTTCTTCACCACCATTTTCATTTAGACATTATATAAACCTGTTGAAACATTTGATGAGAAGATTTGAACTACTCATCTGAACTGCTCTGTTCACTATAAATCTCTTGTTTCTATCCATACACTAGCTCCACTCTAGATTGGAAGGGCTTAAAGATGAACTCTGGAGGAATAGAGGCTACGACTTAAGAGTAACTATTACTGATCAAAGGAGCTGCTTTCCATTCGCAAACATTGCTTTGCGTTATGGGTTTGGGCTCCTTCTGTTTCTACATCTTGTTGAAGACTTTCTTGACTTCCATTTGACTTCTTTGAACTCTGTTTTTGTCTTTCAACATTTTCCCCTTTCTTTTTCTTCTCTCTCCCAGATGTTTCTCTCACTCTTTAGCTTTCTCTTATGTTCTTTGAATCACTTTTTAAAATGTAGTTTATCTCTTTATTAAGCTTGTCTATTAATTTTTCTATTAGTGTTTGTTTATTTTCTCCTTTAAGGCTGTAGTGATATAGTTACACTTATTTTCATTCCATAGTATGCCAACTTGCTTGTTTATCTTGCAGCAAGTTCATTAGTCATTCTTACCCTCTTGATATGAATTTTCAATAAGAAATAGCAGAGCATTCTGCATTAACATATTGTCCCCTTCTGTAAACCCGTACTTTCTTTTCTATCTGCTAGAGTTACCACCTCAAACCCATCTCTTCTTTTCTTTTTTGTTTTTTTTCCTCACTCTTGTGTTTTCCTCCCTGTATTGTTTTCTTTAAGTAGTCATTGATTTCTTTCCCATTTGGTCCAGAATTGTTCCCCAATAAAACTTATGAGTAAAATAATATAAGAATGCTATTTTCTAGGTTAGCTTCTTCATTCTAGTATATTTAAATTTAATTAAACAATCTGGGCCAAAAGAGAATAACTTTAACATCTGGAATTATTTTCCCTTTTTTTTTGGTGTGTGTGTGTGTTTTTCTTGTGTGTATGTGATTTTTTTTTTTTATGTTGTTGTTTCTTTAAACATTAACAAATGTTTTTTTCAGGGAAGGACAACCATAATCCACCCTAAGTTGCAACATTCCTTTCATAAGTTGTTTCATTACAATAGTAGATTGTGTTAAGCTATAGAAATTAATTTGTTGTGTATATATCCATTTGGGGCAAGCTGCTGTGGAATGGGAGGAAGAGGTGTGGAGTTTAAATACAATTTACTCTGAAATTAACAAGTGGTAGTGCCATTCAGCATGGCCCTTGAATTCAACAGTTTTGCAGCATTTAAAAGAATGTTCCACTTTGAACTAAAATATTTGAATCAAAGCATAAACATTTCTGATTGAAAAATTATATATACACCTAAGAACTGGTAAATAAATGTATTCAAAATCATTGATTTCAAACAATCTCATCTTTTATAACCAATATTAATAAATACAATAAATAACAAAAGTTATTAGAATCACACATAAATATTGTATCTGAGGATTTTCCCCTTATTAACATGTAACAAAAATTACAATGGAATATTTGATTGCAACTTTAATACTTGAATTGCATTATTCTAGTCAATAGATAAACATAATGCCTTAATATTAAGGGTCTTTATTCACAACTACATATGTGGTAACTTGAATTTTTTCCATATGCTAATTTCAAATACACATAAATAAAAAATTGCCTTTGGTTTTACAACTCTGTCACATTTATAATATTGTACTCCAATTTTTTTCTGGAAATCAATCAGTTACTTAAGGTAATGAAAGGATAATAATATATAAAACAAATGTAGCATATTTTTACTAACATGTTCTGATATCTGAGATATATAGAACCCTTGCTCCTAGACCTCAGGAGTTTGCCCAATAAGAATACATACATATCTGGCTATCTATGTTAGAAGCCCTCAATTACTGAGTTTATGCTTTCTTTGCAGGTCCAGTCCAGGTGCAGCAGCAAGGAGAACATTCTCAGAGCCAGTAAGTATGACGTTATTTTAGATGGACTAGTGAATTAGAGCTTGTGGTTCAACAGGAATGAAAGCTAAAAATGACATTTTGGTGAAAGAATGAAGAAGGTAATAGGTAACTTTTATATCAAAATATGAATATTAGGGCTTTTATCTTCTAAGATTATTAGTATCAATATAGTAATGGATATGTCCTTTATTCTAATTGTTTTTGCAAGCTGACAGCAAAACTTTGATAACACTCCTAGTTAGAGTGATAATAAGCACCTCTATGGTTCTAAGATGGGAGCCTTCTTTAATTGTCTCACTGCCAAAAAAGTTACTTAAAAACAGACTAACTGAAAATAATAATATAAATTCACTAAAAGAATCTAGCTAAAAAAAGTGATTGCTAAAAGGGTACATCATAATCATTTTGTGTATGTGCATTCCTGAAAGATCTTACTTCACAAGCAGCATGTTTTAAAAATAGTGCCCTGAACCATAGACAAAGAAACCTTTTTTTTATTTATCTTTTTTGTTTGATTGATAATGGAGGTCATATAACTTTTATAAAAAGGAACTATTTTTTATTTTATAAAAAGAAACTATAAATAACCTGCATCCTTGAAATTATGTGATGTTGAAGGTTGTGCCTTAAAAGCTTTGGGATCCTAAGAGAAAAGTGCTGTATAAATGCTAATTAATATTATTTTCTTTCACTTAATATTAATGATATCATCCTTTCTTATTCCTCTTCTTTATCAAAAGAAGAAGTACAGGTGGATCATACTGAAATGGGTCTATTGGATACTTATACCACTGGGAGTTTTAGTAAATGGGATGATTTATATTTCCAGTAGAATGTGTATATTATTTAACATAAAAAAAAATAGCAGAATTTCAGATAGGTAAAAATTCATGTTTTATTTTCTTTAATGTATTTCTGTATTATGAATCTGTTATCTTTGCTTGAAACCATTGAGTTGATAGGCAAGCATATTGCAATTATTTGCTAAGGACATTTATGTTAGAGTTATATAAAAATAAATGCAAACAGCCATGTTTAATCTCTATACTTTTGAGAGTTCCTACAGCATTTTGAAAGACATGAGAAAGGCTTTTCAATTATAAGAGATGTAAAGTCCTATAGTCCTATACTAACACCTAAGATTAAATAACCTAAGAATCAGGTGAATGATAATTGAATATTCACTAAAATAAAATAATAGGTATAAATTAAATTTTAAAATTATATTTTATGATGATTACTGTATGATTGCCATTTTTTTGTTGATCCAGAGATGATAATGAATAAACTGATAATGATTATGGTGATTAGGAACAAAAATAATTTCTTATGGAAAGCAGACTTCTTTGAACGCTTTTTCACTTCTCATAGACCTTTGTGTTGCTGGGACTATCTTTCATTTCAGTTATGTTCTTACTGGCTTGTTGGCTCATAATCATTTTGGCTGGACATCATGATGGTCCAGGTTTTTCTTATTGTGGTTTTCAGGGTGAAGTTGTCATGTAAACGTTCCATATAGTCATTTAGATCCATGTAGAGAGCCCATCTAACATCATAGTCTCATAATTCTGTGACTTCTGGAAGTTTAAGTTCTTTCTTCTCAACACCACTTTAGTAACTCATAATCATGCCCATAGCCACACCCAGAACTCTTTCATTACTATAAGCTGTACTGTGAACTTCTGACTTAAATAATTCATTGCTTATTTAGTCTACTGCTATCTCCCTTCATTTCTTTTTTTTTTTTTTTTTGCCATGTGTTACTATATTATAGTCATACTAGAGGCCCAAATTTCATGCACAGTGGGGGGGGGGGTGTCCCTCAGCCCAGCCTGTACCCTCTCCAATCTGGGACATCCCTCTCACAATCCAGGACTGCTGGCTTCCAACTGCTCCTCTGCCTGCCTTCCTGATTGCCCATACCGCTTCTGCCTGCCAGCCTGATCACCCCCTAACCATTCCCCTGCCAGCCTGATTGATGCCTAACTGCTCCCCTGCCAGCCTGTTTGCCCCTAACTGCCCTCCCCTGCAGGCCTGGGTCCCCCCCAACTGCCCTTCTCTGCAGGCCCGGTCACCCCCAACTTCCCTCTGCCAGCCTGGTCACCCCTAACTGCCCTCCCCTGCAGGCTTGATCGCTCCCAACTGCCCTCCCTTGCAGGACTGGTCCCTCCCAACTACCCTCCCCTGCTGGCCATCTTGTGGTGGCCATCTTGTGTCCACATGGGGGCAGCCATCTTTGACCACATGGGGGCAGCCATCTTGTGTGTTGAAGTGATGGTCAACTTGCATATTACTCTTTTATTAGATAGGATAGACCCTATTACCATTTCACCATTCTCTCAATGCTATGTCCTGGATCAGAGGCAGGACCTTTCTCCCACTGTATAAAATATTCATTCCCCATATTTTCCTAGAAAATTCTTATCTGTTGAGATTCAGTTCAAGTGTGGTCTCCTCTGTGAAGACTTCTCTGAATTTCCAGCAGGCATCATGATAGATCCTTTTTATATGTCCCTATTGTTCCTTCTACTTTAATCATTTTTCATTTATTTACTATTTATTTATTTCCTTGAGGATACTCAAGGATAACATTCCCAAAATGTAGACAACTTTAAAAAAAAAAACTATACAGGCATGCCTTGTTTTATTGCAGTTCGCTTTATTGCTCTTCACAGATATATACTAGAGGCCCAGTGCATGATTTAATCATGCACCTGGTGCACCAGCTGGCTGGCTGTCCGCTGGTGCACCAGGCCTTCCGAAAGCCTCCGGCGTGGCGGAGGCTTTCGAAAGGCCTTGTGCCGGAGCAGACAGACAGCCAGCTCCCCCGCTTTGGCTTTTGATCGCGGGGGAGCTGGCTGTCTATCCGCTGGTGCACCAGGCCTTCCAAAAGCCTCCGGCGCGGCGGAGGCTTTCGAAAGGCCTTGTGCCGGAGCAGACAGACAGCCAGCTCCCCCGCTTTGGCTTTTGATCGCGGGGGAGCTGGCTGTCTATCCGCTGGTGCACCAGGCCTTTCGAAAGCCTCCGGCGCAGCCATGGCTCAGCGTCCTGCTGGCCCAATCAGCTACCCCGGCCACCCTGAGTCCCGCCCCCTGCGCCTCCTGCTGGCCCAATCGTGGGCGTAGCGGAGTGATGGTAATTTACATATTACCATTTTATTATGTAGGATATATATATATATATATATATATATATATATATATATATATGGTTTATAGTAACCCTGCGTTGAGCAAGTCTCTCTGTGCCATTTTTTCCAACAGCATTTGCTTATTTCATGTTTTTGTATCATATTTTGGTAATTCTTACAATGTTTTAAACTTTTTCATTATTATTTGTTATAATGATCTGTGAACAGTGTCTTTGATGTTACTATTGTAATTATGTTGGTGTTCCACGAACTATATCCATATAGGATGGCAAACGTAATCGATAAATGTGTGTACTGACTGCTCCAGCAACCAGCCATTCCCTCATCTCTCACCCTCTCCTTGGGCCTCCCCATTCCTTGAGACAACAACAATATTGAAATTAGGCCAACATGGCCTCTAAGTGCTCAAGTGAAAATAAGAGTCCCATGTCTCTAACTTTAAATCAAATACTAGAAATGATTCAGCTTACGAGGAAGGCATGTTGAAAGCTGACATAGGCTAAGCTTATTAAGCAAAATAGTTAGCCAAGTTGTAACAGGTTGTAAATGCAAAGGAGAAGTTCTTTGAGGAAATTAAAAGTACTATTCCAATGAAGACATGAATGATAAGAAAGCAAAACAGCCTTATTGCTGATTGGAGAAAGTTTTAGTGGTCTGGATAGATAATCAACCAGCCACATATTCTTAAACCAAAGCCTAATCCAGAACAATTCTATGGAGGCTAAGAGAGGTAAGAAAGCTGTCGAAGAAAAGTTTGATAACAGAAGTTAGTTCATGAGGATAAAGAAAAGTAGCCATTTCCATAACATAAAAATACAAAGTGAAGCAGCAAGTACTCATGTGGAAGCTGCAGCAAGTTAGATGATCTAGCTAAGATAATTAATGAAGATGGATACACTAAACAACAGATTTTCAATGTTTAAAAAACCTTTCTATTTGAAAAAAAACTTTCTATTTCATAGCTAGAAAGGATAAGTCAGTGCCT
Organism: Cnephaeus nilssonii; assembly: GCF_951640355.1. Lineage (NCBI taxonomy): Eukaryota > Metazoa > Chordata > Mammalia > Chiroptera > Vespertilionidae > Cnephaeus > Cnephaeus nilssonii. The sequence goes on from NC_137075.1 coordinate 81,607,324, forward strand.
TGATTCAAAGCTTCAAAGGACAGGCTGACTCTCTTGTTAGTGACTAATGTAGCTGGTGACTTAAAGTCAATGTTACCAGTCATAATTAAGAATTATGTTAAATCTACTCTGCTTGTGCTCTATAAATGGAACAATAAAGCCTGGATGACAGCATATCTGTTTATAACATGATTTACTGAATATTTTAAGCTTTTTGTTGAGACCTACTACTCAGAAAAAAGATTCCTTTTAAAATATCATCAGTCATTTACAAGGCCCCTGGTCATTCAAGAGCTCTGAAGGAGATTAACATGGTTTTCATACCTGCTGACACAACATTCATTTTGAAGCCCAAGGATCAAGGAGTAATTTGACTTCAAATCTTATTATTTAATAAATACATTTCATAAGGTTATACACCTATCATAGATAGTGATTCATCTGATCGGAGCAAAGTGAATTAATAACCTTCTGGAAAGGATTTGCCATTCTAGATGCCATTAAGATCATTTGTGATTCATGGTAAGGGTCAGAATATCAGCAGTTTGGAAGAAGTTGATTCCAACCTTCATGAATGACTTTGAGACGTTGAAGACTTAGGTGATGGAAGTAACTGCAGATGTGTGGAACTAGCAAGAGATCTAGAATTACAAGTGGAGCCTAAAGAGGTAGCTGAATAGCTGCAATCTGATAATAAACTTGAACAGATGAAGAATTACTCCTAATGAATGAGCAAAGAAAGTGGATTCTTGGGATGGAATATACTCCTGATGGAATATGCTGCTTTGTAGATTGTTGAAATGACAACAAAGGATTTAGAATATTACAGAAACTAACTTAAAAAAGTAGTGGCAGGGCTTAAGAAGATTGACTCCCATTTTGAAAGCAGTTCTATGGGTAAAATGCTATCAATCAGCATAACATGCTACTGAGAAATTGTGAAAGGGAGAGTCAATAAATATGGCAAATTTATTTTATTATTTTAAGAAATTGCCACAGCCACTCCAACCTCCACCAACTGCCACCCTGATCAGTCAGCAGCCATCAACATCAAAACAAGACCCTTCACACCCTAGCCAGTTTGGCTCAGTGGATAGAGCGTCGGCCTGCGGGCTGAAGGGTCCCAGGTTGGATTCTGGTCAAGGGCACATGCCCAGGTTGTGGGCTGGATCCCTAATGTGGGACGTGCAGGAGGCAGCTGATCAGTGATCAATGTCATCATTGATGTTTCTATCTCTCTCTCCCGCTCTCTTCCTCTCTGAAATAAATAAAAAACACATTAAAAAAAAAAAAGACAAGACCCTTCACTAGAAAAGAAGATTATGATTCTCTGAAAGTTTAGAAGGTGGTTGGCATTTTTTAGCAAGAGCAAAACAAAACAAACGAACACATAATCTAATTAAAAATGGCCAAAGGACCTGAATAGACATTTTTCAGAAAAAGACATAAGAATGGCCAACAGGTACATGAAAAGACGCTCAGCATCACTAATCATAAGGAAAATACAAATCAAAACCACAATGAGCTATCACTTCATGCCTGTTAGAATGCCTGTCTTCAGAAAGACAAGAAATAACAAATGCTGGGAAGGAGTGGAGAAAAGTTAACGCTTGTCTGCTGTTAGTGGAATTGTAAATTGGCACAGTCACTAAGGAAAATAGTATGGAGTTTCCTCAAAAAATTAAAAATTGAAATACTATATACCATCAATTCTACTTCTAGGTATTTATCCAAAGGAAACAAAATCAGTATCTCGAAAAGATAACTGCACCCCTGTGGTCATAGCAGCATTGTTTACAAATTGAAAGGACCTAAATGTCCCTCAATGAATGAATGGATAAAGAAGTAATGAGATAGATTAGATAGATAGATAGATAGATAGATAGATAGATAGATAGATAGATAGATATTATTCAGCCATAAAAGAGGAAATCTTGCCATTTGCAACAACATAGATAGACCTTGAGGGCATTATGATAAGTGAAATAAGTCAGATAGAGCAAGGTAAATTCTGTATGATCTCATATGTGGAATAAAAATAAACTCATAGAAAATTGATCATTTGTGGTTACCAGAGGTCCAGAGGTGTTGGGTTGCGGAATTGGATGAAGGTAGTCAACAGGTACAAACTCCCAGGTATAAGATAAATAAGTATTGGAGATGTAATATACAACATGACAACTATAGTTAACACTGCTGTGTAGTGTACTTAAAAGTTGTTAAGGCAGTAGAGTTCATATCACAAGGAAAGAAATATTTGTATCTATGTAAAATGATAATGTTAACTAAACTTACTATGGTAATAATTTCACAATATGTGAAAGTCAAATTATAACGCTGTACACCTTAAACTTACACAGTGCTCTGTGTCATTACATCTCAATAAAACTGGGGTTGGGGTGACAAAAACAAAATTAAGCCAAGAGAATAAATCTCTTTCTCAGTCTGAGGAGTCTTCAGAATAAGATATAGGGTTATTAGTCAAACTACCTAATTTTCTGACTTATTTGCTTTCTGGTTCTTTTTAATAATATCAGTGATCTCAGAGAAGTTTACAGGCATATAAGAAGCACATTCTTACCCAATATCAGCCTATATTATTCCATAAGAAGCCAATATTATATCTAAAGCAGCTAAGGCACTGTCATTGTAATTTCATGAAACTTTCAAGTGATTAGTTATTTAGCCTTGGGGGCATTATGTAACTCATCTGCTATTCTCTGAATCATAGCACATAGCACCTTCCCTACTTACAGGGCCTTTTGTAAAGCTTGAAGTAAAGAGGCTTGAGAAAGGAAGAAAAAAATACAGAATTTTTTTTGAGTGGTCAGGATTTTGATTGTTGCATCAAGGCCCAATTTTCCTACTTTTTAAAAATTATCTAACAATCTAGGAACTGGTGCTGTGTTTTTTCTTAGAAAAAAAAACTGATGGTCTAAAATGGGTTCAGGAAGAAGCTCCTAGCAGTACTTCATCTACTACCTCACTTTCCTCATCTGCAAAATGAAGATAATAAAAGAATATTTTGCACATAGGAATAGAGGTTTAGATGTCCTGATTTGAATTTTAATGGGTTCAACCCCAGTAATTCTCCTTTATTTGTTGAAATTTTGCCCACAAAATGTAAAAGGTTTGGCATCTTCTTGAGATCTTCAATTTGGGGTTGATCTCCTTGAGGTCTTCAATATTCAAATTAGCTATAATCTCATTACAAATAAGGGAGCCTTTGGGGATTTCAAGGAAGGAAACCATCAGGAGAACATTTCACCTATCAATTCCATTTATATAATACATTCTGCCTATCAAGTTAGCAGGAATGACATTACAGAGGAAGAAAAACTATTCCTATGTTAAACGTCTGAGGGTGACAGTTATAAAGGACACCACAGAGGATTATTAGAGATACCCACCAATGAGTAGTTTTTTTACTGCAATGAAGAGATTGTATTTCAGGGTTACAATTTAAGTTTGATGTAGTGTGAGGAAGGGATCCAACTTAATTTCTTTTGCTTGTAAATATCCAGTTGTCCCAATGCCATTTGTTGAAGAGATTGTTCTTTCTCTTGTTGAACGGTATTAGCACCCTTGTCAAAAATCTATTTACTATAGGTGTATCGATTTATTTCTGGACTGTCATTTCTATTCTGTTGATCTGTATGTCTATCCTTATGCCAGTCTTACACTGTTTTGATTACTGTAACTTTGTATGTAAGTTTTAAAATTAGGAAGTGAGAGTCTCCCAACTTCGTTCTTTTTCTATATTTCTTTCCATTTCATCTGAATTTGAGGATTGGCTTTTCGATTTCTTGGAAGAAGAAGAAAAAGCCTTTGGAATTTTGATAGGTATTGCAATAAAACCCTGGATTGCTTTGGGTAGTATTTTTATCTTAATATTAAGTCATTTAATCTCTATTTCTTTGAATCTTAACGTGAGGCTCACTTTTGCACTCACTTTTATGTTCTATGCCAATTTGTGCATTTTCACAATGAAGTAGGCCATGGCATGTGGAGATTCCACTCCCAGTCACAAAGTAATCTATATTTCATCTCTGGAGGAACTTTTATCACACATTTTCTTGCCTCCAAAGTGAAACCAATATATCAATGTCAAACTTAGGACTAGTATGGTCTGTTGTGCCAGACTCTAGGCACCTCTCCCCAATTGCCTCTCCATCCACTTCAGCCAAGGCCCAGGGCCAGGCAGGCCATTCCAATCACCAGTCCTGCAATAGGCTACTCTGTGGCCAGCAGTGGAGGCGAGGTCCCTGTGCCCACAGTGTTACTCAATTCCTGGGAAGGAACTCTGCACTACAGAAGTACCCAAAATGCCTCTATGCAAAGATTTGGGGGTGAGGGCTTAAAAAGGTATTGGTGTGTACACTGTCTTTGATGCTAACAGTCAATGGGTCTTTGAGGAAGTTCCTAGCAAGATTTTTCTGGATTACTAAAGTTATGCTGATGAAGACAGTAGAATAGTAAAGCCATGTTTCAATTCTCAATCTAATGTAATAGCTAATGGTAGTTATCTAGCCAGAAATATCCCCAGGGTGCAAAATAATTTATCTGCACTCTAATATGGTGAAAAGGCATCCTGCTTTATTTAACTATGTGTAGAATTCTATGCTAATTTCTGGAGATTCTTATTTGACTAAACTATAATATAAGTAAAATAGTGGCTTTGGGTTTTGAGTTATATAAAGACAAACTGACTTTCTCCTTTGAATACATTAAGAGATTTTACTACTTGCGCAGCAAGAAACTGGAATAATGATTCAGTTGAGTAGTACTGAAGTAAGGGATTTCCCATGGCTTTCTTTTGAAACTGACTTAGCATTGCTCTTCTTTTCAAACAACTCTTTTCTCCCAAATTTTTTTTGTCAAAGACTAGCACATTCATCCCATGTTTCTAGTGGGCTTTTAATTTTAAAATAATTTTATCTTAAAGACATGTTTATTTGAAGACATTATTATTTTATTGGCGATATTCATTACATAATAGAACAGGTTTTATTGGGATGCAGAAAAGATAAATGTTATTCGTCTATTAAATGAAATAAAAAATTTTAGGTATGTAGTTTATCTGGAGCTCCTAACTTTGTGAGGCTTTGCTTTTTATACTTTACTAGAGGCCTGGTGCATGAAATTTGTGCACAGGTGGGGTCCCTAGGCCTGACCTGCGATCATGGCTGATCAGATTCCCCACCTCTCCGCCTCCCCTTTCCCTCACCACCCACACACCGCCACCAAGAGGTTCCCCGCCTCCCCCCTCCTCCTTCCCTCACCACCTATGTCTGCCACCACCCACCCCCAGTTCCCCGTCCCAGCCCGGGTCCCGGCCCCAATTAGGTGATTGGGACCTGCTGGCTGGGGGGAGGGACCAGAAGGTTGGCCAGCAGGCCTCAATCAGGTGATCAGGGCCTGCCAGCCGGGGGGAGGAGCCAACTGCCACCATGGTGGGCAGGCAGCGGGCCAATGGGGGCCTGCCGGCCAGGGGAGGAACCAGGGGGTGGTCAATGCGCCTCATAACTACTGATCGTTCTGGTTGTTCCATTGTAACAGTCGTTTAGGCTTATATATATAGATTTGTAAGTTTGCTATCCTTATGCTAAAACTTTGTGGGTTTTAGGATTCTTCCCATTGATCTTAATACTCCAATATTCTAAAGTTTTCAGAAATGTGATTAAACTTTAAAATTATTAGATAATGACTGGGCTAGATACTACTTTTAATCAATCACTCCCTCCTTCTTAAAACAATTACCTACCTTCCTTGGTTTTGTTCTCTTCTTTTAAACTATTTTCTTTTTCTCCAGCTGTTACCAATGAGTTTGGGTTCTTGTCTCCTGATATAAAATAATTTGACCAAGGACAATGATAAAAGCAAAGGCAGATTTATTGAGGCTCTGCAGAGGGCTAGAACACTGAGGTAGAGCCTCAGATTTCACACCTAAACTGTGGTGCATAGAGGTTTTTATTCCTTGGGAACACGGAAGTTGCTGGCATTAACCAATCACTGCATAGGTTGTCTGTTTGTTTGTTTGTTTTTCTTTTTTGGAACACTGATGTCCAGGTATACATCAGCAAAGCAAAGTGTTCTGAGATTATGCAGCACTTACTATGGGATGTAGGGAGGGACTTTCCCAACTAGATATTGAGTTTGTCTCTGGGTTTGTGGCTTCTCTTAGACCAAAAAAACAAACTTGAAAGAAGTCAGGGTGATTCCTGGACCATTGTTTTATAGCTACCTATTGATAACTGCAGGGCTTAACTCAATCGAGCAATTTTGGGGAAAATTTTATTCTACCTGTTTCACAGCTTCTTTGATGACTTCTACTTTTAGTCCATTCATTCAATATCAGTGTTATTCAGAGTTCTCTCAAGAGCTTGCATTCACACTTCACATTCTACATAAGTCATCCACTCACAAAGCTTCAGTAAATTCATCTTTTCCCTAAATTTCAGAGTTATATTTCCAATAATCTATTGTAGATCTCTTTGTAGATCTCTTCTTGGATACTTCACAATATTCTCATATTCAACATCACCAAAACCAAATTTATAATCTCATATATCATATTCTTCACATATCTCAAGGAATGACATCATTATCCACCTAGTTGTCCAAACCCAAAATCTTTACAGTGTTTTCCTATCCCTCTTCGTTCAACCACTTTTATCTTTCTAAAATGCAAACCTAAACCTTTCGTACTCATTTAATGACTTCTATTCACTTTTTAATAGCTTCTCATTGTTCTTAGATAAAGTCTCAACTCCTTAAAATCGCTTACAATCTAGTTTTTGCTTACCTCTAGTTTTACTTCTACCATTCCCATTAAATTCAGTACTCCAGCCATATGAAAGTTTCAGTTTACAAGTAGTTCTCTCTTTCAAAAGATGTTCTCCCATCTCTTCCCCTGGATAACTCCTACTTATTCTATATTTCTTCTCATGGGCTTTCCATTACTGCCCAAATCTGAGTAAAGTATCCCTCCTATGTTCTTTTTTAGTGCTCTATAGTTCTCATACTTTATTGCAAGCCTTTTTCCAGTATAGTACTTTTCTGTTCCCTCTATTCCACCCTAAGCTCCTTACAGGTACCTCTTATCTTGTTCACTGGTACTATTCCCAGGATCTAGCACAGTAACTGTCCCTCACTAAATGGGTTCAATGTGTGAGTATATAAATAAATGAGAAGAAAACTTTGGGCAAGCAGAGCAGGCAAGGAACAGTAGAACATTCAAGTAAGAAATCAGAGTTGGAACTAAGAGGGAAAATAATAAACATTAGCAAAAATCTCCTTCTTACCAATACTATTTTTTTAACTGCTCCTTCTCTTCAAATTATATCATGTTTTCATTCTGCCCTTATCCCTTTATACATTCTGCCCCAGATTCAGGACCAATAACTACCTCTTGCCTGGAGTATTTTATCATCCTTTTTGGTTTTAGTCTTATTCCCTTTAATCTGTCCTAGATAAATAAGTCTTCTAGTTAATTTTCTTATACCTTTCTCCTAAAAACATGAAGTTTTTTCTTTATGATTCCCAGTAAAAAGTATTATGAAATAGTTTTTGAAGAAGTATGATAAATTTTTGTAGTCTTATTTTTAGAAAAATTTTCCTAATTCTCTTCTGCTACAATCTAATCCCTTACCATCTTAATTGGCACTTACTGAATTGTACAACTGCAATTTATCATCACTTATTCAATTTTTCTTTAGACAACTAAAGACAATTATCAGTTCACTTCCATAAGAATTTAGTAAGATACTATTTATAAACACCACCCTTCTTAACTTTCTCATCTAATATCCTAAATAAATCAACTATATCTTTCATGTACCCCTATGAAAGTTCTCATTTATTTATGAAATTTAATAATTTCATACACAGTATTTATCTTTGATTTAAATGGTATCCCACTTGTCTTATTTTCCTAGATTATCACTTTTTTTAATATGAAAAAAAAATGTATTCATTTATCAGTTTCAGTCAACCTTTTTTAAAAAAATATATTTTTATTGATTTCAGAGAGGAGGAGAGAAGGATAGAGAAATAGAAACATCAATGATGAGAGGGAGTCATTGATTGGCTGCCTCCTACACGCCCCCACTGGGGATCAAGCCTGCAATTTAGGTATGTGCCCTGACCAGGAATCGAACCCTGACCTCCAGCTTCATAGGTCAACACTCAACCACTTAGCCATGCCAGCTGGGCCAGTCACCCTTTTTAGCCTCCTCATTGTCAATATTGTATATTGGTATAGCTAAAAACATTAATAGATCATGGAATAGGAGGTTCCACACCTCTATTTCCCATGGAGAAACAACAACATATGGACCAAAATACCTTTATGAGAAATCCAGAAACCAGTTAAGAAGTTGGAATACTCCATGTGAGCACAAAGCCAAGAACAGCTGCATTAAAATGGGAAGATCCTTTTCATTTTACCTGTGATTTCTCCTCTACCAAACCAGCACAGGTCACCATGATCAGCAGAGAACGCCTGACTTGCAGCCTGTCATTTAAGGGAGAATGTGAGAGAAAATGGAATGTGCATCCACCAGTTCACGTTTTCAGAAGGCTGCCTAAGAAACTGGTTTCTGTCTTGCCTGACTGCCATAGTTTGGTGCCTGGGGGCCACTGAAAGCAAAGGAGAGTAGGGAAGGCTTGAAAGCCTGAAGTGGCGTAGAGGCTGCCATGGCTCAGTGAAATGGGGAAAAGGCACCCAAGTCACTGCTTCTCATTGGGGAAGAAGGGAAAAGAGTAGAGCATATGTCCCAGGGTTAGGTGTTTTGGGGGGTTGCCCAAAGAACTGGTTTCTATCTCAGCTGACTCTAAGCATGTGAGCCAGCATGCTTTGGATGCCAGGGGGCCACTGAGAATAAAGGAATGTTGAGTGGCCTGCAGCTGCAGCACCTGAAGGAGTAAGAGATTGTGGGCTCCTGAAAAAAGAAATTGGGCACATCTTTGGTTGGGAAATTACACACACAGCCAAGAGAAAAAACTTTCATAGGCACCCAGAACCTCTAGCCGGGCTGATTGGTGAAAGTCTTCCTTTACATGAAACCGGTTTATGAAGACTAGGAGATGTAACTATTTTTCCAAATGCATAGTAAACTTAGCAAAAGAATTAAGAGGCACATGAGGAAACAGGGAAATGTGGCCCAATCAAATGAAAAATCTAAATTTCCAGAAACAAACTCTAAAGAAGGAGAAATCTACAAATTTCTTCTCAAAGAATTCAAACTAATTTTCTTAAAGCTACAGGAGAACACAGCCAACTATGGAAAATCAGGAACTATGCATGAACAAAATGGGAATCTCAACATAGAGTTGGAAACTTTAAAGAAAAGAACCATACAGAAATTCTGGAACTGAATACTGTAATAACTGAACAGAAAAATTTACTGGAGACATTCAATCAGACTTAATCAAGTAGAAGAAAGAACTTGAAAGTAAGATAATTTGAAATTATCAAGTCAGAGGAGCAAAAAGAAAATAAGTAATAAAAAATTTTAAAAAAAGAAAAATTAAGAGAAGTGAAGAAAGCTTAAGGGACTTATCAGATACCATCTGATAAGGGAGAGAAGAGAGAAAAAGGTATAGAGCAGTGATGGCGAACCTATGACACGCGTGTCAGCACTGACACGCATAGCCATTTCTGATGACACGTGGCCGCTGAGGCAGCCGCATGCTGAGGATGAAACATTTGCTGCTCCTGAGGATGAAACATTTGTGACTAGAGTCTTGGAACTCCAAGACTCTAGTCGCAAATGTTTCATCCTCCCCTATTAGACCCTCTGTGCCGGAGGTCTGTAGGCCAAAACAACAGAAGTCTGGCACAGAGCGTCTAGTTCTGGGACTTCCGGTTAAGCCAGGATCTTTGCCCTCACTTCTGCCAGCAGAGCAGGGAGCAACGGAACACAGCGGGGGACGCATCTCTTGGGGCCCTGCCATTACCAGTAACCAAATAACAGTTAACCATAGCAACCATTATCTACTGTTCTGGGGTGTCATGGATTTCTAATCCATCATTACTGAGATAAGCGAGGGGGAGGTTGGGAGAGGGGAGGGTTTGTGGCGTGCTATGGGTGCCGTTTCCCGCCATTAGAAATAGTGGCAGCCATTTTAATTCACATAAGGAACACCATCTTGCTCCATAGTGCAGACTCCATTTCACCACTATTACTGTTGTGCATCCTTATTAATCCCTATTTCTGCTTATTAACCCTGCCCTTTCCTAAAAGACAGTTATATGCACCATTTTGTGGTTAGTTAGGCTAGTTAACCCCTAATTGCCTGCAGGCCTAACAAGCTATCTATAATTCTATCTTCTGTCACTGCCCCCCTGATGGAGAACCCAAAAAATAAAAAACTAAGGTTAAGTAAAGGAAGTGGTAGTAGCAGTGGCCGACCCTTTCAAGAGACATGGACCGAGATGTATGGCTTTATAGAAAAAAATGGCAGATCATTTTGCATTCTATGTACTGAAATGGTAGTAAGCAGAACGTGGAATATAAATAGACATTTTTGAAAGTAATTCCCAGCTCTTGGAAAAAAGTGAGGATGAAAGTAAGGAATACATTTCCAGGCAGCTACACCTTTATAAGAGCCAATCTAATTCCATCCTTACATTTATGAAAGGCTCTACAAATTTAACATCTGCAAGTTTGAGCATTGCTTACTCTATAGCTCAGCATAGAAAAGCACTCAGTGAGGGAGAATTTATTAAAGAAACTCTCCTAAGATGTGCACCAGTTCTATTTTACAATATGCAGAATAAAGATGCAATTATTAAGAGAATATCTGAGTTACCACTCAGTAGAAATATCATAAAAGACCGAATAATGAGACTGAACACAAACGTACAACATCAATTAAAGAGAGACATAAGGAAGTGTAAATATTTTTCGATCTCTCTTGATGAAACTACTGATGTCACATCACATGCTCAGTTGGCCATTATTGGTCGATATTCTCATAGCCTGTTTTACAATGAGAGAAGAGTTGATAAAGTTAGTATCAGTGTCAACAAGTAAATCAGGAAGCGAAATATGTAAGGTTGTTATACAAACATTTCGTGACCTAAGCATTGATATCTCTAAAGTTGTGTCAGTGACAACAGATGGGGCACCAAATATGGTGGGGAAAAAAGTCGGATTTGTCAAATTGTTTACAGAAGCTATTGGACATCCGATTGTGCCTTTTCATTGTATTATCCATCAGGAGGCTTTATGTGCCAAGGCAGGATTCACCGACTTAAACAACTTAATGTCAGTTGTTACAAAAATAGTTAATTTAATAGCTGCTCGCCCCCTTCACAAGCGAGAATTTTTGGCACTTTTACTGCAGGTTGATTCCACCTACAGTGGACTGCTGATGTACAATAATGTAAGATGGCTTAGCCGAGGCAAAGTTCTTGAGTGCTTTGTGGAGTGCTTTGAAGAAATTAAGGTATTTCTTGATGATAAGGATCTGGGAAACTTTCCTCAGCTTAATGATGATAAGTGGGTCAACACCCTGATGTTTTTTACAGATCTCTCTGTTCATATTAATGAACTGAACTTAAAGTTGCAAGGTTTTGGCAAAAGTATTGACGTTATGTTTGGATACATAAAAGCTTTTAAAAGTAAAGTTAAAATTTTCAAGCAAGATGTAGAAACTAAAACTTGTATTTTCCTCGAGTAATAAAGTATTTTGAGAAGGCCAGTGCAGCTGTACAAAATGAAATGGAACTCTTGCATATGAAGTACCAGCATGTTTTAGACTCATTACTTGACCAGTTTAGTGATAGATTCAGTCAATTTAGAAGTCTAGAACAGACCATGAAAATAATTAAGTATCCTGATGTAGTAGTCTACAGTAGTTTGGAATTAAATGGTTTCCAATGGATGCAAATTGATGATTTGGAGATGCAACTTGCAGAATTTCAAGACAGTATCTGGGCTCAGGTGTTTGTCGACTTGAGGTCAAAGCTTGAGAATCTGGAAAGGTGCCGCTTGGAGAATCAAGAGGAGTGCCACTACGAACAGGAAATTTGGAGTGCCTGGAACCGACTACCAGACACTTTTATCACCCTGAAAAATATAGCAATTGCTTTACTCACAATTTTTCCCTCTACATACTTTTGTGAGGCCTTATTCTCAGCGTTAAATAATATCAAAACCAACAAAAAAAACAGATTGACAGATGAAGTTAGTAGCGCTTGCTTGGGCCTGAAGTGTACAAAATACCAACCTTCAATTGAAGATTTATCCAATGAAATTCAGCAACAAAAAAGTCACTAATAGGCAGGTTAGTTAAAGAATTCCCCCTTCCCCTCACTAATGTTAGTTCACGGCACCCCACACAAGCTAAATAATATCAAGACCAACAAAAGAAACCAACTGACAGATGAACAAAGAAGTCACTAAGCAGGTAAGTTAAATATTTAGTTTTTGGTTTATTAAATACAATTATATATAACAATGATGCATTTATGTTATTTAAACTATAAATATTGCGAAATAATGTTTTTTCCTCAAAGTGACACACTACCCGAGTTATGCTCAGTTTTTTGGCGAAGTTTGACATGCTCAAAAGGTTGCCCATCACTGGTATAGAGAATGATCTAAACAAATAATGGCTGAAATTTTCTCAAATCTGAGGAAAGAAATGGACATCAAAATTCAAGAAGCTCAAAGTATTTCAACTAAGATGAATTCAAAGAGGCCCACACTAAGACATAAGATAATTAAACTTTCAAAAGTCAGAGACAAAGAGAAGATTTTTGAAAGCAGCAAGAGAAAAGCAACTAGGCATGTATAAGGGAGCTTCCATAAGGTTTTCAATGTCTTTCTCAGCAAGATACTTTCCAGGCCAGAGGGAGTGGGATGATATATTCAAAGTGCTTAAAGAAAAAATCAGCCAACCAAGTGTACTATGTCCAACAAAGCTGTTATTCAAAAATTAAGGATAAATAAGTACTTTTGTAGATAAACAAAAGCTGTCAAGTTTATCAGCAGTAGACCTGTCTTACCAAAAAATGCTAATGACAGTCTTGCAAGTTGAAACAAAATGACAGTAAAAAGCAACACAAAAGCATATTAAAATATGTAACTCACCTGTAAAGGTAAATATATAGACAAATACAGACTTCTATAATACTAGAGGCCCGGTGCACGAAATTCATGCACGGAGGAGGGTTGTCCCTCAGCCCAGCCTGTACCCTCTCCAATCTGGGACCCAGGGATCGGGCCTAAACGGGCAGTCGGACATCCCTCTCACAATCCAGGACTGCTGGCTCCCAACTGCTTGCCTGCCTGCCTTCCTGATTGCCCCTAACCTCTTCTGCCTGCCTCTCACAATCCAGGACTGCTGGCTCCCAACTGCTTGCCTGCCTGCGTTCCTGATTGCCCCTAAACACTTCTGCCTGTCAGCCTGATCACCCCCTAACCACTCTGCTGCCAGCCTGTTTGCCCCCAACTTCCCTCCTCTGCCGGCCTGGTCACCCCTAACTGCCCTCTCCTGCAGGCTTGGTCCCTCTCAACTGCCCTCCCTTGCAGGCCAGGTGCCTCCCAACTGCCCTCTCCTGCTGGCCATCTTGTGGTGGCCATCCTGTGTCCACATGGGGGCAGGATCTTTGACCACATGGGGGCAGCTATATTGTGTATTGCAGTGATGATCAATCTGCATAGTACTCTTTTATTAGATAGGATAGAGGCCTGGTACAGGGGTGGGGGCCAGCTGGTTTGCCCTGAAGGGTGTCCCTGATCAGGGTGGGGTTCCCTTGGGGCATGGGGCGGCCTGAGCGAGGGGCCTGTGGTGGTTTGCAGGCTGGCCACGCCCCCTGGCAACGCAAGCAGAGGCCCTGGTATCTGGAATTTATTTTCCTTCTACAATTGAAGCTTTGTAGCCTGGAGCAGAGCCACGCCTGGGGCTCCCTCCGAGGCCCAAAGCCATTTGTGTTGGGGTTATAATTGAAACTTTGTTGCCTTAAGCGGGTGGGCCTGGCCAGGGTGTGTGGAAAGCTTTGCTTCCCCTGTTGCCGGCAGCAACCCTGGCCTGCTCTCTCAAGCTCCATTATGCCGCCATTTGTTTGAATTTGTTTACCTTCTATAATTGAAACTTTGTAGCTTGAGTGGAGACTTAGGCCTGCAATGGCTGGCAGAAAGCTTGGCTTCCTCTGTTACCTAGGAAACCTTGCTCTCTGTGGCTGTAGCCATCTTGGTTTGGGTTAATTTGCATACTCGCTCTGATTGGATGGTGGGCGTGGCTTGTGGGTGTGTTGGAGGTGTGGTCAATTTGCATATTTGTCTATTAGATAGGATTGTGATGGTGTTACATAAATTTTAATTATGTCATAGAATTTAAAAGACAAAAACATAAAAACACTATAAGACTATGTTAATAGATACACAATATATAAACATGTAATTTGTAACATAAATAACAAAGTAGGAGTGGAAAGATGTAAAAGAGTATAGTTTTTCTATATGATTGAAGTTTTAGCATGAAATAATAAAGATTAAAGCAAAAATAAATGAAATAAAGACTTAAAAAATAGAAGAAATCAACAAAACTAAGTTGGATTTTTTTAAAACATCAACTAATTTCACAGACCCTTAGCTAGACTAAGAATAAAAGAAAGGAGACTCAGTAATTAAAATTAAAAATGAAGAAGTAAATACTACAACTGATGCCACAAAAGTAAAAGGAATTATGAAACTACTATGAATACTTATATGTCAACAAATTGAGCAACCTAGAAGAAATGGAGATTGAATCAGTAATCAAAGCCTCCTAAAGAAGAGCCCAGGACTAGAGGGCTTCACTGTTGAATTCTGTCATAGAATTAAAGCCAGTTCTTCTCAAATTCTGACAAGAGTTTGAAAAAGGAGGAACACTTCTTAACTCAATAACAAACAAACAAAACAATTTTAAAATGGGCAAAAGACTTGAATAGACATTTCTCCAAAGAAGATATACAAATGCCAACAAGCATATGAAAACATGCTTAACATGACTAAACATAAGGGAAATGCAAATCAAAACCAAACCTATTAGGATGGCCACTAACAAAAAAACAAATAACAAGTGTTGGTGAGGATGTGGAGAAATTGGAATGCTTGTATACTGTTGGTGAGATTGTAAATGGTGCAACTATGGAAAACTGTAAGGCAATTCCTCAAAAACTTAACAATTAAACTCTCTTATGCTCCACAATCCTACTTCTGAATATATATCCAGAAGAACTGTAAACAAAATATGAATGAGATATTTGCACACCCATATTCATTGCAGCATTATTCACAACTAGAGGCCCAGTGCCCAAATTCGTGCACCAGTGGGATCCCTCAGCCTCGCCTGTCATCCCCCCAGGGGTCCTGGATTGCAAGAGGATGCAGGCCAGGCTGAGGGACCCCACCAGGGCCAGGGAGAGACGTGGGAGGTTGGCCAGCTGTGGAGGGACCACAGGAGGGCTCCAGGGCATGCCCAGCCCATCTCGCTTAGTCCCAATCAGCCAGACCCCAGCAGCAAGCTAACCTACCAGTCAGAGCGTCTGCCCCCAGGTGGTCGGTGCACATCCTAGCAAGCAGTTGAGCAGCCTTAGCATATCATTAGCATATTACGCTTTGATTGGTTGAACGGCTAACCAGTCGACCAGACGCTTAGCATATTAGGCTTTTATTATATAGGATATATAATAGGCTTTTATTATATATACTAGAGGCCCGGTGCATGAAATTCGTGCACGGAGCGGGGTTGTCCCTCAGCCCAGCCTGTACCCTCTCCAGTCTGGGACCCCTCAAGGGATCGGGCCTAAACGGGCAGTCGGACATCCCTCTCACAATCCAGGACTGCTGGCTCCCAACTGCTTGCCTGCCTGCCTTCCTGATTGCCCCTAACTGCTTCTGCCTGCCAGCCTGATCACCCCTAACCACTCTGCTGCCAGCCTGTTTGCCCCCAACTTCCCTCCTCTGCCGGCCTGGTTACCCCGAACTGCCCTCTCCTGCAGGGTTGATCACCTCCAACTGCCCTCCCTTGCAGGCCTGGTCCTTCTCAACTGCCCTCCCTTGCAGGCCGGGTGCCTCCCAACTGCCCTCTCCTGCTGTCCATCTTGTGGTGGCCATCTTGTGTCCACATGGGGGCAGGATCTTTGACCACATGGGGGCAGCTATATTGTGTGTTGCAGTGATGATCAATCTGCATAGTACTCTTTTATTAGATAGGATAGAGGCCTGGTACAGGGGTGGGGGCCAGCTGGTTTGCCCTGAAGGGCATCCCGGATCAGGTGGGGGTTCCTTGGGGCGTGGGGCGGCCTGAGCGAGGGGCCTGTGGTGGTTTGCAGGCCGGCCACGCCCCCTGGCAACGCAAGCAGAGGCCCTGGTATCTGGAATTTATTTTCCTTCTACAATTGAAACTTTGTAGCCTGGAGCAGAGCCAAGCCTGGGGCTCCCTCCGAGGCCCGAAGCCATTTGTGTTGGGGTTATAATTGAAACTTTGTTGCCTTAAGCGGGTGGGCCTGGCCAGGGTGTGTGGAAAGCTTTGCTTCCCCTGTTGCCGGCGGCAACCCTGGCCTGCTCTCTCAAGCTCCATTTTGCCGCCATTTGTTTGAATTTGTTTACCTTCTATAATTGAAACTTTGTAGCTTGAGTGGAGGCTTAGGCCTGCAATGGCTGGCAGAAAGCTTGGCTTCCTCTGTTACCTAGGAAACCTTGCTCTCTGTGGCTGTAGCCATCTTGGTTTGGGTTAATTTGCATACTCGCTCTGATTGGATGGTGTGCGTGGCTTGTGGGTGTGTTGGAGGTATGGTCAATTTGCATATTTGTCTATTATTAGATAGGATTAGGCTTTTATTATATATGATAACCAAGATATGGAAGCAACCTAAATGTCCATCAAGCAACCTAAATGTCCAACCTAAATGTCCATGAATGAGTACATATATGCAATGGAGTGTTATTCAGCCTTTAAAAAGAAGGAAATCCTGTCATATGCTATAACATGAATGAACTTTGAGACATTATGCTAAATTAAAGAAGCTAGTCATAATACAGCAAATACTGTAGGAGATATTATCTGAGATATCTAAAGTAATCAAACTCATAGAAACAGAAAATAAAATGGTGGTTTCCATTATTGTTCCATAGGTATAGAGAGTTGCAGTCACACAAGATGAAAAAGTTCTAGAGATCTACAGTTAACAAAAATGTGCTGTACACTTATATTGTTTAGAGATTAAAATATGTATATTATTAGACTAGAGGCCCAGTGCATGATTGAATCATGCACGTGTAGGGTCCCCTACACGCTTTCGCTTTCGATCACGGGGGAGCTGGGTGCACCAGGCCTTTCGGAAGCCTCTGCCGCGGCGGAGGCTTCCGAAAGGCCTGGTGCCGAGGCTTCCGAAAGGCCTGGTGCCGGAGCAGACAGGCACCCAGCTCCCACGCTTTTGATTGTCCGTGGCGGGACGTGAGCTCGCTGCCCCAGAGGCCCCTTCTGTTCCGCAGCACAGCCATGGCACAGACGCTGAGCTCGCGCTGCCACTGGTGATGCGAGCTCAGCGTCCCGCTGGCCCAATCGGCTACCCCGGCCACCCCGAGTCCCGCCCCCTGCACCTCCCGCTGGCCCAATAGTGGGCGTAGCGGAGTGATGGTAATTTACATATTACCATTTTATTAGGTAGGATTTACAAGCTGTATACTAATGACTCTTAATATATGCATATATGTTCTTTGGTTGATCTCTTCCCAACTCCCCCTCTGAGGTGTGTCAGTCTGTTCTATGCACCCATGCCTCTGGGTCTATTTTGTTCATAACTTTATTTTGTTCATTAGATTCCACATGTAAGTGAGATCATGTAATCTTTGTCTTTCTCTGTCGGGCTTATTTTTATGGCTATTCCTGATATCCCTTTTCCAATTTCTATTGTGTTCTGGCTTTCTTTGTCTTTCACCCTTACTGTTGTAATGGCATACTAACTGCTCTGTCTGTCTACAGTCTCTCTTCCTTCCAATCCAACATCAGCCAAGTATTACATTTTTAAGTAACACTTAAAAATATTTTTTTTCTCTTTTAAAAAAATTGTAAATAGCTTTCCATTTTCTACAGTACTAAGCCTTCTCAAAATTTGTCCTTAATTGAATTGACCAGCTTTATTCCTTTTATATATTTTATCCTCTTCTCTCTAACCTCATTAGGCAATTCCTCATTCTCTAAAAATATGTACATACTTTGGAATCTACATCATTTTGTTCATGCTGTTTCAAATGTTTCTCCCTTTTTATGGTTTAAAGCCCAACTTAATTGCCATCTCTGTGAAGCTTTACAGTTTGTTCCATTAGGAATATTTATTCACTTTTTTTGCCATCAGTTATAGTATTTAGTTTTTACATTAAAACATAAACATTTATGGATGGATTTTTTTTACTTTTTCTTTAAAACACAGCCTAATTTGTATATTTCATCAGACTGTGGAAAATAGGAATCTCAACTTATTTATCTCAACATCACTCCCTAATGTTTAATAAAGTGCCTTATATAGAGTATTCCATTCATATTTAGTAAACGAAGTTGAGGGAAAGAATGTTCCCCTTGTGTGATCTAGGAGGAAGCACACCAGACTAAAATTCTGGAGATCTGGTCCTTTCATCTTGACCTACATCTATTTACACATGTGACTTTGAACTAATCTTTTAACTTTTCTATGGTAGAATTTGTTGTCAACAAGAAATCTATATGTGGGTCACTTCTGTGCTTAAAAACTTTAAAATGTTGGCTTACATGATAATGTTATGCATGTAAATGTTTTCGGGACCTCCATGGTCTGGTTTTAATTACTTTTCTAGCCTCAGTTCCCACTGATGCCCACTAAGAACTAAGCGTTCTAACCGTACTGACCTCTACATTCTTTTCTAAATATATTGTGTCCAGTCTCACTTTGGCTGCTGTGTCACTTAAGTCCTGGCAGGAGTCAGATGACACACTCAAACAGGATAATAAAGGAGAATTTCATGAAAGAACATGTCACCAGTGTACAGATTATATGTTCTAGAATTGTGTGCCTGAAACCTGTATAATTTTGTTATGCAGTGTCACTCCAATAAATTAATAACAGAACAAGTCACACCTGACTATGGGAGATAAAACTACTTTTCCTCCTTTTGGCCTTACAATTTTCCTATAGATTAAACCTCCTGATCTCAAACATAACCTCTAAGAGTTTACTTACAGTGTTGTTTATAGTGTTATCATTTAATCTTAAACTTGGTAGTATATACATTGAACAAAGGTAATTTTTTCCCTGACTACGAAACCTTACCTAAAAGTGATTTTCATATTTTCTTATTCTTTTTTTTTTCTTTTCACTACTACATTGACTGACCACTTTTTAACAAAAAGGTAGAGGAAAAACTTTTGTTTTCATTGTTAATAAATGTTTGCAAGTTTTTTTTAAAATGGACAATTCTAATAAAAAGCACATTGAAATTATTGACCAGAAGAAGGCTTAAAATTGTATGTAATGTTTGTCTATACAGCCCATCTTCTTTGTCAGTGTGTATATTCTAGACAGATTAAAATCAAGCATTTAGAAACTCATTCAACAGAAATTTTCTATGTGACCACTGTGTGCACATCATTCTTCAGCTTTGCTATTAAGACACTTTTTTCTTTCTTAAAGAGGTGATACTCTAGTTGAGAAAACAGGCATGTATATAAATAAGTGTAATTTACTGTAAAGTAAGTAGTTAATATAATATGCAATGGGAATCCTAAGATACAGTATTTTATAGTGCCTTTGTGTAGAAAAAAAATGGTATGGCCATGCATTTGCTTCACAAAGTAGGGACTACTAAAAAAGGTTGGGTGTTTTTATTTTGAAGTAATTTCAAACTTCAGAAAAGTTGCAAGAGTAGAACAAAGAATTCCAGTATATCTTTTACCCAAATTCCCCCAAATGTTAGCATTTTGCCACATTTGCTTTATCATTTATCTATATATATATTAATATCTATATTTTTCTGAACAACTTGTGAATAAATTATAGATATGATAATTTTACCCCCTAATTAATTCAAATTATTTCCTTTTCTAAAGGAAAGGAAGACAAAAAATAAAAAATAAAAATATTTTTTTACATAACCACAGTACAGTTATCAAAATCAGGAAATGAACCTTGCCATTATACTGTTATGTAATCTTATTCAAATTACATTTTCCCAGTTTTTCTAATAATATTCTTTATAGCAAAAGGAAAACAACCAATCCCTTCTTCTGATCTGGGATCCAAGAAATTATTTTCAAATATGCAAAGTGTCCTGTAGTCCTGAGCCTCAGAACACTACTGTTACCAGTGTTTCCTGAGAGCTTTATACCTGATTTCACTTAATTTGAAAGATTTACATGAAAGACTAAATGCTGTGTATACCTGAACCACACATTCTTTGACTTACCAAAGCCTTTAGCAGTTTAACCTAAAAAAAAAAAAAAATTTACTATCATCTTCTCTCTAAGTTTCCCAGGAAAGCTATTCATTACCTTAGGTGATTTCTGTTCAGAAAGATGCAGGAATAGGAATACAAGGAATGCAAGCTGCAAAGACAATGGGAAATAAAGGCAATAGTATTATTAGGGCAGAACAAGTCTCTTCCTTGAGATTTTCTTTATATCCAAAGAATGAATACTGATTTACACTTTGGGTAGTTGAGGAATTCTTTTACTGATTGTTTTAAAGAATAACGTTTCCTCTTGAGGTTATGAATTTAATCAAGAAAAACCTGGGTAAACATCACCTTTCTATTGTACTCTGTTCAATCATCTGAAAGCATCTTTTCTTCATTTACTTCTAATTTTTAAAAAATGGATTTTCAAACCAAGATGAGACATTGTATATTAAGAATTGGCAGATTAAAAAAGGGTGCATTTGAAGTGGTAAAAATAATCTTATTGGTATAAACAGCTCAATTTCAAGATGGCCATGCCATAAGAAAAAGGATTATTGCTACACAACGAAGATCCTAGCTTACTCTACTTAGTATAAGGAATCCATTTGTACTTTGTGTCCCTTTGAAGACCTTCTGCATCCTAGACATTGTGACTAATATTTAAACATATCTTTGATGATGCGCTCCTGAGTGAACCTATACTGTTTTAACACTGACTTGTTATATAGTCTTTTTAGTGATTACAGCTACAGCATGGAAGATAGTACATTTTGAGTACCTGCAAAGATTCTGAACTAATGTAATTAACCCCATGTCTAGACTTATGTGCCAGAAAATATAAATGAGACAAGTTCAGTTTTACTTATGGAAATCTAGGCTTTTTAGAGAAATATTTAGATCATTAATCCATGTCTAATTTAAAATTGCTTTAATCCTGCAAATCTAGTTCAGAAAACTAAACTATTGTAGAACAATGCTGTCAATGTAGATATTATAATAATTTACACTGTTTCTCTTTGCTCAGTTGGAAAGCTTCTTATTAGTGGGGAAGTCTAGACTTCCTTTTCTTATCCCTACCCTCACTCCCATATAAAGATCCCAAATCCTAGAACGTTTCATAGCTTATTTTTGTCAAACTCACTAGCCCACCTACAAATTTGCACTAACAACCATACATTACCAGTTAATTTTACTATTGTAAGTTAAAATAAATATTCCCTTGAACACTATAATCTTCTCAGTAGGGCATATTTTCACATGTTGGTTTTGTTTTGCATGATAGTATATATGAGTTTAATGGAGCTAATGTTTTCACAGACCCTCTTTGTGACCATTGGTATTCATTTGTAAGGTAGCAATCAGAATATATTTGTGGCCATGAAATCGTTTTTGCTTTATAGGAAAAACTATCCAAATTTTCTATCAAATTTTGGGTATTTTCTCTATCCAAACACCAAACTTCCTTTCATTGTAACCTTTTTACTTTTTTAAAAAAATTATTCTTTTCTTCATTTCCTCCTTCTGCCTAAGTGGGGTTTATGGACCACTGAATGGGCTATAACCCATCTTACCTTCAAGACACAAAACTGCATACTTTTTTCCTCAACTTTTTTTTCTTCTATCAGATTTCTGTGTTAGGCTCAGAATCAAGAAGAGGATTGGGGTTTAGGAGAGAATATGTCTTGATTCTTTTCCCTGCCTGATTGAGTTCTCTAATTACCAAAGACAGAAGTGCTTTTTGAGGTTGTAAGTTGTAAAATAAGAGAAGTCAGAGATAACTGTTCTTAAATTTTCTACTTTCATTTTGAAGCTTCTTGTAAATCAATAGTGTCAACATCAGAAAACAATTGTCTTCTTTATTGAAATTACGTTTCTTTTAAAAATGGAAACAAACCACAAAAGGAAACATAACTATTTGCTTACCAGATTTACTTTGGAAATGTATGCCTTCTAAAAATGGGCTGCCCTTGGGAAGCCTGCATGAGACCCCCTACTGTACGTGGGAGTGCTGTGTCAGCCTAGGCCTCCAGGCGCAGGTGCCTCTTTGTGTCTGTCCCTGGTGCTGTCCCTGGAGCAATGTTTGTTCACTTTTGATTTGGAAATGAGAGCACTGGGTCACCTAGATCAATGGTTTTCAAACTTATTTTGGCTACAATTTTTTGTTAACCAGGATCTTATATGGACAAATAGTCATCTTGCACATTGTGAGGCATAAAACACTACTAGGTGTGCTAATGTTATTTAGTAGTTCTTTTTACGTAAAAAGAGCAGCTATTGTCTATTTTATTTTATTCTTTTGTGTAGGTCAGTTACAAATACTGTTTTCTCATATTTATAGGACCAAGTTAAAACTTCTTCATTGGTGAAGTAGCTGACTATTCTTAGTGTTATTTTGAGTGGGTCTTGAGTGGGAAGATACCTGTTGGCACATAGAATGTGCTCAGTAAATATTTGTTAAGAACACACACATATACATACCTGTTAATGTGCCAGAGAATTAAAATAGTCCTCCTTTGTGACATTTCTTTCAGTTAATTTACTATATATCCAGAAGGCCCCTGTGATAATATGCAAATAGTTTAGACAGGGACCAATATTAAGGAATTAGCATCAAAGTTTGTATTATTTATTCAGTGAGCAATCACTTTGTAGCAGAGATTCTATAAATATTGGAGGGCTTAGAGAAGCAAAAGGGCAGATCAGGAAGCATCACTGTGTCTTTCCCTTCTCAAATTGACTTTGTTTGGAAGATTTGTTATTTATACATACTAGTATTTATTCAGTAACTACTGTAAGTATAAGGAAAAGCACTGTTCTAAATATGGCAAATGATATAAATATTAATAAGACGTAGATCCTGCCTTCAAGGAGTTTACAATTGACTAACATAGGGAAGGCAGATATTTAAATGCCTTTAACATAAAATGGAGGGTGATTGGTGCCATAAGAAAAATATAAACAAGGAGCAAATTATTTTAAAGGTGGGGAATATTTTTCCAGGCTGGTAGATACCCACATTACAATTTCCAATTAAAAGAGACAGAAAGATAGAGAACTACTTATTTCTGTAGTATGAGCCATCAGATGGTTTTGTAACCTCCTGCTTTTATTTTTTTATCTACTTACATGCCCATTCTTTCTGCTGAGCTGTAATGTTCTTCATGGCAGGGTATAGCTTACTCTGTGTTTCCCAAGTCCCTAACTGTTCCTGGCTCGTAAAATACATTGGATAAATATTTGTTCAGTGTGTGTGTGTCACTGATAATCAGACTTGCTTTTTAATGAAAAATATTCTATTCTGTTACAACACGAATTCCACAAATAAAGTCTGCACAATTAAAATGTACAGCTTTCTCCTTAGGAACAACATTTTAAAAGGACAGCTTTTATAAAATTACACGAAATTTGCACCATAAAGAAAGCTTATCTTAGGAAAGATTAAATCTGAGATCTATAAACCTGAGTTAAAGGCAAAAGCATCTTAAAGCTTTATATTCTTATCTTTTTATTTGTAATGGGAAACCTTCCCTGTGGATTTCCTACATCTCCTTGGCCAGAACTATATCATATGAACACTTGTAGCTGCAAGGTGGCTAGTGAAGAAGGGAGTTGTGGATAGCATTTAGCGTAGCCAAGCAACAGTATCTGCAGTTATTCCTTTTCTGTTTACCCTTTGAACTATACACCCTTAAGGTTCCAAAGAAAAGGTCAAGTTATTTATGAATGAAAATATAGTATTCTAAGAAGTCGCTTTTTTGTCACTAAATGATTAATTTATTAATTCAACAAATATTTTATTTTTATTGCCAAATATTGTTCTAAGTGTTGGGGATAACAACACTGAACAAAAAGATAAAGTTGTTGCTCTCATGAAGCTTACATTGTCCTTAGAAGGCTAAAACACAAATAAATATAAGTATTTTAAATATCCATATATATATGTATATATATATGTGTGTGTGTGTGTGTGTGTGTGTGTGTGTGTGTGTGTGTGTATGTATACACACACACACACACACACACACACATATATACGTATATTCAGATATATGTACATATCCATAAAAAAAGTAAAGTAGGGTAAGAAGAATAGTGATGGTATGTAATATACTATACTAGAGGCCCAGTGCATGAAATTCATGCACTCGGGGGCAGGGGGTCCCTCAGCCTGGCCTGTGCCCTCTTGCAGTCCAGGAGCCCTCGGGGGATGTCTGACTGCCAATTAGGCCCATTCCCCGCGCCTAAGCCAGCAGTCAGTCATCCTTAGCACTGCCACGGAGGCGGGAGAGGCTCCCACCACTGCCACTGCACTCACCAGCCATGAGCCCAGCTTCTGGCTGAGCAGTGCTCCCCCTGTGGGAATGCACTGACCACCAGGGGATAGCTCCTGTGTTGATCGTCTGCCCCTGGTAGTCAGTGCACATCATAGCGACCGGTCGTTCTGCCATCTGGCCAAAACCAGCTCTCCAACATCCCCCAAGGGGGTCCCGGATTGCAAGAGGGCACAGGCCAGACCAAGGGACCCCACTGGTGCATGATTGGGGCTGGGGAGGGATGCAAGTGGTTGGGCAGCTGGGGAGGGATCCCGCGAGGGCTCCAAGGTGTGTCCGGCCCATCAGGCTCAGTCCCAATTGGCCGGACCCAGCAGCAAGCTAACCTACAGGTCAGAGCATCTGCCCCCTGGTGGTCAGTGCACATCATAGCGACTGGTTGACTGTCTGCCCCCTGGTGGTCAGTATACGTCATAGTGAGCGGTTGAACAGCCTTAACATATCATTAGCATATTACGCTTTGATTTGTTGAATGGCCGACTGGATGACCAGACACTTAGCATATTAGGCTTTTATTATATAGGATAGGATGTTTAACAAAGACCCTCTGATGAGGTGATATTTTAGCAAAGACCTGAAAGAAATGAAGAATCGATGGAATCATATCCAGGGAAGAAAGGTCCAAGTAAAAAACAAAAACAAAAACAAACAAAAAAAAACCAGCAAATACAAAGACCCTGAAAAGAGATGCATTTGGCATGCTCAAGGACAAACAAGGAACCAATATAGATAGAGTACAGAGAACAAGGGGGAAAATGATAGGTGAGCACAATTGGGGCCATAATATGTTGGGCTTTGTAAGCCTTAGCAAAGCTTTTACTCTAAGTGAAATGGAAAGTCATTGGAGGGTGTGAGCAGAGATTAGCACAATCTAATTTACCATTTAAAAGGATTACTGTAACTACTTTGTGGAGGATAAATTGTAATGGATAAGGATAGAAGCAGGGAGACCAGTTAGGAGGCTATTCTGTTTCCTAGAAAATAAGTGATAGTTTCAGCCAATGTGGCAGTAGTAGAGATGGTGAGTAATGATCAGATTCTAGAGGTATTTCAAAGGTAGTTTAGATATGGTTCTGACAAAAAGAGAAAAATCAAGGATGTCTCCAATGTTTTAAACTAATAACTGGAAGAACACAGTTGCTATTTTCTGAGAACAGGAATTGTTTGGGTAGGATAGGAGGGTGGGGAATCAAGAGTTTGATTTGGACAGGTTAGGTTTGAAATGCCTGTTACATATCTAAATGCATGTTGGATGATTTATAGGTTAGGAAATATATATTCTTATCCACTGGCTATTTGCATGGCCTACAAACCTAGAGTCATGAGTAGAGATTGGTATTAGAGATATAAAATTAGAAATTTTAGTGAATGGATGATATTAATTTCATGGGACTAGATGAGGTTATATAGGGAGAGTAGCTATGTAATAACCTTTTTCTATGACTGTTTTCAGGAGAAAGAAAAATTTCTATGAACTCCTAGATAAGATCAAGTTTGGGTATTGCATTTTACTAACTAGCACATTAAATATTCAAAGTTTAGTGTAGTGATTAAGCACGTGGACTCTGAAGCCAGACTACCTAGTCTTGAATTGTGGCTCTTCTGTTACTAGCTCTGTGATTTAGACCAAAACATATAATCTCTCTACACCTCTCTTTCCTTATCTGTAAATAAGGATAATAATGATGCCTTCCTATAAGGTTGTTGTGATGATTAAGTTAAATTAGAACAGTGCCACGACACATAGTAACCTGCAAAAAGGATTAGGCAGCCCAGCCAGTGTGGTTCAGTGGTTGAACATTGACCTATGAACCAGGAGGTCATGGTTCAATTCCCGGTCAGGGCACATGCCCAGGCTGAAGGTTTGATCCCCAGTGTGAGGCATGTAGGAGGCAGCCAGTCAATGATTCTGATCATTGATGTTTCTATCTCTCCCTTCTTCTCTGAAATAAATAAAAATATTTTTTAAAAGAATTAGGCAATATTATCTTTAAAGTTCACCAAGTTTTAACACATGAGGTAATGTTGTTAACTTAATGTAATGTTCCACCAACGAAGGCTATATTTTGGCAAGAGAAAATTTCTCACCTTGTATTCTTCATTTGGGTATATAAGAAACCAAGGGTTGTTGATATTTATGAGTCAGTCCCACGTTTTAATCAGTGTTTCAGCATCATATTCTTAGTTAATTATCTTCCTGTTTAGGTCACAGTGCTGTTGATATCACCAAGGTGGCTAGAAGACACCGCATGTCTCCTTTTCCTCTAACATCTATGGACAAAGCCTTCATCACAGTCCTGGAGATGACTCCGGTGCTTGGGACAGAAATCATCAACTACCGAGGTACTATAATATCTGTCCATTGCCTTTCACTTTTCTCCAAGTATGATTCATAGACCATTAATAAACAGTTTCCTGAAAGAAAAAGGTTATTAATTATTATCACAGTTATTAGCATTATTCTTTTTACTTCTTATTTCTACTCAATTCTACAATCAGCCTTAATGGTATATAGAGTAAAGCATCCATAAAGCTTCCTTTTTCATGAAAATAAAAAAAAAATGAATAAAGTAGCTGTGTTTCTCCTGTTCATCAAAATACTAATACTATAAACCAAAAAGAGGGCTGTTAGCACTGAGTGAGGAAAATAGTTAACTCTGTGTCTTCCTGATGTCCTTTCTGTCAGAAATGGAAGGTAACTAATATATCTTGTAATCATGTTTTCCTTTGTGGAAAATATGTTTTTAAATATAAAATGTAAAAACTACATTAAATGATCCATGGATCACTGAACAACCAGTCTGATCTCAGTTTTTCTGCTTCGTCTATCTTCTTATTTTCTGCCCTTTACTTCAGGAGCACAATGAGACCAGTTTGTGGAAGGACAATGGAAAGGTGGTGTCCCCAGTGTTTTCAGTTTTTAATCAACCCCCTTCTTAAAAATTCAGCATGAAAGTTATATTTAGTGCAATCTCAATAAAATATAGTTTCTTAGTTACTTTTGTTATGTAGATAAAAACAACACAATAGGATTGATTTTTAAAAATATTTTGTTCATACATCATAAAATATTCTAACTTCAGTGAACATTAGAGAGTATCTATACAAACACCCTAACTTTTCTGCAAGGCAATTCAAACTCAGAACAGCTGAAAAGGAATAAGACTAAGGCTTAAGATTCCATTCTCTTTACTACATGACGGTGCTCTTCTTCCAGTATTACAGTGTAAAAAAATAATGACAGAGCTCGGCTGGAGTGGCTTGGTGGTTGAGCATCAACTTACGAACTAGGAGGTCACGGCTAGATTCCCAGTGAGGGCATATGCCCAGGATGTGGGCTCGATCCCCAGTGGGGGGCGTGCAAGAGGCAGCCAATCAATGATTCTCTCTCATCATTGATGTTTCCATCTCTCCTTTTTTCTTGCTTTCTGAAGTCAATTTAAAAAATACATATTTTTTTAAAATAATAATAGATAACCAAACAAATTATGTTAAAATTAAAAGGCCTAATACTAGTGAAATTTTAAATGCCAAATTCTAGCTCTTTGTTCACTGATGCTACTTAGACAAAAATTGTTTTCATATAATTCACCCTAATCCTATATCTCTGACTTGTATTATTTTAAATATGTATATCAGTAGGCTTAAACTTTTGGTTTTTTATTACTTCTCATTAAAGGATCTAAAGATTAGAAACTCATTAGAGTGGGGAATTAGTTAGGAATTAACTAAGTGATTTCAAAATCAATTTTAATGAAATAGCTTTTTGCTATTATTAAATGTAGAATATTCAGATATTTTTATATCAATCAACACCAAGACATATTCAGAAAATATAAATGTAAACTTAAGTTGGAAAAAAATTTTAATAATACTTTACCTATTAGAAACATAAATTAACCTTCTCTGGACTTGGAATTTCAGGGGTGTTTTCCCTAACAGCAGTTTTTAGAAAAATCTCAGAGTATGCCAAGTCATTTAAACAGAAATTTTAGTGCTTTTAAGGGAGAAAAAAAAAAGGAATTGAAAGTGGCCATTTATAAGTTTCTTCTAGGGGAAAAAAACAAGCCAAAAAAAAGCTGTCCGATGGATTCTCTTTTTTCTTCATGTGCTTGTTTCTCCTTCATTTGTTCATCAAATCAGTTGTCACTTATAAGTTAGCAAACTCTTCATGGATGGTTAAATTTCTTGTCAAGTGCTTCCACCCATGAAGATTCGACCTTTGAGTTGGATCAAACTCAATTTTTCATGCAAAAGAGTATTATAATTAAACCTCCTAGGCACTTTAAGTAGGTGTTTAAAAAACATCATCATATATAGAAACATAATTCATTTTGTTCAATAAATATTTATTAAACATCTACCAAATGATAGGTACTATGTTAAGTCCTCGATAGACAAAGGTTAATAAAACACTTCTGCCCCATGGATCTCACGTATAGTGCAGAAGAGAGACAGGGAAAAAACATGATAATTGTCTTCCTTTATTGGCTTTTTTGTAGGCTTGCCTGCATTTGTCCATTCCTTGAATGTAAGCTTTCTTTAGCATTTTCGGTTTTGGTCCTTTTCACATCTTGCACATGCACTTCAAATAACCTCATGCATGCCAGTGATTTCAAATGCCACCTATTAAATGATTTCTAAATCCATATCACTTGCCTAGACCCTACCTGAGTTCTAGACTTATACACCAAATGTATACATGCTGCTAGTAAATTTTTTAAATATGTTTCTATTGAGTTTAGAGAGAGAGAAAGGGAGAGGGATAGAGAAATAGAAACATCAGTGAGAGAGAAACATCTATCAGCCGCCTCCTGCTCACCCCCTACCGGAGATCGAACCTGAAACCCGGGCATGTGCCCTGATTGGTGACCTCTTGGTTCATGGGACGATGCTCAACACTGAGCCACACTGGCAGGGCTTGCTGCTAGTAAATATAATATGACCAAAACTAAACTTACATTCTTTACCTCTACAATACTTGCTGTTTCTACGTCCTCTTGAATCCATCCCTTGTTTTCTATTCCCAAAGCTATTATTTTGATTTAGGTCTTTATTATTAACTTCATGGATTTTTATCTAATAGGATATTGAAAATTATCCTTCTAAAGCAAGTGCCTAGATGTCTATGTATTGTTTGTTTGTTTGTTTGTTTGTTTTCATCTGGTTTGGGTATAGATGCATTTGTACTATTTTCAGCTTCTACTTGCAAACAAGGCCTTTAAGGAACAAGTACTCCACTGATTATAAATATCTTCCTTTGGTTTCTTGTGAGAGGCATACCTGGTATAACAACAGGTGATAATATATGTAAGACTGCCACTTCTGATTCATTTTCTTTACTTATGAAATGCTTTGCATGAATAACAGCTTCATATTTGGTACTGTACTAGCTACTGTAAAGCAGATTAAAACATTCTGGCACCATTCGCTGTAATTCCCAGTCTCTTTTAGTTAACAGTGGAAAAACTATGAGCTTTCAATAGAAATGATTATGTTTTCTTAGGATCATTATTTTATCACTAGCTCTAGGCTTTCTTATTTAAGATTAAATGATCAAAGACTTTAGCATCTCTAACCTTGGATCTTTGTTTTTCCACAAAAGACTTAAGTAATTCTAGTCAAGGAAACTTTAAGCTTTGATGTTGGAACTCATTTGGAAGCAGTGGAGTGTCTCTTTTAGAATACTGACCAGAGTAGAGGTATTTCTCCCTGTCTCTGACTTACAGTTAGATAATTGCCTGAGGTAGGCAGAAATTACTGCCTCTAGAAGAAATTCAGAAGCTCTTGATTTCAAACAGTAGGAGTTCCTCTCCAAAATGGTCCACAGCTCATGCTAGGAATTCTTTAATTCCTCTTGAGGATTCAGGAGCTGTCAGAAAATAATGAAAAGGCAAGTAAAGTATACTGGCAGGAACTTGCCATCAAATATACTCTTTACCTTGCTTCACTTTTAACTGGCTGAGAGACCTTGGGCAAGCTACATAACCTTCTGAGTCTTATTTCGCTCATACATAAAAATAGAAATAATGTCTACCCAATAAGATCATTGTGAGATACTATTAGAGGAAATAATATATGTAAATCATCTAGTTTGCACTAAGCTGCCATATTTCTAATTTAGTAAATGATTGATCCCCTTCCCTTCTCCACAAGGATTCTGAGATCATAGCCCTGAGATAAGCACCTAAAAATTACAGCGTCAAAGCTAGAATCCCTTAGCTCAGCTCCATTTGTTTATCCACATGAATAATCTCTGGATCCCTATGCATTTTGTTGTAGTCAAATTTACATTACCTACCTAGATCATGTGCTCCTTATCCCATTAGGAAATGTAACCTAAACAACAGTTTTTACAGTTTTTGAGCTTATTTCTGATTGAGCTTTACAAAATTGAAGCAGAGAATTCAGGTAGTTATTCAAATATTTCAAGTGAAAGTATATGTTTTTATTATCTAATTTACTGACTCCAGTCTAGTAAGATTTCACCTAGGATGATCTCATTTGCATGCAAATACCTCCTGGGATATTGGTCTGGGCTGGCATTGGCTTTAGATTTTTCAATATGACTGCTTGAACTCATTCATACTCATTTCCTTCAGGTAGTCTCATCTCTTTAGACTTTAATCCATAAACTTTATTATACCTCTAAAATATGCACATCTCATTATATCCTTTTATTTATATCATTTTATTTATATCATATCATTTTATTTATATCATTTCCTGTATACTTCTTGTATTCCTCAAATATGAACAATTAATTCCCTCTATATATTCATGGTATGTGTGTGTGTATGTAATCATAACCTCTAGGCAATTATGCTGTTCTTAATGTCCAAGGTTGTGATTATATTACCAACCTGTTCTCTGTATATGTGCTTTCAGGTGCTTTTTTCCTCAATATGGTGATTACCACATGTGTGCTGTTATAACAGTACTCAATAAGCCCTCTTGTGTGGGGGAGTCATTTCT
Organism: Cnephaeus nilssonii; assembly: GCF_951640355.1. Lineage (NCBI taxonomy): Eukaryota > Metazoa > Chordata > Mammalia > Chiroptera > Vespertilionidae > Cnephaeus > Cnephaeus nilssonii. The sequence continues at coordinate 81,639,035 of NC_137075.1, forward strand.
ATAGTTATATAATTGAGTAAAATTAACTCACATAGGAATCAGACCTGTAACATTGACTAATTATCCCATGTGGCAACCAGGTAGACTATTCTTCCTATTTCATCCTTCCTTCTCTGCATAACATTAAAAGTTTCCTTATATGTAATGTATTCTCTCTCTTTAAAAATAAAGCTTATTATAAGTGTATCTCACTTGAAATAATTTTGATAGAAAATAATCTATATTATTTTTTTTAAAGTAAGGAGGAAGTAATTTTCCAGTATATCAGGTTGAAACAAAGTATAATTTTAAAATATGATTCTTAGTGATTCTTATTTTCTATTCTTTTGGGGTACTTTTTCACATTTTAAATATACATTTTATTTAGCATAGTTTACTTGGCAATCCTTTTATTCAGTATCTATTTTGAGGTACCATCATCTCCATTAGCAGTATTAGGTTAGGATTCAGAATATAAGCAATGGGAAAAAAATGTTTTATTTAAAATAAAATGGAAATAGAAAATTTTTCCAAGGCATAGCATCAAAACACCTTATTCTTGCAATGATCAAAGAAGGATTTCAAATTTTTAGAAATTCCTATCTATTCTTAATTATATTGGTAGAACTATGAAAATTTATGTAAATATACAAGATTTTCCAAACTATAGGGAAGAAATCTATAGTACAAATGAAATTAGTACAAATGAAAAGAGACAAATTTCAGTGGCAGTAAAGGATTCGCCAGTACCACCAGCAAGAGAATTGCCAGGAGTGAAAACTGGGCAATAGCTTTTTTTAAAATTGATTTTATTGATTAACTTTCCCATTAGAGCATCTAGTGCTTCAGCAATTACCTCTTTGACTGTTTTCTTGAGTAAAGACTTTGCAACTCCTGGCAGGCTATTAACTCACCCCATACCATAAAGTATGTGGCAGGGAAACTCAAATCTTCCTTCCATTTAATTATGAGACAAAAGCATTGAGCAAAATTAGAGACACAAGGATTCTTTTGTAATCAACAATAATATTTGTAATGTGTCTGAATGTATATATGAATGGAATAGATTTGCAACAATTTTTAAAACTTTAACTTCATTTTCCAGGAACAAAATTTAATTGATTAAAAATATTATTTTCTCTGTCTAGAAACTCCTTTTCTACAGAATACTAATGTCCTTGGTTAACTTGCTAGAAAAAAAATATATATCTTCTATTAACATTTTATCTTATCATTTGTAAATAACATTGAATGATTCAGTGATACTATTGTAACCTTGAAACTATAATGCTTTACTTAATTTCCTTATTTTGATTTAAGCAATATGAAATTAAGTTACCAGGATTACTTCAAAGTCAATATTATAATTGTTACATTTAATATTTATTTCTTCTTGCATCTCATCTAGGAGCTTTATTTCATCATCTTTTTTTCTTTTTATAAAATGCTTATTACATATCACCTTTTTTTAATAGTCAGTAATATGCTAATACAGGACAATTAATGTTGAAAGTTAGGAATTATTTTTAGGATACTAGAACATGTGGTTTAAAAGTACAGAAATTATAGTAAGAAAATATTTTTCCCTGTGGAGTATATTGTAGTTTATAGGACAGTGATTGAGAAACTACCAATAAAGAAGAGTTTATTTAAATTCTTCAAACTGTAGGAAGAGCATTTTATTTGTTTCTACCAAATCCTGACCAACAAATCCATCCCTTTCACCTAAGTGCTATCCATTTATCAGTGACACCCTATTCATGTACCTTGGTGTGGAAAGGTTTCCATCATTAAGTACCAGAGGGAGTGAGCATTTACTTTCATTTGAAATATTTTCTGTGAGCATTTACTTTCATTTGAAATATTTTCTGTGAACATTTTAGGTATTTTTTAAAACTAATGTTTTTCCAAAAATATATATCTTTCAGTTCAATTAAGGTAAATGCTTTTTACAGTTATGCACTTATTACTTTTAAAGCTTAATATTTTATATATATATAAATGAATATATAACACAGATATAAGTTGTAGTACTCAAGAATAAAATTTATATCATGAAACCACAATACAGCCTAAGAACTAATTCATTACCAATTCCATTGCATCTTTTTGTATTTCTAAATCATCTTAATCATTTCTAATAATCATAATGTTTGTATTTATCCAAATTCTATAACCTTGCACAAAGCTTATTTTTATTTTATGATGTAAGAACTGTAATGCTTGCCCTTACTCATTACATTGGCAGATAATGAGCATCCCTAGATGGAAAAATACAAATGCACAAAAGCTTAGGCATTTTTTTTGTATTATTCCATAAACATGACTTCTAGAGTAACTAGAGATTAATTAATGTACTTGTTTTCACCCAAAAGATACTCACCCCTAAATCATTTAATCTTTCTCAGTTTACAGACTTGTGAAGCCTATAATAATACATTAGTTAGATTTATAATGCACCAATGTTGTCTAGTCTTTCAAATTCACAGTCAAAAATGTGGGAATAAATTATATTACATTTGGATAGGCTCACCATATTAAATGTTTAGTGTCTCTTAAATAATCATGAAGCTTTCTACAAGTATATTATATTTCATAATAAAACTTTTTTTTTGTTAATGTTGTCATGACCCAATTCTATACCTGTTTCACCTTCCTCTTAATCTTTGGACTTAACTAATATTGTTACTACCAATGGTCATTTGGCCAGAGTAAGTATATGTATCAAGTCTGCCTTCTCAACTATATTTGTAAGCATAACAGATAGGTGTTAAGTCAAAAAGATCTTTCAGTAGCCCCTCACATAGATTGGATATGATGGTGGTTTTTAAATATTATAGTAACATAAGTAGATTTTTGAGGCATTTATAACCAATACAAAACTGACTTATATCCATGTTTTATATTAGGAAATCTTGGGTAGTATCTTTCTTTTCAACCTTATGTTATCTACCACACTCTTCCTGCATTCCTGAAATATAAACTGATAATATCCTGGTTAGCCAAAGTGAGGACAAAGAATCAATTTCCTGGACCACTGAACTCAGTTTTCCCTTGACTTCCTCCAAAGCCTTCTTAGAAATAACTACACGGAGAACTTTACAACTGTGGAATCATTTTGATAAGTGACTGTGAGAAATTAACATGCTTTTCTCTTACATCCAAAAGTCACTCAGTTCTCGTGACATCTTAATTTAGATAGCAAGAAGAGATTATTATCTGGGTCAGAATAAATGCCCAACCAACAAATATTTGCTTTTACCTCTTAGAGAATATATTTGGATTTAATGGTCACAAAGCATACTCAACTTTATATATAGCTCTCTATCTTGATTTTCCTTGTATATGTGTCCATTGTCAGCCATTTGAATTTCTAAAGGCTCTTTCTGAAGATATTTTTTGGGCCAGTCATCCCATTATAAAAAAGCTAACACTCTAGAGAGTAGGCATAATGACTATTACCTATGGGAAGCTGACTCATGAGTTTCCTACTGACAACATAAAAGGCAACCACCTTTTGACCAAGCACTCTGCCACTGTCTTCTTGCAGCACAAGTAAGCATACAACACAAAGCAGTATAAGTCATCAGCCAGTCTTTTCCACTCCTTCCTTCTTATCAACTTCTTCAGAACACTAAATTGTATATATGGATCAGGATCCCCAGTAATACATAGCCCTGCCTTTAAGATTTCTGACCCCCACAGAATCTAGAAATATGCATATTTATTTTCATCTTCAATAAACTGAAGACATTCTTTATTAAACAGAACTTAGAGAATAAGTGTGAGGGGGAAAGTAGAACACAATGAACGTTTTTTCTTCAGACTCTGGAAGTGTGGCCATAGCTTCTTGGCACACAGCCTAACTTTCTACAACTGAAAGGCTAACTTCTGACTGCGAAGAGCTACAAATTCCCAACACCAGCTATTCCTAAGAGAACATATTAGTTGTATTAATTATATATTGGGGAAATCTTATTTTGCTTATTTTAAGTGGGGCTCTATTGGAATAGAACACCTGAGAAAAAAGAATTTTGCTCATGTTTTCCTGAAATTATATCTTTTAGTAAAACTTTTGGCGCCCACAGCTTCAACTGCTCACTGTTGTTTCTCTACTAAATGTGAAACCTAAAACAGTCGTAATACCTTGTTGAGAAGTTACTGCTGCCTGGTTCCCATTCAAGTTTGAAGAAGGCTGAGGCTCCCTTTTTCCAAACACATGCCCAAAGTTTATTCAACACAATACTTGGGCTCCACCTATGGGCAAAGAAAAGGGATGCTTTAACATCTATGTATCTATACTAGTATGTATGCACGAGAGACTGTCCCATGTGATGAAGTAATTTTCAGCACTACTACATACTCTTTAAGTTCCCAAACAGATCATCTGGTCAGACATTAACCAGATAATTCTAATATTGACTGCTTGGAAGAGCTACCCATTGTTTAGTCCTAAACCCTACTGGGAGATATGGATATACTGTATAGTAGGTGCTTGTCTATTTGACATTTATTCCTTCAGAACTCTTGCATCTGCTGCAACTGGGAGTTTTTACCATTTTCCAATCAATTGCCTATTTCTCTATAAATCCCATCTCTTGCCTTAGGCTTTTAGACCAAAACTTTTTGTTTTTCTCTTTGAAGAGATTGAAACTCTGCTGATAGGTTAACTTAATACCAACTCTAAAAGCAGAATTAACCCAGTAGGTATCTAATTTACCTTAAAGACAGCAACCCTATATTTAGTACAAGTCCAAAATAAAAATCTTGCCAATTATATAGATATATTAATAAGTTTTAATAGCCTAAGTATGAAGCAGTTCTTTTTTTCCAAAATGAGGTCTTTTATTTTTCTTTCCATGTTATTTCAAGAAGGTCTGTAAAGACCAGATGGTATATCTGTGCTACAAGTGTAATTTTTCTTAACTTGCCTAAATATAGTTATTTGTTGAAATGAGAGGAATATTCTTTTTTTTTAATCTCATCCTTGCCCTTTAAAAAAATAACAGCTTTATGGAGATACAATTCATATACCATACAATTCACCCACTTAAAGTATACAATACAGTGTTTTCGTATATCCACGGGTATGTAGAGTCATCATCATAATCAATTTTGGAACATTTTCATCACCTCAAAAACAATCCCTCTCCCCTTTATCTGTCATCCTCCTCCTATCCCCTTCTACCCCCACTTAGCCCTACGTAACCAATGGTCTACTTACAATCTCTATAGATTTACCTATTCTGGACATTTTATATAAAGGTATCATATGTGATCTTTTATAACTGGCTTTTTCTACTTAGCCCTTTTCTTATAGTCACTACTTTTTTTAGGTTAATAAAGCCAAAATCAAGGCTAAAATTCAAATGGAATGGTAAGGATGCTCTGCTCTTTACTTTTCTCTTCATAAGGAAAAAAAACTTTATAAAAATTTTGTGTTTATTGTAGAAAACCTGGACATTTTCAGAAAAGTATATAGCAAAAGGAATAAAAATCATATATAATTCTAGCATACTGAAATAACAGATGCTTTATTTTTCATGTATGCCTTTCCCATCTTTTTCTATTGATACATAAGCATATATCTACATGTGCAATTCTGCATGTTTTTAACTATATGAGTTTTCCTTTGTCAGTGAAATATCAGTTTAGCCTGCATAATGTTTTATCTAAGGATACATCATTGTATATTTAAATTTCTGTGTTATTGGTCTTTTGATTTCCTTTGTCTTCATAAATATCAGTTTAGCCTGCATAATGTTTTATCTAAGGCTACATCATTGTATATTTAAATTTCTATGTTATTGGTCTTTTGATTTCTTCCCATTTCTCAGTAATGTAAGCAACTCTGAAATAAGCATGTGCGTCGAGATTTGTGAAATAAGCCAGTCAAAGAACAACAAGTACCATATGATTTTACACATATATGGAATTTAATAAACAAAATGAACTAACTAGCAAAATAGAGACAGACCAGCAGGCTGACAGCTATAGGAGGGGGGCTGACAGCTATAGTGGAAGGATAGAACAAAAAAGAGGAAAAACTCTTGGACATAGAAAAAAAGATTTATTCATTTTCTTAACATAGATTTCTAGAGGTGAAATTACCGCGTCAATGGATACGAAAATATTTAAGAATTGGCTTTTTAAAGGCATGTTTGGGTTGTCAAAGGACTAATGACATGTCAACTTAAACACATCTTTGATGATTTTGTAGCTACTCATATTCAAATAATCTCTGCAAGCATTACTATTAATGGACTGGATCTAATCTTTCATTTCAGATGCTAGGATGCATCTCTTCCTTCTGTCTCCTATTCTGTAGGTTAGAAATCAGGTCTGACTGATGTCCAAGCCTTGTCAGACAAGCACATATGCTCATCTTGTCTATGACTGCCTGTTTAAAATTAATCTCAACAACCATATTTTGCTTCTTTTCTCTTCTTTCAGATGGAATGGGTCGAGTCCTTGCTCAAGATGTATATGCAAAAGATAACCTACCCCCCTTCCCAGCATCAGTAAAAGATGGCTATGCTGTTCGAGGTAAATATTTTGGCTTTCTTGAGTATCATCATAACTCACACTGTGTGTTTTTTCACATTTTTGGCTCAGCCTGAGCACCCAACAGCTGTTAAATCTGTTTCCTCCTTGGTTGTCAAAATAATTTTATTCACAGATAACAAAAGTAATCTACATCTATCTATTTTCTGACACAATCTTGTGTAAAGCTTTTTAGTAAAATTACTATAGTTACTTGAAAATTATTACTTATAATTATATGTAGAGATTGATATAAAAAAACCTATACTATAGTTTATTCTTTTAGCCTTGCACATACAAGATAGCAGACAGTCTTACTTTGTCTGGACGTTTTTTGCATGTTTTCTAGTTGAAAACATCTATATGGTACAAGAAAGAAGAGCAGATTCCCAACATAGGGATAAAGTGGGGTGATCTTTTCTCTTGCTTTAAACTCAAACATCAATAAAGGCTTCATAAAAAGCAGGCATGAGGGAAACCTCTAATTCCCGGGAAGATGCCATATTTCAAATATCTAAAGCTCCAGATGATACCAGCAGCTCACACCTTTGGTCTTGCCTGAGATTACATAAAACTTAAAAGCAATATGAAATAGTATTTGCCTGCCTAAAGTCCAATCTAAGAACCCGAAATGAAAATGTAACTGAATTGGTTAGAAACTATTATTGGTTATTAGCTCAAGACTTATGTCATTGAAGAAATGTCTAAAAACATTTCCCAACTTATCAAAGCTGTTCAGAAGGCCATTTCCTTTTTTAATGATAATTTATGGAGTTTCTTACCTGATTTTTGTCATTATTTTCTTTTTACTCTAACTATTAAAATAATTTTCTATTTTTTGTAATGAAATACATTAGTTTATCTCCATGTTCCATCACCATCTCTTAGAAGTATCTTTTTATGTTGGAGGCAGTACAGTAAGTGGTTAAGTGGCTTTGAGCACAGTTAGAGTGATCTGGATTCTAGTACCAGTTCCATTGATATAATTTTGAGCAAATTACCTAAACTTTTTGAGCCTCAGTTTCTCATCTGTAAAATGGTGATAATTATAACTGTTCTTACCCAACAGGTTGTTGTGAGGATTAAATGAGACTATAAAAATCCTTAGTAAAGTTCCTGGCACCAAAAAGAGCACTCAATAATTGTTTTTAATAATAGTAACTATTATTATCACTACTGTTATTATGATAAACACATTTACTTATACAATCTCTGAAAAAAGTATAACATTTATCTAAATTGTTAATCTCATATTCTGTGTAAATAAAATGGTGAGGGGATTAATTCCTACTAGTATATACTTTCTCAGGAACACTATCTTGGATGCACCTCATTCTGCTTGATCTCACTAAATTATAGTATTTCTGAAAACATAAATAATAAATCCCTACAAAATTTTTCCCAATTAATTCCTTCTACAGAGTTTATTATATAATGCATATTGTCCAGAAATAAAATTGTTTTAATCTTCTGATAGCCTCATTGGCTCTTTTTGTTTCTTATTCCCAATCTAAGATATAAATTTTGTTTGGACTTATAATTAATAGCCATACAGTATTACTATTAAATCACAAAGAATTCTTATTTCCAGAATAGAACAAACAGCCACAACAAATGAAATACCAAAGGGACAAGAAAGTCTATTTTTTACATGCTTTGTAATATAAAGTAGGAGAAAGTGAGAAAATAAATTATTTGAGGCAGAATTATTCTCAAACAGAATGTTGTTCTGTGGTTTTTGCATGAGATGTAGCAGCTTAATAAAAAGGAACTATTGCTCTTAGCTTTTCTAGTTGCCAGAAAAAGCACTTAGCCCACATGAGCCATAAAAAGAGCCTTTCTGCTATAGAATCTATCAAAGTAATTTTTATGTAAAGTTACCATTCAGTATCTTATTTTTTCTTTTGTTTTGAAGTGGTGGTATTTTAATTATTTTACAAAGAGAAAAAACATCTAAAATGACATCATCTCACCATATAAAAGTTTCAATAGATTATATATCATGCAGCTTATTCATATTATTTCTTTCCTGTGAAGTATTGATAGTTCTCTAACATATAGACCATTTAACAGAGAATTAACACATAACATAACATTGTGGATATAGTTAAATCTCAAATTGGGAATGGTTGGTGAATCTATATATATATATATCAACATCATACTTAAAGTAGCAAAAGTCATCAGTAAACAAAAAGGCATGGTCTTAGTCGTCTCTGTGTTATAATACCACCCCTAGTCATTGTCTTGGTAAAGAATATCCTTGAAGTTATTGTTGTGGTTCTTTACCACTCTACTTCGTGTCCCCTCTTCTCTCCACCCTGTCTTCCTTTACTGCCATTCTTTCCTCCCCACTCCCGTTATTCTCCCTTTTTTCTTCTCCTCTGCCTTTGCCTTAGGCCTTCCAGTAATAACCAGTGGCACCTGTGAGCATTGCTAACCCTCTAGGTGTAAAGAGATTGCTAACTTGCTCTGGATCACTAAGCATTAGCCAGTATCCTTCAGAAGCATGTGGCATAAAACTCCAAACCAGTTGGAGGATCACTTGCTTTAAGGTATGTGGGTTGAAAGAATCAAGACAGTAAAAAATGACTAAGGAAATAAGAAATAGGAACAACTTTTAAAAAATAAGATAGATTAGAATGTAAAGGCGGCAGGAGTCAAGTGATGATGATTTAAATAATAGGAAGAGCTGTGACCTTATAAACCTAAAGCTGCATTCAGGAGGGAATAAATTTGAAAGGTAAAAGAAAATGAAAGCATATTATCAATTAGAAACATATTCTTTATATTTTTGAAGTTATTTCTCCCTTCATGCTGATTAAGTCAGTCATTTTGATGCATTCACACCCTCCTGGAGAGATGTGGGTAGGTGCTCATTGTCTCACAATTTTTTTTTAAATTACAGTTTACTTCAATATTATTTTGTATTGATTTCAGGTTTACAGCTTAGTGGTTAAACAATCATATACTTACAATAGTGTTACCCTCGATATTATTTTCATTACCATACTAGCACCATACATAGTTATCACAATGTATTGACTATATTCCTTATGCGTTACTTTACATCCCTATGACTGTTTTGTAACTACCAATTTATACTTCTTAATCCCTTTACCTCTTTCTCCCAGTCTCCCAACACTCCTCCCCTCTGCCAACCAACAGCCTACTCTCTGCATCAAATTTGTTTGTTCATTTATTTTTTTCTTTAGATTCCACATATAAGTGAAATCATATGGTATTTGTCTTTCTCTAACTGACTTATTTCACTAAGCATAATACTCTCCAGGTCCATCTATCCTGTCTTGAAAAAAAAACAAATGTATATGGAACCACAAAAATCCCAAATTGCCTCAGCAATGTTGAGAAAGAAGAACAAAGTTGGAAGTATCACACTACCTGATATCAAACTATACTGTAAGGCCATAGTAATCAAAACAGCATGGTACTGGTATAAAAACAGACATATAGATCAATGAAACAGAATAGAGAACCCAGAAATAGACCCATGCCTATATAGTCAATTAATATTTGACAAAGGAGACAAGAACATACAATGGGGTAAAGATAGTCTGTTCAATAAATGGTGCTGGGAAAATTGAACAAGAAAAAAAAAAAAGAAACTAGACCATCTTCTTACACAGTTTCTTCTTAGATGTTAATAAAGGGGAACATGTCTCAGAATTCCAGGTTCAGTTTTCTTGAAAATGTTCAATTTGAAAGGCTTATCCCTTCAGAGCTTGTTCTGGGATTATTTAGAAAAAGGAAATATTATAAACAAATCAGTAATTATTTTGAGAACCACAGGTTGCAAACAATTCTGGAAGGATATATTGAAAGAAATCTTTGCCATTTGGGTAAAGTAAATTTTAAAAGTTTTTTTGTTGTTGTTTTACTTCCTGATTGAAATATTTGCTTATGGAAATTATGGAAAATCAAAAAGAACATTTAAAAATTGCCTGTTTTCTCACTGCCTAACCACTATAATTATTGTTGTACTTCCTCGCAGTAGGTTAAACTGTATACTAAAATACAGTATAACCATTTTTTAATTTGTGATTTATCAGCATAATTTTTTTGATTTAGAGCTAATTCTTAGTCTTTCATGAAAGCCATGTTCCAGGATTTTTATTTTGCCCATTCAAAACCTTTTTGGCCACAGCTGGTTCTCCAACCCATTTGACAGCCTATTGCCTCCACTATAGGACACTTCAGTTATGGGAGTATTACTCATGTAAGCAGAGAGATAATTTGGAATAATTAATTTTAGTTAAAACTGTATTTAAGGAATATCTCTTTTCTCAATGCTAAAAACAAAATGGGTGTTTTTCTCCTGGAAGCTAATTGTAAATGATATAAAATGCCTTCTCACTCATCTGTTCTACTCCCTAGCTCCCTGCCTTCCATAAGAAAAGGCAACAGATTTAAAATTTCAAACAACTAACCTGATTTAATCCCTCAGTATAATTGCAGCAAGTATTAACCCTTTGCACTCGCTTGCTTTTTTCTCGATTCCTTTATTCTAATGCTAACCGTGTCGAGTCACACTAGACATCCGAATGCAAAGGGTTAATCCTGTTGTGCTAGTCTTGTCACCTTCTGTTTCGCCCACCCCACCTCTTTCTATAATCTTAATTTTACTATATACGTAAATACTATTGCCCTATTGTCTATCATCCTGGTCTTACTGTAGTTCCGTTATCAAAGTAAATAAATCCCTCTGCCTTGTTCCTCTGTTGAAGATATTTCCTAGGATCTCTGAAAGGTTTGTGATCTCTGCAGTCTTTTTTATTCAGTCCTAACATTGAAATGATGAGACTCTTTATTATTGGAAATAAATGAATAAAGTGTTTCAGGAGGCTTAAAGAGAGTTCACATATGGCTGGAAAATGAAAATAAGTAATAATTCTATAGTAAATGACTTGGGGAACACTATTTTCTATACATTGCCACAATGAACAGTTATCTAATGGTATCAATTTTATGTAAAATGATATCAGAAATCTTTACATAAACAGGTAAACAAGACTAAAAAAATCTGGACATTAACAAAAAGCTTCAGGATCTAGTATTAAGTGTAATGAATTACTTATATAATGCATTTGCTGTTAGGATTGGGTTTATATTGCTTTTATCACTTTATCCTTATAATTTAATTCAACAATTATGAAACAGAAAAGAAAGTTTATTAACTGAAATGTCAGAATTGGGGGGGCAGATCCTAAGCCTTTACAGAAATCCTTGGAATCCATCTTTTCTAATGGCATACTGTGGCTTAATTTTTTTTCAAACTTTAGGTTCATATACCACCATTCCTACACTTCAGCCTCCTCACACCCAAGCTTATAGAATTCATCTTGAAAATGGCAACTTTTCTTTTACTTATCTCTTTGATAGATATTTTTCAATAAATATCAGCAATTAGATAGATTGGTTATTATTTGTCTATCTTTATAAGAAATAGTGAACCTTGGTGTCAATGTAAAATCAGAACTTCTGTGGTTCACTGATTTTTTTATTCCTTAAGTTTTCCTTTAGTCTGAATGTGTCTATATTCAGTTCAATTTTGTCCGCTCCTCAACAAGAATAGTCTATGAACCAGCAGCATCAGCATCAACATCAGCTTTTTTAGAAGTGTGGAACTCAGGTCCTATCCTGGACCCACTGAATCAGAATCTGTATTTTAACAAGATTGCCAGGTGATTTATATGCTCATTAAGGACTGAGAAGCACTATTATAAGGGAAATATAATTTTTAAAAAGACTCCTCTTGATTCAAAGAGCCTTCTATAATGTTGGTTAACTGGGCCTTCCTTAGCCAGCAGTATAGAGGCCTGTTTCCCAGGGCAAGGTGGAGAACATAGTTTAAGTGACCCAGGTATTCTCTCCCCAGTTAACTCACAGTCCCTAATCACAAAGGATCTTGCTGCTTAGAATCACTTAAGGGCTCTTTCAGATGTTGGCCTCCCAGACAGTCTATACCAGTCTTGCCCCAGATGATCTCCAGTCACTCATTATTCAGTAACATTTATTTAGAGCATTTGTGTAAAACATTGATGTAAGCATATTAAGTGTATGTGCATTTGCATGTGTGGGGAAACAGGAGACAGGAGAAAGATTGAAGAGCAGAGGGTTTCAAAAAAGAAATGAAGGAAGTGATCCCTGTTTCTACAGAGCTCATTTTAAAGTATTTTAAAAGATTTACAAAAGACAATAGTAACACACACAAGTCAGTTTACAAACATTCCACCTAAGTATTATAGAAATGCAAAATTCATTTCTTTATTCTTTTAACAAGTATTTATTGAGCATCAGTGATAAGGTAGTCATAACCTTGACTGAATAACAATATAATCTAAGTTATATAGAATTAATCAGAGTAATCTTTCTAAATATCTAAAGATGGTGAATGTTGACAAACATTTTGAAGACAGTATGCCTACAAGAAAATGAAAGACATTCAAAATGCAGCATTATGTGTTGAAAAAAAATATTCATTCATTCATTCATGCATCTTTCTAAGAAGATTATTAATTCTTATTTATTGGACACTTTGAATACTTCACATATTGAACATTTTCTAATGTGTATAGAATACCTATTATGCAGCAGTTTCTAGGGATCCCCCTGAGACAAATAAGCAAATAATTGCAAATATATTAGGAAGCCATATTAGAGTTATTTCAAGAATACTCTGGAGAAACAAAAGAGAAAGTAGGTGACTCTTGAGGATTGGGAGTCAGATATGACTTCTTAAAGAAAATGACATTTGAACTGAGTCTTAAAAGCTAAGAAATCTTTCATCAAAGGCAGGGATAAAGAAAGGACACACTCCAAGCAATGGAAGTAGCACATGCTGTGGAGCTGAAATATGAGTCATCCTTAGGAGCTACAGTACTAGAATTTGAGAGTGGCTAAAGGGTAAGATATAAGGAGGACATGAACCAGAGGCCTTTACACATACTGCTCTCCAGGTGAAGAACTTTAGGTGGAGCATTTCCACATCTCTCTCTCTCTCTCTCTCTCTCTCTCTCTCTCTCTCTCTCACACACACACACACACACACACACACACACACACACACACACAGTCCTACCTTTTGCCTACTTAGCCTTATTCATCCTTCATATTCAAATAAAAAATCCTCTTATTAGGGTAACTTTCCTTGACCCTCCAGTGTAGTTCCAGTACTTTTATTGTGTACTGTCATAAAACCATGTTCCTTTAGAGTGGTTTTCTTAATTTGTGTTTATATATTCATTAACATGATTGGTTGGTTAAAATCTATTACATCAGTGGCTTGAAGAGTTTTATTTTAACCATACTCGTAGGAAGACACGCATTAATTCTCTACTTTAGTGTAATGGTGGATACAAAACACTATGCATTTGTCAAAACTCACAGAACTATATTACAATAGTGAATCTTAATGTAACCTTCGGGCTTAAATTAGTACTAATGTGTTAATATTAATTCATTCATTATAACAGATATACCTCACTAATACAAATATTGATGATAGGAGAAACTATGGACAGGAGCAGGGGGGATATGGGAACTTTGAACTCTTCCATGAAATTTTGCTACACACCTAAAACTGCTCTTAAAAATAAGGTCTGTTTTTAAAAAGTAAAAAAAAGACATTAAATACAGTATACATTACAAGCTAATGATATACACACATATATAACATATACAATATCTACAAATATATGTATATATATGCATACATATAAAAATAAGTTTCCTGAAACAGTATTTATCCTTACTATATGTGATGAAATATATTTTCTATTCTATTTAATTTGGAAAAAAAAACAACAACAACATTGTTTACGGGTTGATTTTAGAGCCCACCTCCATTTGTGATCCAGAGTTTAAAAAACATTACAACAAACTGGCACTGCACTAGAATTGAAACAATGTCTGATTTTACTCTTTACTCTACCTCAGCAATTTGATGACACTTAGAAATTTAGTGAATGAGTGAAAGGAATGAAAAGCTTTAAAAAGAATTAGTATTTTTAAATGATTATCCCCATTTTTATCAAGAAAACTGTGAAGGCTAGAGAAAAGTTTAGTAATTTGCTGGAAGTCCTGAGGCTAATAATAGGCAGAACCAGGATTCAGATTCAGCTTTGTTTTCTCTAACGCCATGCTAATTTTCCCTCGCCCAAAGAAGTAAAAAGAGAAAATGTCTATGTTGCTACTGGAAGATGGCAAGCTGGTAATATCTTTACTAAAAAAATAATTAAAAATAAATGTATTCACATTTGAGATGCAGTTAGTGCAGAATTCTGAAAGCTAATTGAATTTTTAATTTTCAACAGTAAGAAAATAATGATTTGCTTTAAAATTTTGCCAAAATAAGTGAGGGAATAGATGAAACAAGATGGGTAAAATGTTGATAATTGTTGAAACAAGTACTTCTATGTTTGTTTAAATTTTTCACTTCAAAAAAAGTTTTTTAAAAAAAGAAGAACCCATGAAAACAGCATAGTAAGAATAGCATTACAGGAAAACTGTTCTCTTTTTTACAAGAGAACACTGAAAATACTCTAAGATTTAAAACAAACAAAAAGAAGTCAAGAGTTTATTAACTAAGATAATGTTTATGAAGCACAAGATACAATATCTTTCACGTAGAAAATACCCAATGTTAATTCTTATCTCCCTCCACAATAGGTCAACCAAAGCCTGTACAAAAAGTGACTCATTATAAACAGTATTGTTTACAAGCCTTTAGTAAAAAACACAATGTTGTAGTCACATAGAGAAATAATGAATTTCATATGTCCTTTTTAAAATAAGGAAAATACTTTTATTATTTATCAGCATGATTGCAAATGTAATTAAAATAGTAATATAGAAAGTGTTATCTTTTCTGTGTATGTGTCCCAAACCCTTGCTGTATGCAGATAACACAGAACTAATGGTCCTGATCATAAAACTCATTAGGTAGATATTGCCTTACCAGTAGTATTGGTCTAAAATCCATATCATATTTGAAAAAATGAATATATTTGAATATATTTCAAATATATTTTGAATATATTTATTTATAGGAATATCTTATCCAGTCATTACTATACTGTATTCAGAAAAAAATGGGTAAGACGGTTTTTTCAATCTCAATAGTGAAAGGGTAATCAATGGAAAAAATGTGATGCAGTACTGCTATACATTCTGATTCAGAATAATATACATTGACCCATTATAAAATACGCACGCACACACACACACACACACACACATTGTACTGGAAATTAAGAGACTGGGTTTTAATCCTAGCTCTACCACAATCCAGAACTTGTTCAATGTACTTAACCTTTTCTACCTGAATTCCTTTATTCTATAACTCATTTCCTTCAAATGTCAAAAGGAGAAGAATGTTATGTTCTTCCTACTTCACTGGGTTATTATAAAGATCAAACTGAGTGATAAATTTTTTTAAAATAGTATGAAATAGTTAAAAATTTTATAGAAAATGGAGAAATGTATACTGATATCCATGAGTGGCACACCCACATCACAAATACATACCCATGAATAAGGTGGTATTTATTTAGGAAGATAGGCAAAAAAAAAACCTTCCTATTTTAAAAGCACATGTTTGGAAATTATCAAGCAAGAGGAAGACCATCTCAAGTGACACCAAGAAAGAACACAAATTAGGAACACTTCTATTAGTACTTGTGAGTTTGGGATACCAAACCAGGAGTAAAGCCATTGTCTCATCTAGACACTTTCCTGAAGCCTATCTGATCATTTGAGTCAAATTTTAGAATTCCAATAGTAGGTTTTTATTCCTTGCTATAGGTCCATTCTGATGTTTGTTCTTGGTTCTGTTCATCTCACAGCTGCTGATGGTCCAGGAGATCGTTTCATCATTGGGGAATCCCAAGCCGGTGAACAGGTAGATTCATAGGCCTGACAGGCCCTAAAGAGTTCAGTTTCATGCACTTTCAGGATTTAATTCTAAGTTTCAACCATCACTGTAAGGGAAATCTTAGAGAGGGATTAGACTGGTTATCAAAGTGATTAAAGGAGAGTTCCCATGAGAAGAGCCAATTCTTTCTTACTGTAAGAATCTGCATCTATTAATATACTAGAGACCCTTGCCGAAACCGGTTTGGCTCAGTGGATAGAGCGTCGGCCTGCGGGTCCTGGGTTCGATTCCGGTCAAGAGCATGTGCCTTGGTTGCGGGTACATCCCCAGTGGGGGGTGTGCAGGAGGCAGCTGATCGATGTTTCTGGCTTTCTATCCCTCTCCCTTCCTCTCTGTAAAAAATCAATAAAATATATATATATATATATACACACACACATACATACATACACACTAGAGACCCAATGCACGAAAATTCGTGCAAGAATGGGCCTTCCTTCCCCTGGCTGCCAGCACCACCTTCGCTCTGGCCGGAGCCGCCTTTTCACTCAGGCCCAGAGCCGCCTTTCCACCTTCCCACGCTGCCCAGAGGCCTGGAGCAGCTGTGGCAGTGTGGAACACCTGCGTCATCGCCATGGCAATGATGCAATTGTCCTGCCCTGCCC
The DNA here is from genome assembly GCF_951640355.1 of Cnephaeus nilssonii. NCBI lineage: Eukaryota > Metazoa > Chordata > Mammalia > Chiroptera > Vespertilionidae > Cnephaeus > Cnephaeus nilssonii. The sequence continues at coordinate 81,656,114 of NC_137075.1, forward strand.
CTGGCTTCTTGGTACCTGTGTATGCAAATTAACCCACCATCTTTGTTGGGTTAATTTGCATACTCCTGATTGGCTGGTGGGCATCACGAAGGTATGGTCAATTTGCATCTTACTCTTTTATTAGTGTAGATGGCATGGTGTTGTTGGCATGTCTCATAGACATGCCCATAAACATTTTCCAGCCCTTGATTGGATGATTCTTCCTGTATAAATATCAATGTTATGAATAGAACTACTGTCCAAAAGTGTTTTAAAAATTACATGGGATGCTCAGGGAACTGCAAATAGTTTGTAGTAGTCACAGTATACGTAAGGATAGGTAGCAGATTGTTAAGGACTTTGTGGACTTCTTAAATTTTAGTTGCTAATTAAGACCACCAGTTATACTAGAGAACTAGGAGCACAAGAAAAGTTGTGAAACTTAAAAGTTTCCAGCTTGTATGTTCTTATAAAAATTTTATGGGATAAAATATCAAAACTATACAAGAAAATGGGTGGGGTTTTTGCACATTACCTGCGATAGTCTTTATAACTTACATATCATACAGACGAGCCAAATTGCTCAATTATTGAAAGTACATACACGTGAGCATCGGGATACCATTGTATACACTGAAACAGTGATTTACAAAATGGTTTCTTGCTGTACCAGAATAACTTACGATTTGGTCCTAGTGATTAGCACTGGACACTTTCAAAGAAAATACTATTTAATTATGCAATGCTATTATTAGATGAAGCTCAAAAATCCAACTCAATATCTCCATTAAGGAAAAATTAAGATTTAAACTGTTTTTACTTTATATAAAGCATATAAGGTATATCAATAAAAATTTTAAAAGAACTAGTCTTAACGATCTAAAAAAGTACTTCACATATTGCTAGAGTTTTGTTTTTTTTATTTTTAGAGTTTTTCATTTGACTCAATTCAATTGCAGTTTATGTGTCTACTCTAAGTAGATTGTAAATGTTTTATGTATCCAATAATTTCTTTTACATTGGATGTAATATCTTTCATCTACCATTTAGAACTACTAGTCCTGGAGAGGAGCCAAATTGTTTATTTAACAATCACACAAAACACTTCTTTTTTATAAATATATAGTATATTTTTATTGATTTCAGAGAGGAAGGGAGAGGGAGAAAGGGATAGAAACATCAGTGATGGGCTACCTCCTGGATTCCCCCCAACTGGGGATCGAGCCCACAACCCAGGCATGTGCTCTGACCGAGAATGGAACTGTGACCTCCTGGTGCATAGGTCCATGCTCAACCACTGAGCAGCCCTGGCTGGGCCAAAAACATTTCTTAAGTGTTGGTTTAAGCCAAGAAGTAGAGAAAATTGCAGGTACAATCACAATAAAACTTAAAGTATACTTACAGAATATGCTGCATTAAGCAGGGCTCCAGGCTAGCACACTTCAGCTTAAGAAGCAACTGCTCTGAAACTCACGTTAGGATTTACTTTTTGCCTTAGCCAAAAAAGCACTTTCAGCAAATGAAGGACTATATTAAATGTCTTTGTTCCTCAGTCTCAGAAGATTGTTTTGGCATTAGCATCTCTACTAAAAATGTATATTATGTCAGATCTTTAATGCTTGTCATTAAAAAATTACTGAGATGTTCCAGACAATAAGTAGTAGTAGTAGTAGTATCTGGGGTTCCAGACAATAAGTAGTAGTAGTAGTAGTATCTGGGGTTGAAAATTAAGGAAGAAAATTTAATGTAATGGGCTCTAAACTTTTCATTTTAAATCCTATGCATTACCTTAGCAGAAGATTACATTAAAATATAACAATTCTGAATGAGCCTGGAATGTATTTTCAATAGCAGAATAAGGGATACACAGTACAATCCCAAGAATCACTTTCTCCAATAACTGAGAAAAGGAGGGAGAACACTGGAGTTGTAAGCCACAAAGGATTGCATACTTCATATAGTTGTGATAATGAGATTATTTATGTTCATTTATTCATTCTGGAAATATTTATTTGTGCCAGACACTTTCTAGGCTTTGGAATGGTAGAGAAATAAATATGTCTGGAAAGAGGTGATTAAGTAGATTAATGCGGGGACTATCTCCAAGATATAGATAGGGTTGAGAGAAACTAACGAAGAAATGTGAAGCACCCAGGGGATAACAGTGAAATTCCATTACCATCTCTATGTCTGAAGGAGCCAGGGCAAAGAGTGGACCTGTGGAGATTCATAGCTATGGCTCAGGGTCACCTGTCAGTGGTAGAGATGACCTAGCCTTCACCAAAGTGCAGCCCGGCAGGGAAAGAGCAAAGGAGATATAAACCCGGCTTTTCTCTCTCTTCTGCCCTCTCTCTCTTGTTGACCCCTCCCATTGGCTTTACCTAACCAGAATCCAGTGATGAAAACCTGGTTGAAATAGTCCATTTAGAGGTCAGCCTTCTGGGCCACAGCACAGGATGGTATGATGATGTGATCTGGAGAGGCCAACAGAAAAATAAAACAAATTCCTCTCTTTGTTGAGCTTAGGTTACTATATAAATTGATGTAATAATGCACTTAACACTGTACCAAACATAGATTGAGGGTTCAATAATATTATCTATTAGTGGGATTGTTTGTAGTGATAATATTGAAAGAAGCTTTTTAAAGCTGTTCTAATAAATAAATTTTCAGTTTTACTCCATATGTATATCCACTGGAGAGGTATGTATCCTTAGCAATTCCCTAAAATGGTTTTAATCTGTTAAAAAGTACATAACATGTACGATCTTAATCATTTTTTAAGTGTACAGTATAGTAGTGTTAAATGTATTCACATTGTGACCTAAAATTTTAGTATATGTACTGCCGAAGTGAGCACGTGACCTAACATTTTAAATAAATACTTATGATGCAGATATCTTTGGAGAGATACTTATTTTAAAATATGTTTTATTGATTTCAGAGAGAGAAGAGAGGAGAGGGAGATCAATGATTAGAGAGAATAATCGATTGACTGCCTCCTGCACGCCCCCACTACTGGGGATTGAGCCCACAACCCAGGCATGTGCCCTGACTGGGAATCAAACCATGACCTCCTGGTTCATAGGTAGACACTCAATCACTGAGCGACACTAGCCAGGCTGGAAAGATTTTTATTGAGGAATTAATATTATCTCAGAATTTTACCTTAGAGGAAATTTGAAGCATTTTCCTTCCCAATTCTGACCTAAATCATGGCCAATAACAAGTTACTCATCTGAGGCCAGCTCAAACCTATCAGATGGATCTTATAGAAATATGCTTTTTCCTATGCTAGGAGAAGTTTACCAGGCAGGTCCTGTAATTGGTCTCCTATACCATTCCTATGAGAGTTCAGACAATGAAAATCTCAGATATAGTGTTTCATACAAATTATTACAGGTACTACAATCATTTTAAAATTATTTCATTACATTTGGTAGAAAGATTTTCAAGAGCAATAATTTAAATGATTTTTCTGACTTGCCTATATTTAACCAAAAAGTTTAGTTTTAAGTTATGACATTTCTCAAATATCAAAACTTTAGTAAGTGACTAATGTGCTGGTTTTTCATAATTGTCACGCATAAAACCATTTTGCATGGCATTTTTTTCTTAAAGACTCTGAAATCACTTTACATATATTAAGAAAATTCACATTATTTGAGTGAGAGACAATAATGGCACATGTAAGTGGCAGTTCTTCAAAAGGAAAACAGGGTACCACAAAAGGCATCTAATGGTCATTACCATAAATCAAGTTAAAGCCTCTTGGAGTGTACCTGTTTGTGAATAGCTTTCATTACACTGGCCCAAAATGAATAAGACTGTATGATTTTCCTTTTATGGTTTGTTTCTAAAAATGTTACATCTCCTACAGGAAAATGTTGTTTTTACTTAACAGCAGTAAAGTAAATCAGCTCTTTCTTACATGCTTGTGTTTCCAGCCAACTCAGACAGTAATGCCTGGACAAGTCATGCGGGTTACAACAGGTGCTCCAATCCCCTGCGGTGCTGATGCTGTAGTACAAGTAGAAGATACCGAACTTATCAGGGAGTCTGATGATGTACGTTATCACCAGGTCTTATCATTACATTCCTGTAGCAGTATTTATGTCCATTTTCTGCAATGTTTATGAGAATAACCCAGTGTGTTTTGATTATTTTAGGATCTTACAGTGTAGTGTATGAGTCTACACTAAATAATGAATTGCCGGCTTAGGCTTAAAAATCTATTATAGGAGACATTTTTATGATTATTACTGTGATTATAGTATAATTTGAACCACATTGATTCAAGAAATATATACAAACAAGGAAAGAAACTACCTCAAGATAAAAGAGCAGAGGTATTAATTGTTGCCATACCTTCTAGCTAAGAAGTTTGTTAACCTATACTAGCTTCTGATAAAATGTGAAGGGAGACTTAATAGAGAAAAATTTAAGAACACTTGGGCAGGTTCTTAAATATTACACTAAGCCAAACATTTGAACCAAATAACACTCAGCTCTAGTATCTATATTTCAGAAAAATCTGTGCCACCAATTAACAGCCTGGAAATATTAAATTGATACCAGTTCACCCTCTATAGCCTGAAATAAAGGACCCTAGGATCTTTTTTGGTTTAAGCAGGCCTTCATGTCACTGAAACTAGTGGCAATTATTACAGTCAGAGGATCAGCCACCAATAAAAGAATAGTTTCAACTGAGGTCTTAATGACTGGCTATCTTACTTGTTTTGTGAAGAAGTTTAAGGTAGCTTATATTTTAAAAGCTGAAGTTAAAAATAATAATATTCTCCTGGTCTGGCATATAGTAAAATTTGGCCATGCTGAGAGAACACCTCTTTTCTTGATCTGGGAATTTTTTTTAATCATCTTTTCACATGTAATGCTTATAAAATTCAACTCTTGGCATACAGATCACATTGCTTGCTGTTAAAACTGTCCAGCAGATTTATTGGCATCAGGGAAGCCAACAGAACATTGAAATGCAGAACACATGCCTCCCCAGACTCTGCCAGATGACAAAACACAGTTCCAGTCTCACAATATTATTCACAGCCCATAAATGTAATATTGATGATCACTATTCATTTATAGAAATTTACTACCAGGCAAACTATAAGTCCTTCACTGAAATTTCTGCAGATATTTGGGAACCTTGGTATAGTATTGAACCCATGATTCATGGGAACAGAAGAGATAAGTTATCTCCTTAAACATTCATTTGGCTACTAGGTTAGCCAAATATATATACAAGGTGGGGCAAAAGTAGGTTTACAGTTGTGAATATGCAAAACAGTTTATTCTTATATTATTATTTACTAGAAGCCCAGTGCATGATTTAAATCATGCACGTGTAAGCTGTCTGTCCGCTGGTCGGCAGCTCCGAAGTCCCTGGGCCCCTAGGGCGAGGCGGGGCTGGGGCGTGGTCCTCCTGCGGCCGGAGCCCAGGCCAGGGTCTTGCCTTTGCCTCCCGCCCAGGAAGGCTGGGGCCGCTGCCACGTGCTCCTGCGGCCCAACTGCCGCCAGACTCCTCCCTGGGGAGCCGCCCGCCGCCTCCAAACCTCCAAAACGCCGGCTTGCTGCCCCAGAGGCCTGTCTGTGCCGCAGCACAGCCATGGCGCAGACGCTGAGCTCGCGTAGCCACTGGCAACGCGAGTTCAGCGTCCTGCCGGCCCAATCACCACCCCAGCCACCCCGAGTCCCGCCCCCTGTGTCACCCGCTGGCCCAATCATGGGCGTAGCGGAGTGATGGTAATTTAAATATTACCTTTTTATTATGTAAGATTGTATTATTTTCCATACAAACATTACATATAAATAATATATATAAAATTAATTTTCCTTGAGAATGCTACTTACAAATTAAGATTCAGTATTTTGATAGGTATATTTTTTTAAAATGTAAAAATATTTTACTTATTCCTTGGCATCAAATCTAATTTTGCAGGAACCTATGGTAGAATTTTATCATGTTCAAAGTGTTTAGCAAATGTTTGTTTCTCTATATTTGTATATATTCTGGGACTACCTGATGTAGCTAAATTTCATTGATCAGAAATTCTGTTAGATTGTTCTCTTTGAAATTGCACTACTTCCTCTTATTATAGGGCACTGAAGAACTTGAAGTACGAATTCTGGTGCAAGCTCGGCCAGGCCAAGATATCAGGTAAGTTCATAACATATAAAATGTGTAGCCAACTTTTTTTTCTGCATGTTCATGAACTCAGGAAAGAATTGTTATCATAAATCCACAGTTCAGTCAACCATTAGCTTTCAGCTTTTTTAACAAGTAGGAAATGAATTTTCTGAACTCTGCAGTCTATGTCTGCTCTACCTACATTTTCATGAAGATTGTAGAGGCAAGTGAAATAATCAAAAGCAAAGATGAGACCACTGTCCTACCATAAGGAGGGCACATACTTTAAATGATCTTTGTTACATTGGAATATATTTACCCTGATTTCATTAATACTAATTTGTCTAATCTCCTTGTGGCAAAGCTGCACTTCTCCCATCCTTATGTCAGGAGGCCAAGGTGAATGGACTTATGCGGACACATAACTGGACCAACCTAAGTGACTCAAATAGAAATTATTTCCTTGACTGTAATCTTATTAGCATTTTTCTCCTTACCACAAAACTAACAAGCTGTAGACTTTTTATCATTAACTCCATATAATTTCTTGCCTTATATCAAAGTTTGCAATTGGCGTTTTTGACAGAAATATGGTACAAAGCAATTTATAAAGTAATTTTCAAATGTGAAATAACATATTCCTATTTAGCAATAATAGATATAAATTCTATTTTTGTCTTCTGTTGTATGATTTAATATTTTTAATTTAAGAAGCATACAGTTTTTAGAATCTCTTCATTTCATTATTCTGCTCCTGCCTCATCTGTTAACATTTTTCTCCCTAGAGTGTCCTCCTTCTCTAACACTAAAGTTTCCCTCTGAGTTGAAAATATTATTCTTACTCATCATGCTTATGGTTCTGCTTTGACTTTCAGACCCATCGGCCATGACATTAAAAGAGGGGAATGCGTGTTGGCCAAAGGAACGCACATGGGCCCCTCAGAGATTGGTCTTCTGGCAACTGTAGGTGTCACGGAGGTTGAAGTTAATAAGTTTCCAGTGGTTGCAGTCATGTCAACAGGGAATGAGGTAAAAATGGAGGTGGGGGGGAATGGGACTTTCAGATAAAAGTGTTTGTGACACCTGTGTTATAAATAGAAGATTGTGGATGAGAAGGAAGAAGTAGAAATTACATATAAATAATCCCTTCCACTTATTAGAATGAAACAATGGCCTTTCCACACATGCAAAGAATGTTGACAGATAGCTATAGATCAGGTGTCCTCAAACTACGGCCCGCAGGCCACATGCGGGTGTTTTTGCCGTTTTGTTTTTTTTACTTCAAAATAAGATATGTGCAGTGTGCATAGGAATTTGTTCATAGTTTTTTTAAAACTATAGTCCGGCCCTCCAACGGTCTGAAGGACAGTCAACTGGCCCCCTGTTTAAAAAGTTTGAGGATCCTGCTATAGATATTCAGCTGGGCAAACTCAGTACTTAGTCTATTAGGACAATGAATTGTGCCCATTCTGCTGCTGTGATGCAGGCCACCTCTGTGTGGGAAAGAATTCAGTGAATTGGGATACCATGGCTAGCCTATTCCTGCTAAAATTCCATGTGATCTTTATGGAAGGGTTTGATAATCAGGTTTTTGTTTTTTTCTCTAAAGATAGCATCTCTAGTGACATGCTATTTATAATGTATCAAATGTCATATGAGCCCTGATTTAGGAAGGAGCATTTAGTCAATCTTTTTCTGAGAACTCTCGAAAAACTTCCTATTCCCTGTTTTTCTTGGATTATACAAAAGTTCAATTGGAGGCTCTATGGTCAAACTAGGAATATTGAAAAGTAAATCTGCTTGAAATTCAAAGCCTAAGATCAGAATCAGAAACTATTGATATTTTAAAAATTAATTCCTTCAGACCTTAATAGAAAGATTAATAGGATTTCTTTTTTTTTCCCCTCTTTTAAGCTCACTTAGTTCTGAAAATAAGCCATTTGTTACCATTATTTTTAATTTCTTAAAGTCTTAGAAATGAACATTTTCAAGGATCTCTGTATTACCCTGATAGTTCTTTTGGAAAGAGCAAAAGAAAATAACTCGGTTTTTTGGGGGGTTTTTTTGCTAATGGAGAGATAAATCAACATTCTAGGTTTGCTTACTTCCCAGTATATGTGCACTAGGCATTCCCTAAAACTAGAGTGACCCAAAACAAACATTCTTTTCAATCAATTACATAGTGATGATTTAATATACCTAGGACCAACTGACACTATGTTTAGCAACAGAAAGTAATTTATTTTAAACTTAATGAACTATTCTGTGACTTATTTACATGTTTGTACATCTACGTGAGTTTAATGGGGTTTGGGAAAGCTAAATAGAATGAGCAAATTCATAAATAACCAGTTATTAGGCAACTTTGTTTCAGCTATATTTCTTGTATTCTTACTGATACTTTTGTAGGGCTGGACTAATATTCTCAGTTATCCTCAGAGTATACTGGCAGTATTTTTTAAAACTGTCCTTTATACTCTTTATTAAAACCATTTATTGATGGTAGGGAAAAGTAAGGTGAGAATAGAGATGGTACTTATATTATGGAATCAAAGGAAGAATTTGTAGTCCTATTTTCCTGCCCTCATAGACTTGATAATCCTCTGAAAGGCTTTGATAGATTCTGTATGACTTCCTTCCCCTACTTTCTCTGGCCTGCTGTATTACCATGGTTTTCCAAGGTAACAATGCTTCTAAATTCTATAATCTCTCATTTGACATAGCTCAACATTTCTCCCCTACTCCCATCCAAAGTTAGCTGTTATTATGATTCTCTATGATCATATAGCTTAGTTGATGTTTGCTGCATCTCTCTATGAGTAGCAGTGTACTGGAAACTGGGTATAAAAGAGATAAAGGATAGTATCTCTCCTGAAGGCTTAAGATCCTCAAATAGCCAAAAAACAACAGAAAAAAATCATTCATATATTTTCAGAGGGGCCAAAAGAAATTATACTTGTCTATCAATGTGGAAAGTTTATAATTAAATCATTCATAGCACAGGTTTCCTTAAGTATTAGTTCTGATTTCCCCTGATATATATGACTTCACATATGTCCCCTTATTGAAGCCAATGTCATATATTGGTAAGCAGAACAGTGGCCTTAGGCAACTGAAAGAATGCCATACAAGATGTCTATGCATATCATATTTAAAATCTGCCCTGTATTTTGTGACTACATAAATTTGTTCATAATGAGGGAATTATTTCAAAATGGGGGAGGTACCGTTATAGACTACAACTACCACAGAGTAGCCTCTGTAGACACTTGTTGATTTCAACAAACTATGTATGTTAAAATTTAGTTAATACCATCCAATAATTACATAATTGTAGGTATATGTTTCCAAAGTCATGCATTTGTTCAATTAATATTTTTGAGCAACTTATTATATGCTGGAAGCCCACTAAGGATTCTCTTTTCTAAACATCAGACTTATAAGATGTAAATGCACTGTATATGTGAACCAGTGTACTTAGATATTGAAAAGGAAACAGCATCTGCCCCCTGGTGGTCAGTGCACAGCATCAAGTAGGACAGCATCAGACTTTCTTCTCCAATGGGACCTGTCATCTTAGCAGTCCACATAGCCATCCAAGAGTATTTTCTTTGCTCTTCAAGTGACATTCACATGAAAGGGAATAAGAATTATACTAGAAGAGTATGGGAGTCACCAACTTAGAAGCTCCATGTCCTAAATAGGAATTACTTTTTCTTGTAACAATCTTAGGCAATTTCCAGGGTCCTCACAAGAGAAATGCCCAGTTACAAGTGAAGCCCAAAGCTATAGCTCCCATTAAGTATTTATAGTTCATTTGTATAGCACATATGCAAGTTATCATTTTTTATCATTTTTACCGTAACAAAAGTTGCCTAGAAACAAGCTGACATTTTATCTTAATCAAATTTTCAGGGGTACAGAGCTAGAAAAGCTAACCTAAGGTGAAATTTGTCCTTAGAGATGGAAAAAGGTTTTGTTAATCCTTTACCCTACAGATGCATTGTGTGTAGAAAATTAGAAACGAATAATAAAACTGATTACAAGTCATTCTGCTTTTTATTATCATCATGCACTGGCAAATCTACACAATATCAGTGATAAAATGCTCCTCTCCACTGGGGCAGACCACTCCCACTACCCTCTACCCCTTAGTATGGTGCCATACTGATGCTGGGCATGGTTCTGACCACTGGAAATATAGCAGCAAGCAAGTAGGTTAGGAGAGGGGTATTCAAACAAACAGTGATAAATTATATGAAGAAAAAGAAAGGGTCAGATGATAAAGAATGGTGATAGAAGAGGTATTGCCAGATATTATATGTTGAAACTTCCCTCAAATTAGCCCTTGCATACTCTCCCCTAAACAATAAGGCAGGAAGTGTGAAAACTCTGTTTCCCAGGCTGTCTTTCCAGCTGTGGTCCAGTTAGGTTTTGGGATGCATTAACATGATATTAGAAGGTGAAAAGAAATTACCAGAAGTATAAGCTCCTTGACTCTAAGTAATACTTACCCCCAACATCTCTGGGGATGATGGTGACTTCTCACAGTTGCTGATCTTCGGTAACCAATACATCTGTATTAAATTCTCCTTTCTCCCACCCCCCCTCCATACCTAGAGGACTTTGGGTTTTCTTGTCTAGACCTGATTGATAGAGTCTTCTATTTTATATAGGGTAATTAGGCCTCACTGATAAAGTGGAAATCAGAAGGCATTGAGGGCATGGGTCATATGAAGGTAATTGTGTTCCAAACAGGAGGAACAAACAGAAAAGCCCTGAGGTAAGGTGCATGCTTGTCATGTTTGAGGAACAGCAAAGATGTCAATGTGGCTGAAGTATAGAGGGAAAGGATCAAAGTAAAAGGAGATGAGGGTTTTTTAGCCTATATAATAAAGAGGTAATACACAAATTGACCATCACACCCTCACAAGATGGCTGCCTAAGACCAGGCCGTCAGGGGGGTTAGTGAGGGATGACCAAACAACTGAACAAGCAGGCTGTGTGGGGCTACCAGGCCAGCAGTGGGGTTAGTGAGGGATGACCAAACAACTGAACAGCAGGCTGCGTGGGGCAACCAGGCCGGCAGCCAATCAGCCTCATCCAGGCCCTGCCCGCGGCCCCTCCCCCTGGCCGGCCCCTCCCGCCGGCCTGCCCCGCCCTGATCGGCCCCCCCAATCCCAGATCAGGGGCAGGGCCAGCCAGACCCCACCCATGCACAAATCCGTGCACCAGGCCTCTAGTTTATTATAATAGCTCATTTTGAGGTAGGAAAACATAATGTGGAATATAACATGTCTTTTTTTTAAATATAACATGTCTTAAATTTTTAAATGTTTACTCTGGCTTCTATATGGTATGTCATAAAGGAAATAAAGGGAAAAAAGCAGGGAGACTAACTAGCAGGATCTGCAATATTCCAGCAAGCGATTTGGACCAGAGTGGTAGCAGTGGAGATGGTAAGAAGTAATCAGATCCAGGATATATTTTGAAGATAAAGCCAACAGGATTTGTGAGTAAATTCAAAACAGAATATAAGAGAAAGTGAGAAGTCAAGATGAACTCCAAACTTTTTGACCTGAGCAGTTCTAAGGATAGTTATCATTTATTTATTCAAGTGAGAAAGATTTAGGCAGTAGAAATCAGGGGTTCTATTTTGGACATGTTAACTTTGAGATACTTATTAGAGATCCTAGTAGAAATATCCAGTAGACAATAAGATATTTAGCCTGGAGCTTAGGAAAAAGAACAGAGCTAAAGATATACATTTGGAAGTTATCAGCATATAAACAGAAGGGTTTTTTTCCCCCTTTGCTTTTTCTTTTTTAGATGTACATAGTGTTTAAAATCATGAAAGTAAATAAAGTCACCTAGGAAGTGAGTATAAATAGAAGACAGGGGGTGCAAGTTTTACACTTAGGAGGCAGTTGTATCTTCCACCTCTTTACCAACCTTTATATTTCCCAGTTGTATTTTCTAATTTTAACTCATTTTTTAAACTTCTTTTATGTATTGATTGATTTGGGAGAGAGAAAATGAAAGAGGAGAAACATCGATTTGTTGTCCCACTTATTTATACATTCATTGGTTGACTCTTGTATGTGCCCTGACAAGGGATCAAACCCGAAACCTTGGTGTATCAGATGACACTCTAACCAACTGAGTTATCCAGCCAAAGCCTAATTTTGACTCTTGATAATGTCATCTCTCTATTGATAAATACATTCTTATCCTCTTGAAACCTTAGATAGTGACCTATAGGTCGTTAGACTGTACATCAGTCAACCAGCTATAATTATCTTCAGGAAGTCAAGACTGTATGCTTGTTTTCTACTTACACAAAGTATTAGCAAAAATTATTCCTTCAGTAAATGCTGGTCTTGTAGTTTTGAAGATACTGTTTCAGTTTCCTTTCACCATATTTCATAACCCATTCATTCATTCATGCTATTTATCTCTCTCTGTTTCTCTCTCTCACTCTCACTCTCTTTCACTCTCCTCTCTTTCCCTCTCTCTCTCTCTCTCTCTCTCACACACACAGAGAATTAAGTATATTTATCTCTACTATGCCTTTGCTTTTTCTGTTCCATTTTTTTATAATTTACTTGGCCACTGTCAATAGCAGAGGCTAGTACAAACAAGTATGAACTTTAGATATATAGTCTATCTAAAATCTTTATGTAATACTAGAGGCCCAGTGCATGGATTCGTGCATGGGTGGGGTCCCTAGGCCTGGCCGGCGATCAGGGCTGATTGGGGCCGTCTTGCCCAGTCCCAATCAGGGCCAGGCCTATTGGGGCCCGGCCAGTCAGGGCCTGCCGACCGGGGAGAGGGATGGGGGGGAGGGTTCGTGGGAGATTTGCTGGCTGGCCAGGGGAAGGGACCGGTGGCGGGGAGGGACCATGGGAGCTTGGCTGGCCATGGGAGGTTGGCCAAGGGAACGCACTGACCACCTGGGGCAGCTCCTGCATTGAGCATCTGCCCCCTGGTGGTCAGTGCATGTCATAGTGACCCGTCGACCAGTCGTTCAGTCATAACGGTTGCTTAAGCTTTTAGATATATATATATATATATTTTAGACCGGACATCCTTCCGAATAAAGCCGGAGCCAGAGAAAAGCTGGTGCCAGCAGCTGGGGGAAGGAAGGCCTACTCTTGCATGATTTTGTGCATCGGGCCTCTAGTGTGTGTGTGTGTGTGTATATATATATATATATATATATATATATATATATATACACACACACTAGAGGCCCAGTGCATGAATTCATGCACGGGTGGGGTCCGACTGGCCGGGTCCCAATCGGGGCTGGGCCTGTCAGGAGGAGGAGATGGCGGGAGGTTGGCCGGCCAGCCTGCCCCAATCAGGGTCAGGCCAGCTGGGGGAAGGGGCCGTGGGCAATTGGCCGGTGGGCTCTGCCCCCGATTGGGGTTGGGAGGCCAATTGGGAGCGGGGCTGGCCACTGGGAGGGGCTGTGGGTTGTGGGCCGCCGGGCATGCCCCTGAATGGGATGGGGGTGCCAATCGGGGGCCAGTGGCCTTGGGGAGGAGCCATGGATGGTTGGCCGGCCGGGGTAGGGGGGGCCAATCTGGGGTGGGGCCAGGCAAGGGGAGGGGCTGCAGGAGATTGGCTGGCTGGCCCGCCCCCTATTGGGGTGGTGGGTGATCAGGGGCGGGGCTGGCCAGGGGAAGGGCTGCAGCCTGATCAGGGTGGTGGGGGCCCATTGGGGGCATGGCTGGCAGGGGGGAGGGGCTGCAGGAGGTTGGCTGGCCAGCCCCACCCCCTATTGGGGTGGGGGGTTTGATCAGGGGTGGGGAAGCCAAGGGGAGTGGCTGCAGGTCTATCATGGTGGGGCGGGCTGATCGGGGGCAGGGCTGGCTGGGAGGAAAGGAGGGGGCATTTGGCCGGTGGCCCCGCTCCTTTTTTTTTTTTTTTTTTTTTTTTTTGCCAACTTCACAAGTTTTATTTGTGGTGCTTATGCTATGTCTCGAAAATACCTTCTCCCCCTGCCCCGGACAGTGTCGGGGAGGGGGCAGCAAAAAACAGAAAACATCCCTTCCTATTGCATATGGACCCTATATACAGGCCCACCTGGCCCAGGCCAGCAGGATGCTTGGCACATTCTCAGATCCCTGCTCAGGGGCGGGAGGGTTGACTGGTGGCAGCACACGTGAGAGGGGACCTCCGGGTGGCCACTCTGGTCCTGGCTACTGGTCCTGGCACTTCCTGGTCCTCATTTCCTTCCTGGTCCTGCCTGCAGCCCTGGTCCCCCTACCTGGCTCAGCCTCCCATCTCCATCCTGGCCACAGATGGCCCCCTTGGCTCCTGGGGGCTCTGTCCTCCCCTCCCAGCCTGGAGGTCCCAAGGGGAGGTTATGGCTTCTCAGAGACTCCCCGGCAGCCCTGTCACTCGTGTTCACACAGGGGAAGGGTCCGTGTGGCAGAAGCTGTATAAATGCGGGTGCAGGGGCAAGTCCTCCGGGGTTACTTGGACAGTTTGCTAATGACCTGGATCAGGGCCGTGTTCTCATCCTTGAGGCACTAGTTGTCAGACCGGAGGTTGGACAGGCCCTTCAGCTCCTCTTCCAGTTCAGCAGCCTTGCGCTCCAGGGCCCTGAGCTCAAATCTCTCCAGCTCCAGGAGGGCCGACCTCTCTGCAAAGCGCTCCTGCCTCTGCATAATGCCCTCCAGCTCCACCTTGAGCTGCGCCAGCCACAGCATGGTCTCGGACAGGGCCTCACAAAGTCTCTCGTTCTCAACGCGCAGCTCTGCGTAGAGCTTCCTGAAGCCTCCCTCAGGCTCTTCCAATTTAGGCTGGGGTTCTGGGTTGAGGGCCCGCTGCCTACGGGGGGAAGGGCTGGATTCTGGGCTGATGTCCACTGGCTTCGCCTCCTCCCCCTCCGCAGGCCCTCTCCTCTCCTTGCCAACTCTGCGGTGCTCCATGGAGGCCTGTGGTCCCTGTCCCTGCCCATCAGGCACCTCTACTCTTTGGGCAGGGCCATCAGAGTTCTCAACCCCAGGGACGCAGGGCTGCCAGGAAGGAAGGGTCCAGGCTCTGTGCTGCCCCGCTCTTGATATGGATGGGAGAGTCTGGTCGGGGCAGGCCAGCAGAGGGGAGGGTCCGAGAGGTTTGCCGGCCAGCCCCACCCCCTGATCGGGCGGTTCACTGGCCACAGTGGGCGTCATTGCTACCGGTCGTTTGGTCATCATGGTCGTCACGGACACTGGCTTTTTATATAGATAGATAGATTCCACAAGCAGCTGCTGTAAAGCTAGAATCTTTAAAAATCTTTTTCCCCACTAATAAGAGAAGGAATATGAAGTTGAGTGCCTACTTTGCCCAGAACTGCTATGTGCTTTATAACTAAAGCAACACTATGAGATTAGTATAATTATCCAGGAAATTGACACTCAAAAACAAAGCGACTAGCCTAACATATTTGTGTAAGTGATGTAACTGTGTTTCATATCTAAGTCTTTTGGCTATAATGACTTTCCCCCACTATGCCACAATGCTTCCCACTAAAGGTTTCTTAAATTTCATTTGTCCAACTTTTCAATGGCAATCTGAAATCTATCAGATTAGATAGTACATTACTTTCTTCCAGCTATATTATACTTCTTGTCCAGATTAAAGACCATGGCTCACTACTAACACTTCAGGTAGCTTCACTCCTTCTAATCTATTCCTTTGCTTATTAAATTAATATCAAAACTGGATAGCTTCGTCCTCCAACTACAATTTTGCTCCCACGCATAAAAACATTACTGAAAAAATTCATAAAACTTGGATTACCTGACCCACTACAAATTTTTGCCATTTAATGTCAACCTGGCACTTAAAGTTGCTCAGTAATTCTAATGTCACTGTTTGTTTATTTCTTAGCACATTCCTGCAGTGGATAGTTCATTCATACATTCTATACTCCCTTTAAACCTTACTGGCAGCCCTACTTTCTCACTCGTGGCAGATAAACTCACGGGTGACCTTTATGGAAAAAAATGAAACTAAAAAATACTTGTCAAACTGAACTAGATAAGGGTTCCCTCATTTTCCCTTCTCTTTACCTCATAATTTCCCCCATTCCTTTAGCTATCTTTCTTTCCAACAATCTAAAAACAAAAATTAGGACAAATTTAATCAGATAACCAAAAATTCCTGGGAACCTTATTTTTACAACAAACAAAATAAATATCAGCTAGCTTTGGGAGCTAAACAGAAAAGGATCAGGAAAACAAAACAAAACAAAAAAAAACAACAGAAAAGTGTCAGAGCTTAACGTAGTGCTGGACTTATTACCATAGACAAAAAAATCCCCCAAACAAAGAGGCTCAAGAGATCTCAATGAAGTACAATGTAACCAGTCTGAGATCACTGGTGTCAAGGGGTCCTCCCTAAGTCTTGGTAGAACCTTAATGACTCTCAAAGTCTTAATACAAGGACAGCCAAGGAAACTTGTTGATCGTACAAAACTGAATATATGAAAGTTTCTGAGCAAGGATGAGCATCACCTTGCCAGAGTCTCAGTAGTGTCTCAAAAAAGGGAAGTTACAAAAGGAAATAGGATTTTCAGGACTGGAGTTGGTCATGGGTGGTTTTAAGGTAAAAGTTTATAAGTAAGGTCTAGGCAAAAACTGGTCATATTTTGTAAATTAAATGAGTTGCTGAAACAGTTCGTCTTTTCATTGTAGCACATGAGTCCATGTGAGTTACGATAGTCTCAAATTGTCCATGGTCTTATGTTGGAGAATATAGGTCTGAACAAGCTTGTGTTAAAACAATTTTACTTAAGATAGTTTGAGTTATATGTCATGGTTTGGTACAATTTATCTGTTATACAAGTAATAGTAAAGTTTTGCAAGTTGATGTTTCTATTTTGTTTCTCAGAAAGAAAGAGTCTATAGGCAAGATAACCAATTATAATGCTTTTATAGAAATTCAGACATATTGAATGCCTGGAATTGGGGTTAGGAATGGGCAGTATTGCCAAGAGAATGAATGAAAACATTGGGTCAAAGAAGAGATGGATTACAATGTTCTTAATAATTCAGACCGCAAAGGGGTAAAAATGAATCAAAGGTTAAATGTTTGAAAACTGGGAAGACAGTGGTACCATTGACAATAACAAACAGGAAATTGAATTTTAATATATGGTAGATAGGAAAGTAATAAGATATGGAGATATTGGGTTATGTATTGTTTTCTTTTTTCATTCTAGAATGTAAAGTTCTTTTTAATTAAAGTATAGGTAACATACAATATTAGTTTCATGTGTACAACAGTGATGTGACATTTATATACCTTATGAAGTGATCACCACGAGAAGTAACCATCTGTCACCATACAAAGTTATTACAATATTATTGACTGTATTCCCTATGCTGCACTTTATATCCATGACTTATTTGTGTTAAAAGTTTGTACCTCTTAATCCCCTTCACCTTTTTGCCCATACCCTGACCTCCCAACCCTCTGGCAACTATTAGTTTGTTCTTTGTATCTATGAGTCTGTTGGTTTGGTTTGGTTTGTTCATTTGTTTAGTTTTTTAAATTTCACAAATAGTGAAATGATAAATCATTTGTCTTTCCCTGATTTATTTCTCTTAGCCAATACCCTCTAGGTCCATCCATGCTGTCACAAATGGCAAGATTTTATTATTTTTTATGGATGAGTAATATTCCATTGTGTGTCTGTGTGTGTATCACTTCCCCTTTATCCATTTATCTATTGATGGATACCTAGGCTGCCTCCATATCATGGCTATCTATAATAATAAAAGCATAATATGCTAATTAGACCGGACATCCTTCAGGTCGTCCTTCCTTCTGGACAAAGCCACACCCCTTGCACAAATTGCATGCATCGGGCCTCTAGTTATAAATAATGCTGCAGGAAACATAGGGGAGCATATATCTTTTCCAATTAGTGTTTCATTTTTTTTGGATAAGCACCCAGAAGTAGAATTGCTGGGTCCTGCTTTGTCTCATTATAGCCTTTGCCTTAAAGTCTATTTTGTCTGGTAAAAGTATTGCTGCCTCAGCTTTCATTTCCATTTTCATGTAATATCTTTTTCCATCCCTTTATTTTCATTCTGTATTTGTCTTTCGAACCGAAGTGAGTCTCATGTAGGCAGCATATGTAAGGGTCTTGTTTTTTTACCCATTCAGCCATCCTGTGTCTTTTGAATGGCACACTTATTAGTCCATTTACATTTAACTTTTTTTTAGAAGTATAAAATGTATTTAAAATCACCCACAAAGTTCTGTATAATCAGGAATGATACAATTTGCAATAGCTTTTTTATTTAAAAAAAAATACCTCAGGACAAAGATTTAAAATATAATTTTAGTTACAGTATTCATTTAGCCTTAACCTTTAGACCAATTAAAAATATGAAACTATGCTCTAAATAAATGAGACATAAGGCAAATATAATAGACAATTTCCACAACTATATTTACATGTATGTTTTAATGCTAGTACATTTCAATGCCTTTTGCTACATAAACAAGAAATCATGTACAACTGCTGTGCACCAAAACTTAGCTTAATTCGATCTTTCAAGTAATATACAATTTCAACTCACAAGTCTTCAAGTACTGCTAGTAAGTGTTCCCTTGTATGCAGAGCACTATATCTTGATCCTAAATTGAAATCATTATTAAGATTATATTTTTCCCTTCTACATAAAGTGTTTTTTCTTTAAACTGCTTCCCCCATATGTTAACATCAACAACAACAATAAAGGATATTTTAGAGTTTTAAAATCTTTTTCTTATTATTTAATTGTATAGGATATGTAAAGTAACTATTGATAGTTATGCACTTATTGTCACTTAAATTGTTTTCTCTCTAACTTTATAAGTGGTCTACTAACTTTACTATATGTTTGCCTTTTCTAATGAGATTTTATTTAATGTATTTTTTTTTCTAGTTTTGGCCTTTTCTTTTCCACTTAAAGAATTCCCTTTAATATTTCTTGTAATGCCAGTTTAGTATTGATGAACTCCTTTAGCTTTTGCTTATCTGGGAAACCCTTGATCTCTCCTTGCTGGGTAGAGTATTCTTAGTTATAGAGTTTTCCCTTTCATCATGCCACTCCCTTATGGCTTGCAAAGTTTCTGTTGAATAACTGATAGTCTTATGGTCATTACCTTATATGTAACCAGTTGTTTTTCTCTTGCTACTTTTAAGATTCTCTCTTTAACTTTTAACATTTTAATTATGATGTGTCCTGGTGTGGGTATCTTTGGATTCATCTTATTTGGGACTCTCTATGCTTCCTGGATATGGATATCTGTTTCCTTCACGAGATTAGGGAAGTTTTCAGCCATTATTTTTTCAAAAAGGGTTTCCATCCCTTTCTCTATCTCTTCTTCCCCTTTTGGGACCCCTATGATGCAAATGTGAATATACTTGATGTTGTACCAGCAGTCCCTTATGCTCTCCTTATTCTTTTGAATTATTTTCTCTTTTTTATCTTCCAATTGGGTGATTTCCACTATCCTATCTCCCTCATTGATAATCCATTTTCTGCATCTTCTGATCTATTGATTCCCTCTAGTGTATTTTTAATTTCAATTGTTATGTTTTTCAGTTATGATGGGTACTTTTTTATAATTTATGTCTTTGTTGAAGTTCTCACTGAGTTTATTCACTTGCCTGCAGAATTTGATGAGCATCTTTATGACTATTACTTTGATCTCTTTACCTAGTAGACAGCTTAGCTCTGTTTTGTTTAGGGTTGTTTTTTTTTCCTAGGAATTTGTCTTGTGTTGTTTTTGTTTGGAACATATTATTTTGTCTCCTCATTTTGCCTTTTTGTTTCTGTGTATTAGGTAGATCAGCTATGTCTGCTGGTCTTGAAAAAGTACCCTTATTTAGGTGTTCTGTGGGTTCCATTGGTGAAATACCGCTTGTCAGGTGCTCTAGAAGTGTTTCCTGTATGGACTAGTATGGTCTTCTGTTGTGGTTGGGCTACAACTGCTATGAACATACTGGCAGGCGAGGCTAGTCTCTGGCCTGGCTGGCTGTGAGGCACTGGCTTCAAGGTCCAGCCTCAGCTTGTTACAGACACACTGCTGTGTGCTGGTGCTCCTGAGGCTGCCCACCAGGCGTGGCAGGTTAGAAACCACTTGGAGGGGTACCAGCCTGGTGTGTCCTCAGGGAAACACTAAAGTAGGGTGAACAGTGTTTCCAAGGTTAATGGAGAGTGTCAGAAATGGCACCTGCCAGCATCCGACCAGGCAGAAGGAAGGAAGGGGAAAGACGTGGTGCCCACCAGCACTTCGGACTCTGGAAAAAGTTCTGACAGATCCCTCTCCCTCCAGCAGATGCCCTAAAATTAATCAGTGCATTACCTTCACGTATGACCCAGGTGCTTTTTAAACTGCTGCCTCTGCGCTGGGACTCAGAAAGAGTGCAGCCTTGTTTTCCTACAATCCTTTGACTCCCAGACCTAAGCCCTGCTGGTTTTCAAAGCCAGATGTTATACGGGCTCCTCTTCCTGATACAGGATCCCTAGGCTGGAGTTCGGACCCCTCCCTCTTCACGGGGAGACCTTTGCAGTTGTGATATCTCTCCCACTTGTGAGACACTGCATGGGGAGTAGGGGGTAAGATGAGTCTCTGCCCCTTCTATCCCTCTCAATATGGCTTTTTTTTAAATCCTTAGTTGTAGAAAATCTATTCTGCTAGTTTTTAGGTCATTCTCAGAAATAACTGTTCTATATGTAGTTGTAGTTTTGGTGTCTATGAGAGAAAGTGAGCTCAGGATTTCCCTAGTTCACCATCTTTAACCAACGCCAGGAGCCTTGCTCTTAAATGCAGATTTAACTTGTCTGTGAAATGTCGTTCCTTCTGGTTGGTGCACAGTCCCTGCAACTACTTTGTATTTTTTTCTTTTGTATTTCAACTGTAATAAGTTTCTGGCATCATCCAGAGATGACCAGAAGTATAAGATACCAGAAAATAATACTCAGCTTTAAAAAGGGAATATTGTGAATTTATTCTAGTATTTCAGTTTTATCATCTTTCATCCAATTCTGTATGCTTTCTTTGAAAATACTTGAAATGCACTGTAAATCCTATTCCCTCGTTGAACTAGCTATTATTTCATTGTGTCAATTTTACAGTCAAATAACTGATTCTCCAATAATCTCTAATTGTTCTGTTATTTCTGGAACTGTTTACAGCAAAGTAGCAGAGAGGAGTATGAATGGCAAAGAAAACACCTTAACAGAGGAATCTTACTTAGTTGGTAGTCAGTACCCTTTTCTGAAAAAAAATTACATAGCGATAGTTTTCTTTCTGAAACAAGTTATCTGATTAATGGAGTTAAAGAGCTGCAAGCCATGACCTTTATGAAATTATAATAGTTTCAATAACCATGTGTTAATTAGATTAGAAAATTAATCTATATTAGCACTCAATCGCCATTTTCTTCTTTTTCTTTTTTTTTTCAATAGCAATTTACCAAGCTCTGCTGGTGACTAAGGATGAAAGTGGGTTGCAATGTAACCTGGCATCTGATTAAGTTAAATTAGTGCCATATCTGAAAGGAAGGCTCCCAGTGACACGAAATAAGACAATCAGAGTTTTCTTCCAGCTATTGTAAGGGCCAGTTAGTTGCAAAACTACTACTTTTTCAACACAAAGCAAAAGGTCCAGCCACATAGTATCACTAATGAGACTGAAGAAACTAGAGGTTATTGTTTGGGAGAACTGATATTTGAAGCCCTGGGTATTGGCCATATTAACAACCTGAGCATCTAAATGTGCAGGCTTGCCGTCCACCTCCTAAGATAATATTCCAGATTTTCTCACTTCACATATATACTTTTGTTCATTTTGTAATATTTCTAAAATCAGAGTGCATCTTAAAATTAATATATAAATTAAAGTTGTTTGTTGTGTGTATGTGAGGACCCCCTACTTTTAAGTATTTTATACTCTAAGAAATCTAAATTCATGTTCACATTATAAACTAATTTCATCTATACGAGCATCTAGGAGTAATAATATGAGACCAATTATGGGGGAAATAAGTGCTCTCTCAATATCGTATGTAATAAAGAAAAGAAAATCTTGTTTGCTGTATATTTATCTATATCAACTGAGTATTCATTATCTCAATTAATCTAACAACTACTATAATAAGGTAGTTATTACTACACAAGGGTGGACAAAAGTAGGTTTACACTTGTGAGTACATAAGAAAGTTTATTCATGTATTATTATTTATGAATTACTGTATTATTTATTTGTACCATAACTGTAAACCTACTTTCACCCACCCCTATATATATTATAAATGAGAAAATTAAGTCATAATATGTTTGGGCAACTTGAATTTGAACCTTATCTGAATACCAGCCTCTTTCTACTATTCCAATACTGCCTCATTGGAATATAGACTAAGTGTCTTATAATTTTCTTATAGGCATATAATAGCAGATATTAAATTTCTAAAGGTAATTCAATTCAAAGTCATGGAATTGTGAGTATGTGTAGTTAAGTATTACTTACTTAAATTTGCTAATAAAGAGACAAGACATCTGTCTCCTCCTTCAAATAAGTTTAACTTCTCAGGTATTGTTGATTCCACTTCAGAAAAGAGATCAAAAACTTGAAAGAAAAGATAAATGATCATTCTTTTCAGACTTGAGAACATCATGTTACAGAGTCTACCTCAAACGAATTGGAAAATAATATTGGGAGTTAAAATCAAAGTTGTTTTGTTTGCCTCAGTAAGCACTGGGAAGGCCAGCATCTCCAGAGCCCTATTGTCAAATTGTAGCCAAAGCTGGTGAAATATTGTTTAGTCACCATTTAAATTTCTGCAGGACCATTTTTTCATCCTCCTATACTTTCAATATTTATTCAAAGATCCTTTGAGCATATATTTTCTATGTGCCAAATACTGTTGTAGGTGCTAGATATAGTAAACTTTATTTACTAGATCTATTTTTCCATTAACAATAGGCAACATTATCCTAAGAGAATAATTTGTGGTGGTTTTTTTGGCCTTGTAGCTGCTAAATCCTGAAGATGACCTCTTACCAGGAAAGATTCGAGACAGCAATCGTTCAACCCTCTTAGCCACAATTCAGGAACATGGTTACCCCACAATCAACTTGGGAATTGTGGGAGACAAGTAAGTATTGGATTTTATTTCTAAGTTGTTATTATACAAATATGAATTTTGGGAGTACTAACTAGGTGGGGTTGTTGCTAAAGAAACAAAAATTAAATACCATAATTTTCACCTATTTCATTCTTCAGAAGCCCAAGAATTATGGAAGTATCTATGTCCATTAGGGACAGACATTTTCCTGAAATGCCTATTACAACAGGAGAAATATTTTGCTGTTTATTAAATTTACAGGGATCTTTTTTGATAGTGTTGTCTTTATCCTAATGCAGTGGTTGGCAAACCGCGGCTCATGGGCCACATGCGGCCCTGTGGCCCCTTGAGCGTGGCTCTTCCACAAAATACCACGTGCGGGTGCGCACGTACAGTGCGATTGAAACTTCGTGGCCCATGCGCAGAAGTCGGTTTTCAGCCTGGGCGAGTCTATTTTGAAGAAGTGGTGTTAGAAGAAGTGGGGGTGTTGGTTGCATGTGGCTCGCGAGCCGCAGTTTGCCAACCACTGTCCTAATGGAACTAATGGTGATAGTGTTTTATTCCTATTCATACTTTTACTTGTTTCAAGAAAGACAGGGAAGACATAGCTTAGGTGAGAAGAGTAAGAGAGAATGTCAAAATTAGCACCAACTGATTTTTTGAAGTTTAAGTACAATTGTTTTCTAGGGCCTCTGTATTTATTTTGGTATCCTTATGTAACCTGAGATTCTCCGGACTTCACCAACTTGAAAATTCAGAGGGAGGCACGTTGACTATAATTGCCCATCTCTAACAGCATATTTACTAAATTAACTCAGCCCTCTACTAAATTCACCAAGTATTCCTGTGACTCTCCAGCTGTATCTTACACATGACCAAAAGCAAGTCTGCTTTCCCACTACCATGCAACACTGCTACTCAGCCATCTTTCACCAGGCACTATTTCCCGTTCACCAGAGGTGTGCCTGCTTTTAGTAATTCTGAAATATCAGCCTGGTGGAGACAAGCTAGGAGACAAACCTAAGTGGTAGATACCAGTATGTTTCTGTCACCCATAATCATCCTTCTCTCTCATTACTACCTAGTCACTGAGTAAAGCTCATTATACCGTGATCCTTCATCCCTTAAGATGAGTGCTTTCTCAGAAATCAAATGTGCTTTTAGAAAGGCTCTACCCTACCATTTCTTAAGTTAATGCTCTCACACCTGTAAACCCCAGCTTAGGCTCAAACTGGACACAACACACCAAAACTTAGACACAGCACCTTGCCAGTAACCTGAGAAGCAGTAGCTTTTATGTCATCTTACCTTTTAAAGTTCTCTTCTTTCCTCCTGATTTTATTTCTTTCTCTGAGGACATTGGAGTAGAGGCTGTTAGACATATTTTCAAACATCATTCTTTTTAGATTCTTTACCACTTGTGTTTGCCTGGATGTTTAGTTCTAGAGAAGCCTATAGCTAAGTGGCCAGCCCCCATGGAACCCCTGGTGAAGCCAGTGTCACAGGTTACCTAATACCACCCTGATCCAAACTCCCTAGCCCTGGGGAAGTAGAAAGAAAGGGGGGGATGAAAGGTGGGTAGTTGTTTGCATTTGAACCTGACCAGTAACCCGTCCTTCCATGTAAACTTCAAGCACCTAAAAATCTGATACAGATACAGCTTTTAAAAAGACAAAATTCACTTCTGAGAAAAGGTAGTACAACTCCAAGAGTTCCAAAAACACAGAGCCGACCTGAAACTGTATAGACCTATGAGGTTGTTTAGGTTTTGTTTCCTACCTATCACTGGCTCTGGCCCTGCCTCCAAGTGCGTTAATGAGCTCTAAGAAATAAGGTAAAAGGAGCTTTTTGGGGTTTTTTTTGTGTGTGTGGTTTTTTGTTTGTTTGTTTTTGTTTTTGGTCATTTTAACCTTAATCTGTTCTGAACTATAATTCTGTCCATTTTATTTTCATATTTTAGTACTTTTGTATACAAATAAATGTTACTTGCCTGGCCGGAGTGCTCAGTGATTGAGTGCCGACCCAGGCACCAGGAAGTCATTAGTTTAATCCCGGTCAGGGCACATGCCAGGTTTGTGGGATCACCCCCTAACCACTCCACTGCCAGCCTGATCAATGCCTAACTGCTCCCCAGCCGGCCCGATTGCCCCTAACTGTCCTCCCCTGCCAGTCTGGTCCCCCCCAACTGCCTGCCCCTGCAGGCCTGGGTCCCCCCCCCCCCCACAACTGTCCTCCCCTGCAGGCCTGGGCTCCCCACAACTGCCCTCCCCTGCTGGCCTGGTTACCCCTAACTGCCCTCCCCTGCAGGCCTGGTCACCCCAAACTACCCTCCCCTGCAGGCCTGGGTCCCCCGCAACTGCCCTCCCTTGCTGGCCTGGTCTCCCCCAACTGCCCACAACTGCCCTCCCCTGCCAGCCATTTTGTGGTGGCTATCTTGTGTCCACATGGGGGCAGCCATATTTGACCACATGGGGGCGGCCATCTTGTGTCTTGGAGTGGCAGTCAATTTGCATATTACTCTTTTATTAGATAGGATCTGTTCATATCATTACGTAGTCCTCTGCTATATCATTTTTTTGCTATATTAGTTTTTTATTTTTCAAAACTATATATTTATTTTTTTAATTCCAACATTTTTTTCAATTAGTGTACATTCAATATTATTTTGTATTAGTTTCAGATGTACAGCATAGTAGTTAGACAGTCATACACTTTACAAAGTGTTCTTCCTGATAATTCCAGTAGCTGCCTACCACCACACAGTTATTACAATATTATTGACTATATTTCCTATGCTGTAGTTTACATTCCCATGACTATTTTGTAACTAACAATCTGTACTTCTCAATCCCTTCACTTTTTTTTACACTTTTAATATTTATTTGTTTTGTTTTGTTTTGTTTTTTATTGTCTAAAGTTTTACATTTGTCTTCTTTTTCCCAATTGACCGCCCCCCCCAAGCCATTCCCACCCCAGGCAAGCCCCCACCACCTCAGTGCCTGTGTCCATTGGCGATGCTAATATGCATGCATACAAGTCCTTTGGTTGCTCTCTAACTCTCTTCCCCTCCCCTACTATTTGTCTCTGGATCTATTCTTGTTCATCAAATTATGTTGATCATTATATCCCACATGTGAGTGAGATCATGTAATATTTATCTTTCTCCAAATGGCTTATTTCACTTAGCATAATGCTCTCCAGTTCCATCCATGCTATTGCAAATGGTAAAAGTTCCTTATCTTTTTATAGCGGCATATTATTCCATTGTGTAGATGTACCACAGTTTTTTAATCCACTCATCTGCTGATGGGCACTTAGGCTATTTCCAAATCTTAGCTATTGTAAATAGTGCTGCTATGAACATAGGAGTGCATATATCCTTTCTTATTGGTGTTTCTGGTTTCTTGGGATATAGCCCTAGAAGTGGGATTACTGGGCCAAATGGGAGTTCCATTTTTAACTTTTTGAGGAAACTCCATACTGTTCTCCACAGTGGCTGCACCAGTCTGCATTCCCACCGGCAGTGCAGGAGGGTTCCTTTTTCTCCACATCCTCGCCAGCACTTGTCGTTTGTTGATTTGTTGATGATAACCATTCTGACAGGTGTGAGATGGTATCTCATTGTTGTTTTGATTTGCATCTCTTGGATGATTAGTGACTTTGAGCATGTTTTCCTATGTCTCTGAGCTTTCTGTATGTCCTCTTTTGAAAAGTGTCTATTTAGATCCTTTGCCCATTTTTTATTAGATTGTTTATCTTCCTTTTGTTAAGTTGTATGAGTTCTCCGTACATTTTGGAGATTAAACCCTTATTGGAAATATCATTGGCAAATATGTTCTCCCATGCAAATATGTTCTTTTGTTGTTTTATTGATGATTTCTTTGCTGTGCAGAAGCTTTTTATTTTGATATAGTCTCATTTGTTTATTTTCTCCTTAGTCTCCATTGCCCTAGGAGCTGGGTCTGTAAAGATATGGTTATGACATATGTCTGCTATTTTGCTGCCTATGGAGTCTTGTAGGATTTTTATGGTTTCCCGTCTTACATTTAAGTCCTTTAGCCATTTTGAGTTTGTTTTTGTGTATCGTGTAAGTTGGTGATCTGGTTTCATTTTTTTTTTTTTTGCATGTATCTGACCAATTTTCCCAGCAGCATTTATTGAAGAGACTGTCTTGACTCCATTGTATGCTCTTGCCTACTTTGTCAAATATTAATTGAGCATAATGGCTTGGGTCATTTTCTGGGTTCTCTGTTCTGTTCCATTGGTCTATATGTCTGTTCTTGTGCCAGTACCATGCAGTTTTGAGAACCGTGGCTTTGTAATATAGCTTAATATTTGGTATTGTGATCCCTCCAACTTTGTTCTTCTTTATCAGGATTACTGTGGCTATTCAGGGTCCTTTTTTATTCCAGTTGAATTTTTGGAGAGTTTGTTCTAAATTTTTGAAATATGCCATTGGTATTTTAATGGGGGTTGCATTGAATCTGTAGATTGCTTTAGGTAGTATGGACATTTTAATGATGTTGATTCTGCCAATCCATGAACATGGTATGTTCTTCCACTTGTTTATGTCTTCCTCTATCTCGTTTTTAAATGTCCTGTAGTTTTCCAAGTACAGGTCTTTTACGTCCTCAGTTAAGTTTATCCCTAGGTATCTTAATTTTTTTGGTGCAGTGGTAAATAGGATTTGTTTTTTGTTGCTTTTGTGTGTTTTTTTCACTTCTCTTTCTGTGAGTTCATTACTAGTGTATAAAAAAGCCATAGATTTCTGGGTGTTAATTTCATATCCTGCTACATTGCCAAATTCATTTATTAGGTCCAGTAGTTTTTGATGGAGTCTTTGGGGTTTTCTATGTATAGTATCATGTCATCTGCGAATAAGGACAGTTTTACTTCTTCTTTTTCAATTTGGATGACTTTTATTTCTTCATCTTGTCTGATCGCTATGGCTAGCACTTCCAGTACTATATCATATGGAACAGGAGTGGTGAAAGTGGGCATCCCTGTCTTGTTTCTGTTCTTAGGGGAAATTGTTTTAGTTTTTGCCCATTGACTGTGATGTTGGCTGTAGGTTTGTCATATAAGGCTTTTATTGTGTTGAGGTATGATCCCTCTTTTCCCACTTTGCTGAGAGTTTTTATCAAGAAAGGGTGTTGGATTTTGTCAAATGCTTTTTCTTCATCAATTGATATGATTATGTGATTTTTGTCTCTCAGTTTATGTGAGGTATCACATTTATTGATTTGTGGATATTGTACCATCCTTGCATCCCTGAAATAAATCCCACTTAGTCATGGTGTATGATCTTTCTAATGTAATGCTGAATCCGATTTGCTAGAATTTTGTTGAGGATTTTAGCATCTATGTTCATCAAGGATATTGGCCTGTAGTTCTCTTTCTTTTTGGTGTCTTTATCTGGTTTTGGGATTAGGGTAATGCTGGTTTCATAGAAAGAGCTTGGAAGTGTGCCTTCCTCTTGAATTTTTGGAATAGTCTGAGGAGGATAGGTTTCAGTTCTTCTTTGAATGCTTGGTAGAACTCCTCTGAAAGCCATCCAGACCAGGGCTTTTGTTTGCTGGAAGATTTTTTTTATCGCTGCTTCAATTTCTTCGGTAGTTATCGGCCTATTCAGGTTTTTTGATTCTTCTTGATTGAGTTTTGGGAGCTTGTGTTTTTCTAAGAATATGTCCATTTCATCTAGGTTGTCCATTTTGTTGGAATAGAGTTGTTCATAGTATTTTTTCATTATTGTTTGTATTTCTGTGGGATTGGTTGTTACTTTGCCTCTTTCATTTCTGATTTTGTTTATTTGGGTCCTCTCTCTTTGCTTCTTGGTGAGCCTGGCTAGAAGTTCATCAATCTTGTTTATCCTTTTAAAGAACCAGCTCTTAGTTTTGTTGATCTTTTGTATTGTGTTTTTTTGTTTGTTTGTTTGTTTGTTTGTCTCTATGTCATTTATCTCCACTCTGATCTTTATTTTTTCCTTCCTTCCGATTACACTGGGCTTTTCTTGTTGCTCTCTTTCTAACTCTTTGAGTTGTAGGGTTAGATAATATATTACCATCTTTTCTTGTTTTTTGAGATAGGCCTGCAGAGCTATGAACTTCCCTCTCAAGACTGCTTTCACTGTGTCCCATAGATTTTGGATTGTTGTGTTTTCACTGTCACTTGTTGCCATGATGCTTTTTATTTCTTCTTTGATCTCTTTGGTAACCCAATCGTGTTTGTTTGTTGTTTGTTTGTTTCCAATCGTTGTTTAATAGCATGCTATTTAGCCTCCAGGTGTTTGATTTTTTTATTGTTTTATTATAATTGATTTCTAGTTTTATGCCATTGTGATCTGAGAAGATGCTTTATATGATTTCTATCTTCTTGAATTTGAAGAGACTTTGCCTGTGCCCCAATATGTGGTCTATCTTTGAAAATGACCCATGTGTACTTGAGGAGAATGTATATTCTGTGGCTTTGGAGTGGAATGTTCTGAAGATGTCAATTAATTCCATCTGATCTAGTGAGTCGTTTAGTACTGATGTTTCTTTGCTGATTTTTTGTTTAGAGGATTTGTCCAGTGGTGTTAGTGGGGTGTTAAAGTCCCCTACTGTGGCTGTATTCCTGTCAATCTCTCCCTTGATATTCTCCAGAAGTTTTTTTATGTATTTGGGTGCTCCTGTATTGAGTGCATATATGTTTACCAGAGTTATATCTTCTTGTTGAATTGCTCCCTTTAGTATTATGAAGTGGCCTTCCTTATCTCTTGTTATGGCCTTCACTTTGAGGTCTAATTTGTTGGATATAAGTATTGCTACCCCAGCTTTTTTTTTTTTTTTTCATTTCCATTCGCCTGAAAAACCTTTTTCCATCCCTTCACCATCAGTCTGTGTGAGTCCTTTGTTCTAAGGTAGGTTTCCTATAGACAGTTCCAGGTGGGTGCTTTTTGATTCGGCTGTTCCTTCTGCTCTGTGAGAAGGCGCAGGACCCATCTGCGAATTCACGCCACTTTGTCTCCCCCTGAGCAGACCTCCCAAGCACCCATGGTTGGGGAGGTTGGAGTTCCAGCATTCATGGATTCACAGCTGAGGTAACTGATCCCTGGGCGTTGTGGTTGTAAGGTCCCAGAGATATCCGAGATCTCCCCAGTTGAAGGTAGGTTGGGGTTCCAATCACAGTCAGTCTCCCAATCACAGTTGTCTCCCCTTCAAGATGGTGCAGCCTCTGCAGCAGAGCCGGCCGCTCCAGGAGAGATTTCAGCTGCAGTAGAGGCTGCCCAGTCAGGGGGGACTGGTCTGCCAGTCCCCAACCATCCGTTGGAATATAGCTTTCTCTCACTCACAAATACTGACACTCCCCACATGTCCATGCACTCTCCTTTTGTTCTCTCACTCTCACACTATCTTGCAGCCTGCCCTCCCGTCGGCAGCCATCTTGGATCTCTGCTATATCATTTTAATGCCTACATGTTATTCTCTAGTATAAAGTACCATAATATTTATTTATATCCCTTGTTGCTAGACATTAGTATGTTTCTAATATTTCTCAATTGTAAGTAAATGATTAATATCCCTATAACTAAATCTTGGCATACATCCACAATCATTTGAGAGTGTTTTAAAATTTTTATTTTATTCATATTATGATAATTGTTGAGTGTCTTCCATATGCAAAGCTATGTTAATAGCAGAGGTAAAATGATAAATAAAACAACTGAGGAGATTTGGTAGGTAAATAAGTAGAGATTACTTACTATGGGTGCTAATCGAGACAACTGTGACCAGATTTGGTTATGTTATTGGTTATTTGGGCACATACGTACTTCTCTGTTTTTGCATTTTTTTCTTTTCCTCAGTTTCCTGATAAAATTTCTTAAAGAAATTGGTATCTTTTGTGGTCTCTTTCCCACCAGATTATAAGCTCCGTGATGTACAAGGTGTGTCTTGGTAACTCTATGTCCACAGCACTTAGTAAGAGTACATCTCCTAGATTCGACAGTCCTGCCATTTTTCCCTATACCACCCCGTCTTTCCATGGAACTTACAAACTTCCAACTATGCAGTTGTCCAGAAGAATCTTACAGGGTCCCTTAAAGTGAGTCCAAAAACCTTAGCCAGAGGAGCAGACCAGAAAGTATGGCACTGACAGCAGAATTGCACTGGTGACTAAGACACATCCTCATAAAAGGTACAATGTAAAGCTTTGTACCCGGGGTGATTCATTTTATATTTCTGAAGGAAAAAAAAAAAGTAAGATGGGTGTGTGGGCATAATTTTAAATGGATTTTAAAAGCTTCTAATTTAAAAATTTGGGGAGCTGTTCCCTCGGACTAAATAGATGATCTTATACATTTCCTTCTTGAATATAACAGTAATCATAATCCAGATACACAGAATCCACTTGGGGAAATATCTTTTTTTTTTTATCTTCACCCAAGGATATGTTTTATTTATTTTAGAGAGAGAAGAAAGGGCAGAAAGGACAGGGAGAGAGGGAGACAGAGGCAGAGAGAGAGAAATATTGATATGAGAGAAAAACATCAATTGGTTGCCTCCCATACACACCCCACCTGGGAATCGCACCCACAACCTAGGTATGTGCCCTAATCGGGAATCGAACCTGAAACCTTTTGGTTTATGGATGACACTCCAACCAACTAAGCCACCCTGCCAGGGCTGGGGAAATCTTTTAAAATCAAGTTTGCTATTAACTGAATTTATATTATTCCTAAAACTGATTTATTGAGCTGTCTATATTTCTACCTCAGCTATAAACCAGCTTGGTAATATAGCTTCCAAACCATTGACTTGAACCTTCTAGCCTTTCAAGGCTTAAAGGGCTGAGAAATTCCCATATTAAGAAAAGGGTTCCCCACTATGGAAAATTGCCATCACAGAAGCTTGCCCCACTCTAGTCATGCTGGGCTTGCTTGGCTCTGTCCTAGATGGTGTTTTGGATTTGAATTGCCTATTCCTGCTGCTGCCAATTTGTGAAGCTGCCTCTTCACATTAAAGTATGAACAGAAGGGTAATAAGCACTGAGATAGAAAATTGAATTTTTATAAAACAGGCACATGTAGCAGGAATTATCAAGATAGACTTAACAATACAGTGATTATTTGGGCAAAGCCCAATGCCTTACACCTTCCAATTGGTGAATAAAACATATGCTAACTTGCTAATGCTTACCTAATGTTCTAAAAGTGGAAATTCTAATTATCAGGAGGAATTTTGTCTGAATTTAATTGGTTCTTTTCATCTTTATAAACTTCCTCCTTCCCTTTTCTGTTCAAAATGCAAGGTATTAATTTTCACTTCAACATAATAGATTCCTTTCCTGACCATTTATCAACAGAGGTCTCTGATTTTCTATTGGTTAATCAAAAATATTCTTTCTACTTGAACAAGCATGTGTTTAATAACAAAAGATTCTTCCCACTCTCGGTGACAGACTTTTTTAGTGACTATTACAGTTGACTTTCTTAATCCTTGAGAGTTGATGTTATTGATTCTTTTAAGAATAACCTCCAATTTTTACTGTACTTCTAGAATTTCTTACCGACCCCCATGAAAGTAATATCTTCCAAAAAGTTTTTCCTAATTATTCCATACCAGATTTAATCATTATGTTCCACTCAATATTTATATAATTTCTCCTTATAAGCATTTTACTTTAGTGTTAATTAACATATTTGAATTCAATCAGTGATATTAATTTAATTGCCAATTTCACTCATTTTCCTAAATTTTGCCATGTTTCCTGCACTAGCTTGTAAACTTAAGGTAGAGACCATGCTTTCTTTTTTCTTTATATGACTCCATGTTGCCTAAATACCCAGTGGGACTGAAGAAGGACTGATGGCAATATGGAGTATGCAGCTTGATTTCATACGTGAAGTAGTCACCAAAAAATATTTGTTTTGAGGAATTTATCCTTGATCCCTAAAGAAATTAGTATATGTCCTGAACTATTTTTGTTGTTGTTGTTGTTGTTGTTGTTGTTATCTTGGTATAATAAACTGCTATTATTCCTTAATTTTCAATCCCAGAATTTTTTCTAACTCTTCCACTGTGTCTTCACTCAACTTAAAATTATATAGCTCACAGTTGGTATAACAGATGAAACAGGAAACTAATTAGCAGCTGTTGTCCATCTGTGTGTTTATATTAAATATTTTAAAATAAAAGTGCATTTGCATTCTGAATGCTCTGTCTGAAATTTATAAAATCTAAACATGGGTTTAAAAGCTCTCTCTTGGCTTTGAATTTTATAGTAGACTTCATGGTAAAGAAAAGAAAACTATGCCAGAATCTGGATTGTGGTAATTTAAAGCAGATACAAATTTTAAAAAGGAAAAAAGCCTGAACTAAAAGTGAGTCTTCAAAGCCGACTGCAAAGATATCATTGATGTATTCCTTCACAGAACTGACTCATACATAAATTTTTGAGAAAGCCACATTCATTCTCTGATAGATTTATTTTCAGTTATACTTCTACTTTCTCTTTTATCTGCCTTTTTTTAAGTTTAAGCTTCTTTGACATTTGATTAAGTTAGAATTCTAGGGAGACTGTTATTATTAGTAGCCATATCCCAGGTTGAAGGTGAATGTCAGAGCTTTGCAGAGAAAAAATGCTGTTTCGTGTTTTTGGTTTTTTTTTTGGTGTTTTTTTTTATATATATTTTTATTGATTTTTAGCAGAGAGGAAAGGAGAGGGATAGAGAGCTAGAAACATCGATGAAAGAGAAACATCGACCAGCTGCCTCCTGCACACCCCCTACCGGGTGTGTGCCCACAACCAATGTACATGCCCTTGACCGGAATCGAACCCGGGACCTTTCAGCTTTCAGTCCGCAGACCGACGCTCTATCCACTGAGCCAAACCGGTTTTGGCCTGTTTTGTTTTTTTAATGCAAATCAAATAGTCAAATGTTCTTGATGTTTAAAAAGTGAAAGGGAAAAAAGTATAATATACAAGATGATTATTATATTGCAATGCTCTAGGTCCATTTTGCCCTCTATGCTCCAGTCTATGTACTAGTATGAAGAGAAAATAGTTGCTGTATTTATATAAATTTCATTATTTCCATAGAATCACAGTATGTTAGAATTGAAAGGAACTTCTGATATTAGCTAGTCAAATCTTTCACTATTGGAGGTGTTAGAGAAAATTCCTAACTAGCCTTCTGGTTTTGTCTGTTGCTTTTAGTGAAAAAGATCTTATTTGCCTCATGAGGTAGCACATTTTATTGTTGGGTGGCTCTTATGATAAGGATGTTTTTCCATTTCACTGAGCCAGTCTTTATCCCTGTTTCTTCCATCCATTAGTCCTAATTCTGCCCTCTGGAGCAATACCAAATAAATTGACTCCCTATTATATATGACAACCTTTCAAAGAAAGTACTATTTATGTCTATATAAATATTAAATAGTATCTTCTCTTCAATCCACAGACAATATTATTGCCCATAATATCATTATAGTTGTAATAATTGTACACTATTCATTCCCAAATCTACTGTGGAGAGATGGCATAGATGCCAGGGTTTGTTCAGTTCATTTGTTGAGTTCCTACAATGTGTAGAGATTTGGAGAGGCAATCAAGGAGCCTAGATAAATGAGATCCTGTCTTGTGAGGCAGTCATATATCATTGTGTCATCCTTATAAATTTTACTTTTCCCAATTTGTTGCTTCTCTTTATTCTTTTTAGTTCTTTTACTTGAAATTTCACTTAGACATCAATATACCACTCCTACTTTTTTGCTTATTTACATTTGCCTCCTGGTATCTTTTTGCCCTACCCTTACTTTCAGTCTTTCATCTTCAAGTGTATCTCTTGTAAATAACATTTGAATGGGATTTGAGCTAAAGAGAAAAAAAACCCTCAGTCTTGCATCTGCCTTAAGTTACTGTAACCCTGATCCTGGCATAAAGTTTATTTTGCTTTACCATGAAGTTTGCTATGAAAACATCCCTTGATGTTTTCCTTTCTTTTCTGTTTATATTTGTGTTAAACTTTATGTTTACTATTTATACAGCTTTATTATTTCTTCACTATCCTCCTCATGCTTTTTTTCCAATTTCTGATATTCATAATCAAATATATATTTCTCCACTATTTTATTTTTAAAGGATGCTAAATATATCCCTCCTATAAGGCATCCCCGTTTCTTCTCTGCACCCCCTATACCAGTGAGACCTTTAGAATACTTCCCCCATCTCCTCTCACCCCCTCAACTTTTAGGTAGTATTGCTGCAACCATGCTCTTAATTGCAAGCTATTAAGTTTTCTTTTGTAGTATATCTCTATATTTTCTAGGGAAATCCACATATAGTACATATATTATAATTCCTCAGTTTATGTGATCATTACATATTAGATTTAGCTATATAGTTCTATAAATATGTGTGTGGCTCACTAGCATTTCCTCTTTCCTTGCCCTTTCTTGAGATCTCTGATCTGATTTATTTTTTTCAGAACATTACTTATTAATTTATTATCTGAATTTTTTCATTTTCACAAATATCATTCTTCTATCCTGATGGGTGAATGCTGTCTGACTGGATATATGATTTGGTAGTGGCAAGCCTTTTTTCTCAGAATATGTTGATGTTAATTTACTGTTTTATAATTTTTGGTATTGTAGGTAAGGAATCCAAAGCCAATATTCTCTTTTTAGTAAATCAAATCTTACTGTCTGACAGCTTGTAAGATTTTCTCTTTATCCTTGAAATTACACAATTTTACCAGGACATTCATGTATATCCTAGATAATAAAGAGCTAATATGCAAATGGTTGTCACGCCCTTACACCATCACACCTTAACCCTTTGCACTCGCTTGCTTTTTTCTCGATTCCTGCTACCGATGCTAACCGTGTTGAGTCACCCTCGACATCCGAGTGCAAAAGGTTAAAGGCTCAGACACTCAACACTGGGGAGAGAAGAATGGGGACCAGCCAGGCACAAATGATCTCACGAGAGAGGAATGGGGACAAGCCAGGTACAAATGAGCTTGCGAGAGAGGAATGGGGACCAGCCAGGCTGTGGCCTGGAAGAGGGACAAGCCTCCCACCCCGCGGTCCCAGGCACCTGCGGCTGCAGCCCTGGTGAAGCCACCGGCCCACGGTCCCCTGTGGCTGTGGCCGGCCCAGGTGAAGCCAGCCCAGGTCCTGGGTGCCTTCTGCTGGCCAGAGGGAGGGAAGCCCGGGTCCCGGGTGCTTGCGATCGGCCAGAGGAGGGAATCCTGGGTCCCAGGTGCAGGGCAAGGCAGAGGCAGTTAGGGGCAATCAGGCAAGGCAGGCAGAGGTGGTTGGGGGCAACCAGGCAGGCAGAGTTGGTTAGGAGCAATCAGGCAGACAGGCAGAGGGGTTGGGGTGATCAGGCAGGTAGGCAGAGGGGTTAGGGGCGAGCAGGCAGGCGAGCAGTTAGGAGCCAGTGGTCCCGGATTGCGAGAGGCAGTCGGACATCTCCCAAGGGGTCCCAGATTGGAGAGGGTGCAGGCCAGGCTGAGTGACCCCCCCAACCCGTGCACGAATTTCATGCACCGGGCCTCTAGTATATATATATTCAACCTTGCCTAGAACTCAGTAAATCTTTAATTTTGTAAGTCAACCTCCATTAGTGCTTTAATTATTTGTTTGTTATTGTTAAAATTATATATTTCCTGGAGTAGTTTTATTTCACAATGAGCTACCTATCCTAAATAGTATGCTTACTCTTCTACATCCCATTGCTAGCTTCTAGAATTGCTCGTATTTTCCTTGTCTACTGAGAGATCTATTTGCCCTCAGCCCTCAGGAAGCTGCTACAATACTGAGGACCTGATGGGAATGGACATTTAGTAGAAAAGAGGACCACAAGTGGTAAAGGCACAGAAGTCACAATTCCTGAATTGGCAAAGCTCCAGTGGCAAGCTGCCACTCTTCTGTTAAAGTAGAAGAAAAAAAAGCCTCTGTGCTTCCTGGACTTTTAGTTGTAAAAGTTTGGGCTTTCCCAGCCTTTCAGGATAGGGCAGTGTGGGTAATTTTTAGATAGACTTCCAGGTCAGCTTAAAAATGATACCTTGAAGCTAAATGGATCCCAATTAGCTTTAAATCAGTGAATGTTAGAGACAGAAAGGACCTAGTCTAAATGTTCTCATATTGCAAATAAGAATAATGAGACCCCAAAATGAAATTAGTTTTTTAGTCATCTCAACAATAGAGACAAAATTGGATTCTAGACCTTGTGACATTTAGGCCTTCAATTAACTGTTCTATTTTCTGTCACCTAGTATTTAAATTTTTAGCATTTTAGTACTAAATCAACTCTCTTATAGAATACTTTCATATAATATTTGGCACTCTAAAAGAACAATGGATAGGCACTTAATTTAAGTGAAAATGCATAGAAAGTGTTAGTAAATTAAGATTAATGCTGGTATTTGATTTATTTTTAAATAAATGATTAATCATCATCCAAATCTAATTAAAACTGTGATTGTTAATGAAGGCAGAATTAAATGATATCACAATATCCCTTTAAGATCTGCTGCTCTTTGAGAGAAGGGATGCTACTCATATATACCTAGGAAGCTTTATCTTACATCCCTATTGTGGCAATGGTGAAAAGATATCTCAAAATTTTAAAGTACAGATTATTTTTCAATCATCACTATTTGACATACACAAATATGATTTCTATATTTAGATAATGATAGCTTTTATCTGAAGGTATACTATGTATAACAAAGTATCTTTCACAATGTGAATATTACTATAGTTTAAAAGAATAGAAGAATGAACATAGGGTGACCTTGAACCTGTCACTACCTCCTAGAATTGTAAAACTAAGGCATAGGTTTGAAAGTGTATTGTTCTTTTAAAGCATGAGTATGAATGTAATTAATTTCATTCTTAAATATCAACTGATCTTATATATAAGAAGTAATGTCATATATAAGGTCATACTATCTATATATACAAAAGCCTAAGCGACCAGCCAACAAGCTGACCATCTAGTTGCTATGATGCACAATGACCACCAGGGGGCAGGCGCTCAACGCACAGACATGGAACAGACTGATGAATCTCAAAGGGAAGAGGGTAGGGAAGAGGGTGGGAAGAGATTAACCAAAGATCTTATATGCATACTAGAGGCCCAGTGCAAGGATTCAAGCACTGGTGGGGTCCCTTGGCCTGGCCTGAAGGGATGGATCCGAAACCAGCTCTCCAACATCCCCCGAGACGTCCCAGGTTGCAAGAGGGTGCAGGCCAGGCCGAGGGACCCCACCAGTGCACAGATTGCACCAGGCCTCTAGTATAATATAAACTCACATAACATATAAGATCTGATTGTGATGTTTTATAGTTTTACTCTCCTAAATTTGAGAAAACTAATATGCTATCTCATTAACAAAACTGAGAAGAATTATAATTTTTTTTATCGTACTATAATATCCATAATTTATAATCCTTATTACCTATTCTTCT
Source organism: Cnephaeus nilssonii (assembly GCF_951640355.1). NCBI lineage: Eukaryota > Metazoa > Chordata > Mammalia > Chiroptera > Vespertilionidae > Cnephaeus > Cnephaeus nilssonii. Next base: position 81,694,824 of record NC_137075.1, read on the forward strand.
TTTTATTAATATCATCTCTAAGTCTTAGAAAGAAAGCTCAGTTTTTATTGTTTTAAAGTAAAAAAGTAGGAGGAGAAAGAATATCCTATCTAATAATAGAGTAACATGTAAATTACCATCACTCCGCTACGCCCACGATTGGGCGGCGGGAGGCTGGGGGGCGGGACTCGGGGTGGCCTATCCGGCCATTGAGAGGCACGGATCCGCTGCCACTGAGGGGGGCTAGCCTGCTGTTGAGAGGCGCAGGGGGCAGGACTCCCACCCCCTGTGCCTCTCAACAGCCAGATCTGAGGCCGCTGAGGGGGCCTGCCGCGGACACCCAGCTGCGCCTCTCAACGGCAGGGTAGCCAGGTGTCCGCGGCAGCCCCCCTCAGTGGCCGCGGACCATCAAAAGTGGGGGAGCTGGGTGCCTGTCTGCTCCGGCACCAGCGGACAGGCACCCAGCTCCACCGAGAGCGAAAGCGTGTAGGGGACCCTACACGTGCATGATTCAATCATGCACTGGGCCTCTAGTGAAGTAAATAAAAGAATATATTAATGTTTGTCAAATCTGAGAGAAGGATACATGGGTGTTTATTATATTACTAGAGGCCCGGTGCACAACATTTGTGCACTTGGGGGGGGGGCAGGGATCAGGAATCAGGCCTAAGCTGGCAGTCGGACATCCCTCTCGCAGCCCAGAACTCCTCGCTTCTTACAACCCGCCTGCTTGCTGTTCCTTACCGCTCTGCTTGCTGCTCCTTAGCACTGCCAAGGAGGTGGGAGAGGCTCCCACTACTGCTGCTGCACTTGCCAGCCATAAGCCCGGCTTCTGGTTGAGCGGTGCTCCCCTGTCGGAGTGCACTGACCACCAGGGAGCAGCTCCTGCGTTGAGCATCTGCCCCCTGGTGGTCAGTGCGCATCATAGCGACCAGTCGTTCCGCCGTTTGGTTGATTTGTAGATCAGCCTTTTATTACATAGGATTATCTTATGTTGGAAATATTTCACTATTTAAAATGTAATATAAATCACCAAAAAGAAAATTTGTGGCTTGTAAACAATCCTTAAAGTTACATTTAAGCAAAATTTATTTTAGTTTCCATTTGAATATAGTATTCATAGTATGTTTGTTTCATTCTCCAGAATTGTACTAACATGTCCCCACATTCACTCTCTGGTCACCCAGAGAGATCCCCACCTGCTGCCTTAGCACCCTCTATTTGATGCTTTTGAGCAAGGGTTCATTTTCATGAGAATTTTTCTTGATGACATGTCATATGCCTGAAAAAACTAAGCAATCACTCTGATTAGGTAGTGGGATGGAACAAACACAGCAAAGAGCCAGAGGTCCTGGTCCTAGCTCTGCCACTTACTGCTCTACCTGCCTTTAACTTATTTCTTTGCCTCTCTGAATATCACTTTCCTTTTCTGTTTAATTGGCATAATAATACCTGTTCAATCTACCTCACAGACTGTGAGGGAACAAATGGAATTGTAACATGAAATATAAATGAATTTTTAGATGCTCTGACTGTTGTCATACATTGGTACCTGTCCCTTTTCTAAGCCATAGTCTCTTACTAGATTTCAGACACCAGAAGCATGCAACAGAGTAGAGTCAAAGAAAGGGGCAGAGGGAGACAGGACACAAAGAATGTGCCCAACTTTGACATTCAATGATTTTGTGAATCCACCAGCCATGGAGTAGGAAGCAGCATTCAGCATATTCTTTGAAATATAAATTATAATAAGAATTTAGTATTAAATTCATTTTAGTTTGTTTTTGCAAATTAGAAGTTTTTATGTGGACAGTTGATGACTCTGCAGTTTTAAAAAATAGGAAAACAGTCTTTCCTGTGAAAGATTTGAAAACAATGAATGAGAAAAATATCACTGAAAAGTATGTTTATTTGCAGTCATCATTCCAGGACCTTTATCCACCTACAAAGATTAATACCATGATGATGTGTGTGACACTGATGCTTTGTAGAATCAACATGTTATAAACTATATAGTAAGATTATTGAAATTAGCTAATGTCTCTTTATACTAACACAGATGTGTATTTCATTTATAATATTCATTGTCCATTCACCTGAACCACATTCCACATCACCTGTATTTATTATGTTTTTACCATTTACTCCATTAGGCCCACCATTTGACTCAGCTTAATGATAGTATGATCCAACATGGCAAAGGGCCTGGAACCCTGGGTATGCAGTGATCAGGAACCCATCACATGCATATCTTATGGTATTCCACTGCAAGAAAAAAAACTGGTATCTATCAAATAGTTTATGTTTTACACATCGATCCTACTTTTGTTGAATACCTGGGTACCTTTTTGGCTGCATAAGCAATTAACTGGATGACTTTACTTAAAGGGTCCCTATGTTAGTAGGTTGAACCTCATGTGAGCCATTTTTCAAACTTTCACTTTTTTTTTCTTTTGTCTCTTCTCCTTTGGGAGCTCACTCTTCAGAACCAACCAACTCTCAATACACTCATGGACAGGCCAGTGCTGAAGGAGAAGGAGAATTTTATCCAGATTCAATAAGAAAACCTAATAGTAAATAGTATTCAGGCTGGAAGCAGGCCTGGCTTGCTGTTGAGCCATTTAGACTCCATACACATAGCTGTGTGAATGTATTTGAGGCCCAGTTTATGATTTTCTTTTGTGTTAGTCATGGATATATTTTTTTTTTAATAAAAACAGCCAAGCATGCCAGATTGTTAGGTATGTTTGTATGATAACATTATAGCAATAACAACTACTAACCCTTCCTAAAACTTAGTTTGTACCAGATATTATTCCATAAACTGTTTCATATGTAGTATCTCAATTGATCCTCATAACAACCCTAATTATCCCTACTTTATAGATGAAAGACTGAGACAAAGAGAAATTAATTAACTTATCCAAGGCTCTACATCTAGCAAGTAATAACACCAGGATTTAACCTTGGTAGCCTGACTTGGAGTTCATACTCTTAATCTCTGTGCTGTGACACCTCCCAACTAGTTTATCTCTTGTAGAGGCTGTTCACAGCCTCTCCGTCAATCTCGAATTCCTCTCCTTACCTCTGTCACCCCTGAACAAAAAGTGAAATGATGTCCTGGTTACAATTTATTTTTATTTTTCTCCTTCTCCTCCTCCTCTTCCTTTTACTTGAATAAGCTTCACTACCATGAAAGATTTGGGAGAACATATGCTATCTCATTGAGACATCATTTGACATAAAGTTAACAATAACCTACTAAAGCTAGCTTAAGCTAAGAAGGGATTTATGGGAAGATGTAGCCATATCTCATGGAACCCAAAAGCAAAAATAGGCCCCAAGAGGTACTAAAAGCAAGAACTAGTAAATCAGAAGCTAGGATTTCTCCCTTTTTAGACGTACGTGTTAGATGTCCAAGGGGAAATAAGGGATACACACCCACCCTTTTCCCACAGGGTAAGAAGGGTGTAGTCTGGACAAATATTCTTCAAAAGGCTCATTTTCTGTACTCCGTCATTTGAAGGGAAATGCAGGTGCCATGCACATTGCCCAGTTGCTTTTATGGATTAAAAATATTTAAGAAACAGACCTTTTGAGCTATTCCCTGCCTTCCTGTTCCTCCGTAAGCCCTGACACCTGTCATTTTGGGTTTTTTCTCACTTAATTAATCCCAAGTTAGGCCTTTGCAGCCCTCTTAACATCCAGAGGATAAGACCCTTGACTTCACTCCATCTCTTCTTCCCAGGTCTTTGACCTGTGCAGTCAAAGGGGCTGGTACACTTGTCTTTTTAGTTGACTCTCAGGAATCTGCCTAGTTTCAGTCCCTAATATTCATCCTGTCCCGATACCATCTCTAAATGTTTCATATGGTCTCTGCTTTCCTTGTTCTTTTTTTATCTATCCTTTCTTTTCTCAGGAAACACCTACTGGCTCCTCTTATTTTTTAGTGAACCCCTCGTACCCATTTCCCATTAAATGAAGTCCAAATTCTTGAGCTTGAGGGCCCTCCAAGATGTCTTACTCCATCTTTCCCAGTCATTTCAAGTCAAGTCCTTCACTCTAGGTCATTTATTTTCCCCACTGATCTAGAAGCACCACAGGCTTCATCACAGGCTGATCCTCTTTTCCTATTCCTTTCTACCTATACAAACCCAGCCCATTTCTCAAGACCTGACTAACTTAGGTTAGACAGTAGTCCCTCTAAAGAATCTTACGTGGTATCTCCAACACAGAGCGAACAACTGTCCTGGTTTGCCTGGGATTTCCTAGGACATATGACTTTCAGTACAAAATCTGGGATATTCCTAGGCAAACTGGGATGGTCAGGATGCCTATCAATACCTCATAATTTCCCCTTATTATGTTACCCTGTTAGATAGAGGGGGGAAAAAGAAGAAAACCCTATGAAAGTACCAGTAGCCACTACTTCTGTGCTCATAATTCTTTCTCCATAATAAGAGTTATGCTCCTGTTCGCAGAGACCCTTTGATTCCTACTTTGTACAGAATATAGTGCTGTGCTCAGGTTAATGCCTACTCAGTGAACAACGTGGTTTAGTTTAAAGTGGGCACTATATCTAAAACATTTTCCTTGTGTATTAATGTGTTTGTCTTTGTTTTTTCCAGCCCAGATGACTTACTCAATGCCTTGAATGAGGGTATCAGTCGTGCTGATGTCATCATCACATCAGGGGGTGTGTCCATGGGGGAAAAGGTATGAAAAATGGGGATCATGGAAATTTGTTTACTATAATATCCTTGCTTACAGATGATTAACTGTGATCTGGTAGCTCTCTGAGACATAACGAGACCCCATGGGGCTTCAGAAATTTCTGGGCATACAGAAAAGGATGCTGTCTAGGTCAGAGAGCTTACCTCAGAAGCAGCATTGAAAATCCCACAACTTGCATTATGGTTTTGATCTCCCCCTGGAAATTTCTGGTTTTTTGCTCAGTCAACCTTAGTACATTAGGACTTCCTTTATATGTAATATTTACTCCCAAGTTAAAACTCCAAGATTCTTCCTTCTACCTAAATTTAAATTACAGATGACCGCCCCCCCACCCCGACACACACATATTTCAAACCTGGTTACCCACAAGGGAGAAAGAGAAGATTAGGTATTCCTTTGCCCCACTTGAAAAATAGTCATAATCATAATCATCATAATGATGAAAATAAAATACAAGCATTGATATAACTATATATATAGGATTTTATAAGACTAAGTATATTTGCATATGGTATATGCTTACTCCTATAAAATTACAATTTGGATATCTCAGTATCATTAAATTTATACATATGTCTAAATGAAATGTGTTGGTCCATGATTATTATTGGGTCCATTGAATAATCTTATAAAAGTAAAATATTCTTTACTACGATAACCAACATTATGTTTGGCACAATAACATTTCAGATCACAAAATATTTTGCCAACGTATAATCCCTTTCCATGTTTTTTTAAATCTCATATTAATGACTGAACTGAAAATTATAAAAATATTGTCATAATAGCAACTTTTACTAAAATTCATATTTTCCAAAAGCTTGATATATTTTTAGCTAAACCTTATGTATATGATTGTTCTTGGTCCCTGCACTCACTAGCTAAGAAGCTGCCTTAACCTGACTCTTTCGACAGTGAATTCTCTAGGCTCTGAGAACAAATGTCAGAATTCAGTAACCTGAACAAAGAATGCCTGCTTTCATTCCCAACTTTAGTTTTAGAATGTTTAAGAATATCAATTCAGATGCTAAAGCCATAGAAGAAAAAGAGAGAATCTCAGTCCAAGATTACCATCACAAATGACATCCAAGAGCAAAGCTATTAAAATGTAGGTAGGTATTCTCCTTATAGCAGATAGTTTGCTGCGTTAGTCTTCCCTCAAGTCTCCTAGCAGTCTTCAGTCCTCGGTATGGCAAATTACTGCAGACCTTCTGAGATCACAAAGGCTAGGGCTGAAGTCTGCATTATAGTAGACCTATAATGGCTGTTTTTATTATCATCAAACTGCCTGTGGTGTTCCGAGTATCACAAGAGCAATCCTGAAGTTGAGTACTTAAATATTAATTTTTTTATTCCCAGGGAGTGTGTCATGTATAACTTATATTGGTTATTCATGAATCTAATTGTAGGACAATAACTATTTGTCAGACCTAAAGTTTGTCTTTCCTAATACTTCTGAAGAGGCAACAAGTTTATAACTAACAAAGATGTCATTTATCCTAGGGCTATCCTCACAATTAAACAGAACCAATATAGTAAGGCCTATTGCTTTTCTTTATAAAGGAGCCAATGAAAAATGACTCTTTCAGAGTTGCTTCCCTCAAAATCTCTCCTCACTGCTACCTCCCTTGCTTCACACAGACTTTTTAAAGAGTTTTTATTTTTATAAAACACTGAAAGTTTCAGATAAACAGAATCTGCTTTTTGTCCTGAAAACTAAAGAATTATATGAAGTACTATAAATTTTCTACAACCTGCAAAATTGTAAAATATCTCAAAAACAATGAATGGTGCAGATAACCAAGAAGAATATACTTAGCCTGGATACCTAGTAATTATTTATTTATTTATTTATTTATTTTTGCCTATTGAACAGTCTCTTAAGTTTTCCTAATAGTGTCTCCATTACCTCATCTGATCAAAATAATCACAGATAGTTTTGATAAAAAAAAAAAGGGTAGTCTAATAGGCTTACCCTAATTATTTGGCAGCAAGACTGTTAATTAATAATATAGGCCTTCTTGAATTTGTTGCAGATTTATAGTTAAACAGCAATAGAATATTAAAACTAATCAACAATATTCTGAACAAATAAATACAGTAAAAATTTTCCTTATAATTTTATTCAGCCCTATATCATTCCCACTCTGCTAGATCTTGGGTTAGCAGTCTGTTTTCATGAAACCATCTGCTTCCATTCTAAAGAGTCCTGGGATTCCTGACTCAGTTCACTGGTACTGTATAAAAGTTATCTAAGCTGTATCTAAGCCTGTACCCAAGACTATTCTTTGAAGTGTCAGTATTTCAAAGTTCCTCTGACATTCCTCCCTAGTGTTCTGAATCTGCCTTTGTTGCAGACACAAACTATTGACTGTAGCTTATAGCTGAGCCTACTGCAAGCATCAGAGTAAAACAGAAACTCCATAGATAGCAGATACTTAATGGCTGTGCATCATTTGATGCTGTAATCAATAATATCAGAATAGAAGATAAGTAAAATTCTCTATTGAGATACAGTATCAAATTTTTTCTTTTTTAAATGTATTTATTGATCTCAGGAAGGGAGAGAGAGAGAGATAGGAAACATCAATGAGGAGAGAGAGAATCATTGATCAGCTGCTTCCTGCACACCCCACACTGGGGATCAAGCCTACAACCCAGGCATGTACCCTGGCTGGGAATCGAACTATGACCTCCTGGTTCATAGGTCAACGTTCAACCACTGAGCTACCCCAACTATTTCATAAAAATTTTTATCAGTGTTTTCCCTGAGAGTAAAAGCATAGTGGACAGCTAGGGCATTGTCAAATTTCCAGGCACTTCCCATAAAGCATAAAATTTCTTAAGTAGTTATTTTAATAACATTTTACCTATATGAATCGAACCTTAGGGCACACTGAGCATCTCTTCTCAGATATGACAGCAACTCCCCTCCCATGACACTCTTAAAATGGGGACATTATTGAACAAACCTAATTATTTCTAAACATCTCTTTTTATAAGATGAAAGCACAAATCTTTATGATTTCCTAGAGGACCCTCTAGAAAATTTGAAAGATAGTTTCAGGTGTAAAAGATATTCTGAAGTTTTTGGGTTTTTTTTTCTAAATTTAGGCCTGATTTTTAGAAGGCAAAATCAAAAGAGTTGTCAAAAAAGAATTGTGTACCTGATTTAGATAGGATCATGGGTATCTAAGAAACTACTTAGTTACCTAATTTTCAAACAACAATAAAGTATTTTAAATCATTCCTCCCACCAAGAACAAATATAAAAGCTATATTAATTTTTTTTAACTTTTAAAGAAAAAAAGGAAAAGATAGGAAAAAAAAGTGAGCCGCAGAGAATTAAAACTGGAATTCTTCATCATATTTTTCTTCAATGCCTTTACTAATTCCTAAGCCAAGGAGAAGGGAGATATAATGGTATCGGAGGCCAAAAAGCCAAGCATAAAACAGTAACTAATAAATTAATTAAATGAACAGAATTTTTCAGTCTTAGTAGTTCAGAGCCTGCCATATAGGAGGGGCCTTCGCAGAAATCTCAGGTTTTCAGTTTAAACCCTTGAAAAGCTATGTTCTAGGAATAAGGACAAACTGGAAAAAGAAAAAAAAAAAGCCTTCTCAAAGACTGAAATATCCCTCTCAAATTATCTCAATACTGGATTAGAGCATAGTAATCTTAGTTTACCTTAACTGACTGCCAGAAGTTTCTGGAGGAATATATTATCATCCAGAGCCTCTTCAATTTTTCCACTTCAATTTTTTAAATTACCAGCTAAAATTACTAAAAAAACGAATTTAAAAAAAAAAGATAGAAAAGCCCTAAAAATGATGGACTTTAAAACATTGTAATTAATATGTTTAATAAAAAGGAATGACAAAATGAAGAATTTTACTAGAAAACTAGAATCTACTCATAAGAATTAAATGAAAATTGTAGAAAAGGGATGAAAAAAGGCATAACAGACATATGAGATATGGTAAAAGGTCTAACATATATGTAATTGGAGTCTAGAAGGAAAGGAGAAAGAGTAAGCAGAAGCAATATGTAAGAAATATTGGCAAAGAGTTTTCTCAAGTCAATAAAAGTTATCAAGTCAGAAATTCAAGGAGCTCTGCTAATCTCAATCAGTATAAATAGGAAGAAATCATCCTTAAATAATTATAGCAAGACTACTGAAAGCCAAGGACAAAGAGAGAATCTTACCAAAGGACATATTTCCTTCAAAGAACCAACAGTAAAACTAACAGAAATGATTTAACCAGAAATGATGGTACTCAGAAAACACTGGGATGGCATTTATAAAATGCTAAATAAATAAATAAATAAATAAATAACTGCCTCTGTGGAACTGTGTATTCAGCAAAAATTTCCTTCAAAAATTTAGATAAGGACATTTTTAGTTAAAAACTGAGCAGACCTATACTAAAGCAAGTTTTTAGGCAGAAAGATTATGGAAGCATGGAAATGCAGAAAGGACTGAAAAGCAAAAAGAAAAAAGGAAAGGGTTAATATGTAGGTAAATGTAAATGAGTGTTGATTGTATAAAATAATAATACCTTGTAAGGTTTAAAATATATATAAAGTCCAGCTGGTGTGGCTTAGTGGTTGAGCATCGACCCATGAACCAGGAGGTCGCAGTTCTATTTCCAGTCAGGGCACATGCCCATGTTGCAGGCTGGATCCCCAGTGGGGGACATGCAGGAGGCAGCCAATTGATGATTCTCTCTCATCATTGATATTTCTATCCCTCTCTCCCTCTCCCTTCCTCTCTCTGAAATCAATAAAAAACACATATAATAAATAAATATAAACATATAAAATATAAACAATAAAATATATATCATCTGTATAGTATATGTAGAAAAGATATATATCATACTTAAAATGTATATGAAATTTGTGGTACATTATAGCACAAAAAGCAGAGAGGAATTAGTGGAGTTAACATGTTTTAAATTTCTTGTAATGCCTGGGAAGTGATAAAAATAAATTATGGTAGACTGTGATAAGTCAAAAATGCATATTGTAATCTCTAAAATAATAATCAAAGATTGTATAACTGACAAGCTAATAGAAGAGAAAGAAAAACAAAAAATTGTGTCATTCTAGATTTAAATAATGAATTGTCTGATACTTATAAGCAACACACTTTAAATGTAAGAACACAGCTAATTGAAAGTGAAAAGTTAGGAAAAAAATACAATGAAAGATAGCGGGTGTGGCTCTATTGATATCCAAGAAAATTAGGGTAAAAAGAATTACTAGATATTAAGAGGGACATTTCATATTTAAATGTTTCAGTTCATCAGGAAAATATAACAGTTCTAAATTTATTGCACCTTATAATATAGCCTCAAAATAAATATCCAGCCCCAGAAATTCAGAGAAGTCTGAGAAGATGACTGAGACTGAGATAAGGGTAGGGTGGAGAGAGGAGGATAGAAAGAAGTATTCCAGATAGAAGGAAGAACATTTTTAACTACTGGAGGCAAGAAAGCTTTATAAACTTGAGAACAGTATAGTCTTGCTGACAGGGAGGAAGGTAGCGGGAGGGAGGGAGATTGAGATTGATTGATTGATAGATTGATTGATTAAGGAATGGGACTAGGTGAAAAGAGGATTGCTTGATGAGAGAAATGATTGGTAAAAAGGGGCTAGAAAATATAAGAATCATAGATATTAAAATATGAGACGTTTTCCTGAAGACCAAGAAGTTCTTCGTGCCTTCATGAGAATTGTTTTCAGGAGATTTCTTTTATAGTGTCCCATAGCTTGTGAAATACTTAAAATTTTAGTAGATTATTAGACTCACCCTTGGATTAGTGAACAAGATACTGGGTAATAGATCAAGAGGTTGAGAAATTTTAAGGACTGCTATTTTGCGGGGGGGGGGGGGGGGGTTGGGGGGTTGTTTTTTGTTTTTTTGTCTGTCTGTCTGTAAAACCAACTGCAGGGCAATGTTGCTTTTCTTTTCCAAAGATCAGGTTTTGTCAGATCACTCTCAGTTGGTCATAGCCTGAGTTGATTGTGTTTTTGCTAGCAATTGTGCTAACAATTAAACTCCATGACTTTCTGTTTAGAACTCCATCCTACTTTGTATTTGTGTTGGTTTATTTAGAATTGCAATCTGTGGGCTATTGTCCAAGTCTATCCTGAAAAAACGTACATTATTTTAAATCCATTAAGCAGATTAGTGTAGGATGCATACATGTGGCTTCCTTGCCCAGGCATGACTTCTTAAGCCATATTTGTTAACATCCTTTCTCAGATGTTAATTCTGTCTTAAAAGAGAGACAATAACCCACCAAGTAATAACTTATATATTAATGTAGTTATTTGGTTTTTTAGCTAAGTACTCCTACTAGGATGCATTTTTTATAAGGACAAGAGCATTATCTCTTTTGTTCAAGGCTATCCCCTGTACCTAGATTGGTACTCAGAATACAACAAGTGCTCAATATATATTTATTGAATGAATAAATGAATGACTGAGGAATGAATATTTGTCTTATGCAAAGTCAACCTCACTAAAATAAGGTGGTTTTTTATTTTAATCTTATAAATTCATTTTATCTTCATCTTGAAAGTCTGGTATTCAAATGCCTGAAAATAAAGTGATTCTTTTTCATATTTGCAGGACTATCTCAAGCAGGTGCTGGACATCGATCTTCATGCTCAGATCCATTTCGGCAGGGTTTTTATGAAACCAGGGTATGAAAATAATCTTGTTATCTCATATATGGGCTTGGTTTGGCTTGCTTTAACTAGCAAAGCTTTAAATGCTTTCTTCTTATATAGTCTATGATGGATTACCTATTTTAATGAAAGAAATATTATAGTAATAGAATTCTTTGCACAAGTGCAGCTCCTATCTGAAATGGGTATTCATCTTCCTTATGAATCACTGAGTTTGGTATAAACAAAGCAAAGCAACTTACCAAACCTTTTTCCCTTTAATTCCCATGTCTAGTTCCTGCTTTCTTTTTTTCTTTTTCTCTTTATACTGATTCTTTGTCTCTCTTTGAAAACATTTCAGTATGAAAATTCTCAAACATACACATAAGTAGGAAGTACATTGAAGCCCCCATGAACCATCACCTAGCTTCTGTAACTACCAACATTTTTTCATAATTGCTTTATCAGCCCATCTCACACCTTGTTGGGGGGACAAAGGGCTAGATTATATTAAAGCAAATTCTAGACATGTCATTTTTATATACATCTCAAATAATAACAGCAGCAGCAGTATCCTCTTATGTAATCACAGTGGTATTACCTCGCCTAACAAAATAAATAAGAATACCTTAACATTTAATACCCTGATCATATTCAAAATTCTCCTATGTGTTAAGAAAAAGAATGCCTTCTTATAATTGCCTTCTTATAATTTTCGTTTGCATTAGGATTCAGATCAGTGCACTCATTGTATTTGGCTGTTAAAGAACATTTACTGTCCCCCTCCTTTTTTGTCATGCCATTGACTTATTGAGGAAACTGAATCATTTGTCCTAAACAAATGGATTGGGCTGATTGTTTCTTTGTAGTGGTATTTAATTTGTTCCACTCTCTCCAGGATATTCTATAGACTGGAAGTTAGGTCTAATGGCTTGATTAGATAAAGATTCAACTTTTTTTTCTTTGTAAGAATACTTAATAAGTAGTATTTTATACTGCTTCTTACTACCTCCCAGGAGGAAAGAAAAATAACCAAATACTAATATCTTGCACATATCCTAAAAACTAATAACTCCCTAAGGAAGGACTGATGGAAATTCTATAATCAGTTGTAAATCTTTAAAGAATATCAAACATTGGTGTTGATGAAATATGTGTGGCCATGTCTTCAAGCAGTTGTCTACCTATTCAGACCCCTGCTACTCTGTAAATCTTTGGTTCCCTATTCAAAGGCTCAGTGTGTGGGTGAGCATTCCAGCACCACCTCCATGCCATCAGGGACAATAACAATAATGCTGTAGTTCAGAATTATACTCTGATGGGGGCCCATGTGAATCCCAAGAGAGAGTAGAGGTGAGACTGTGAGGAGCTGTGGGAACTATTACCATATTCCAGAAGCCTTTTTTAAGTGTCCCTAGCCCTTATAATCTCCCTGATTTATTGGGTACTCATGTCAGTTGTAGGATAGCGATCAGTCTTTGCTTCCATGACTTTGCCATTTAAGTATGAAGTTAAGATAATCCCTAAAGTTTTCTTCACAACTTGATAGAACTTAAAATTCTTGGCATTTTAATTCTGTAGTTACCCCAATATGGCTGCTACTGACAAGGTTCTTTTATTATTGAAGTTGTTGGATTTGGATCATTCTTGTTAGGAATATTTTATCTTAAGCAAATATTGCTATGGTATGGGTTCATAGGCTTTTTCTTTTCCTTTCCCTATGGGCCATACAAATTTGATTAGAATACAGAGGACATCTCAAAAGTATATCAATGTGATTCTCACTAACCCCAAAAGTTAAATCAATTATTTCCTTTACAGTGAGAAAAAAACCTGGCATTACTTGCCCTCACCGCTAGAAGAGAATTACCTGTGTAATATATATTTAAATTAACCTCAGCACCTGTGATGTATAATTTTAGTACTCTTTTTATTTTTAGTCTTTTATTTACCACTTTCTTCAACTTTGGGACTTCATCAGTTCCCTTAAAGTCATAATCCCTGTGACTTCACTCATTGTATAAGTTCTGTTACATTCTCATCTCGGGAGGGGAATTGAACAATAAGTGTTGAGTTCCAAGGAAATGGTTTCCCAGAGCTTAAAAACACTTCACAGTCTAGCAATAGGACACTCATGACAGCAATGCATAACAAAATTTTTTGTTGTATTGGAATCTTTTTTAAATTAGTGCCTTTAGATAAATCATAGTACCTGTCTGCAAGATGCAAGATGATTTGAATTGGCTTTAAGTACAGTAGATGGAAGGTGTTATGCATTCCCTCCTCACTCTTATTATGCATGTTAGTTTGCTATAGTAAAGTGGTTTAGAAGTTTAAATGGGTTTATACTTGTCTAAAGGTAAGATATTAAAGGTAATTGTGCCTAATAGTACAGAACAAATATAAAAGCTCAGAACACTTTAGTCTTGCTCTTCCCACATACAGTGCATTTAGAATGTAACTAACCTTTTTCATTTTAAACACAGAGATACTAAAAAAAAGCATTTGGATTATTATCAACCAGATCTACCAATCACAGTTTTTATGGGTCATCTACGGCGAACATAGCTGTTTTTGAGAATGCATTTTGGAAATTATTTTCATCATACAGTAACAATCATTGCCAAATAACCTATCCATAAATCGATATGACAATCTAATCTCATCTTTCTAAACTACATCAAAGAATCAGAAAGCCAAAAAAAACTCTCAGAGTAGTCAAAAATAGATGTTATGAAGTCTATATACAGCCTACCCTATATACAGAGCCTCATCAAATTATGAGTCATACAGTTAGTCAAAGCTTGGTTCAAATCTTTGTTTCCCCACTTAGTAGCTGAGTGATTTGGGGCATTGTTAATCTCTCTCTCAGTTTCCTCATCTATAAAATGGGATAATTATCACCTCATGAGATTACTGTGAAAATTAAATGAAATAATAGATATAATTAATAGATCTTTCTTTTAAAATAGTAACTTTTATTATTGTTATTATTATCATTCCAACAATATAACTATTATTACTACTCTCTGGTTCCCAAACCTAAGCAAGCTTTAAAGGTCAAGATGATTACAGTCTAGCATTAAGGGAAGCCACAGAAAAAAAACACTAGTGAAAAAACAACAACAACAACAAAAAACCAGATGCCCTGGCCAGTGGCTCAGCTGGTTAGAGCATTGACCCATACACCAAAAAAAGTTGCAGGTTTGATTCCTGGTCAGGGCACATACCTAGGTTGTGGGTTTGATACCTGGTCGGGGTGTGTATGGGAGAAAACCAATGTTTCTCTCTCACATCTATGGCTTATAAGTGAAAAGAACACATAATACCCTTGTGACCCAAAATCACTGATTATAGAAGAGTAGAATAAGTTGATAATAATGGCTGTAAATCATCAAAAAATATTATGACCCATTTTTGAAAGCCCAACCTGCAAAAACAGTAAAAATAAAACAAATTTGGGTGCTTAAAAAGATAATTTTTCAACTATATGGAAACTTCATTACTCCCTAAGGATTCTACATCACTCAAGTTTCATTAATACAATAAAAATTTTAACTGAAATTCTATGTAAAGGATAGTCAATAGAAAAAAATTACTATTCTTAACTTCCCACCTTCTCCATGCCACTCACACTTACCCCTCTCCATACCCCTCATGGTAAAGATTCATGTCGGAAACTTGAGAAAGTATAATATGGGAATTTTCTATATTACTATTGCTTTAATTGTATTCTAGTCATGGTTTTTTTTTATTTATTTTGATATTTCAATACACTCCTTTCATAGGAAGGAGGTTCTTATGTTTATTGCTGAGTACAGTTTTAAAGGGTTGAGAAATACTCCTTTTGAGCAATAGGCAGTTATCTGATAGGCATGTATTACGAGGTAACCTTCTGATAATAAGAATGATTGTTATGAATCACCAGCAGCAATAGTATAGACATCATTAGCTAGGTGGGTAGAGAAACTCAAGGACTTCGGATACTCTTCTATGACACTGGCAGGAAGGGAAAAAAGTAAGCTACAGAAAACCAAGGAGTTTGGTTACTTGGAAATAGTAGATGCTAAAAACAAATTAATTTACATGCTCTTGAAACACTTCAGGATATAAAGATTTAAAGAATAAACAGAGAAGTATTTTTATATGACAAGCTTCCTATTAGAAGAACCATGTAACAAGAAAACTGGAGTACTGAATTTACCTGTCATACTGCTTTGCAGAACTGATAATCTCTTTTTTTTCTCTAGCCTGCCAACGACATTTGCAACTTTGGATATTGATGGTGTAAGAAAAATAATTTTTGCACTACCAGGTAAGAATAATTGAAACCGTTTATTTTGCCTTTTCTGGAAAAAAAAATGACCAAAAATGTTTTTGAATCCCGAGTGACCAGTCCCCTATCAGAGTACTTGATTTGGAATCTAAATGACCTGGGCTCAAGTCCCAGCTTTACTTAGTTGGATGAATCACTTAACCTCACTGAAGGTGTTTCTTCATCTATAAAATGGGGCTAATTACTCCTTCACAGGGTTGGTGTGAAAGTCAAATTAGATATTTCACAGCACATTCCAAACCTTAAAATGATAACTAACTATTAGCTGTCACTGGATCTTTCTGGGGCACCTGCTTTTCCTTATAGGAGATTGGTCAAAGTTAGCAGCCTAACCGTGTCCCACAACTTGAAGTATTGTGCTCAAGGGGCCAAAGGGCTGTGAACCACACATGCAAATGCTAGAACAAAAAATACAAAATTGCTTTTGGTCTTGGCCAAATTTGGACCAGTGGGAGGGGGGTGAGCAACGTGGAGGGCGGGGCTATTAGTATTGGTACTTCTCAGCCAAATCCCAAGCATCATCAGTCTGACCACATCACTGTCCTCACCCTCACTGCCAAGTGAGCAGAAACTCACAGGTTCAGATAGTGGTTATTTCAGCAGGGAAGGGGATGCGAATAACACTTTTTTAATGTGTTTCTGTATTTTCTAAAAAGCCAAGTGGTTCCGTTCATAAGGACTTTCAAATTCAGCTTTTTACTGATTTTTGGCTGTGTATTTAAAGCCGTGATTTTAAAGCCATTACTAATCTTGAAAAATCTAAAGCAGTTGAGAAGTTTTATATATCTACTTGTTGTTGTTTTTTCCAACTTTAACAAAATTATCCTCTAATCTGTAACAGTGTCCCATTCTCTCTTTTTTTGACACAGGTTTCTTCAGAAAATAACCTACTTAATTGTTTTATAACCTACTTACTCCTTTGAGATATTTATTTGCTTTTTATATAAAATAAGTTTCATAATAGAGATATAAAGAAAAGAAAGCTGGCAGAAAAAATATAGGACTGAAAAATCATTTTAAAGCCCCAAAGAATTTATAAGCAAAAAAGAGATTAGATTTCTATTATATAGGAAATTTTAAGAGAGAGGACATGTAAGGAAAATAGTCTTCAAAATTTATCTGTAGTATAGAACTCCTTGGGGCCTTTAATATATTCTTAGATATTCTAAAAACCATTATATAAAAATATGATCCTCTGTCTGGCTTTAATTTGCTTAGAAGATACTGTTTACTTTGTCTACAGAAGCTATGACTCAGCCTATAGCCCATCAGTGACAAAAGAATGTTACAGTGGGAGACTAGTTCACCATTACTGAGGCAGTACTGTTTGTCTACCAAAGAAGTTATAATTAACCTATATTCAAATTACTACTTTCATTTGAAATTTTCTCTGCTCAGCCTGAATAAACCTAAAGAGGGCAGCAGGAACTCACATGTTCAGACTGTAAAACCAGCAAAGAGGTTCCTTTTACAAGGATTTTAAAATTCAGAATTGTATTTCAGCTTTCCCAAGGTACATGCATTTAAAGCCATTTCTAAGCTTCATAAGTTTTAAAGTAGTTTAAAAGTTTTATGTATCGACTTGCTATTTTTGTAACTTTTTAAAATTCCTGTATAACACATTCCCTATAAAAACTTTAGAAAATGATAAGCATTAAGAAATGTTATCCATAATCCTCTTCCCCCTGAAATAACCACTACCCGTAATTTTTTATATCAGTCCTTCCAGTCCTCTTTTTATAGAGTAATTTTATAAAGCAATAGCAATTACGGGAATTCTATAATCATTGTTAAATGAACTGTGGTTTTTTTTCCAGAAAAAAAAATGTTTATTTGTATTTTTGAGGCGAGAAAAGCAATTGATTTTTTTTATTGTTTAAAGTATTATATATGTCTCCTTTTTCCCCGATTGAACCCTCCCCTGCCACTCCCATCCCCCCCCCAAGACAAGCCCCCACCACCCCAGTGTCCGTGTCCAATGGTTATGCTAATATGCATGCATATAAGTCCTTTGGTTGATCTCTTACCACACACACCCCACTCCTGCCTATTAAGTCTGTAGTTCTGTTGGACAACTCATTTTCCATTGAAATAATAAGTATCACTCATCACCTTTTACAACTTAAAAAATGATATTCTTAACTACTTTGTAAGTAGAAGAAAATTAAAAGTATGGTTTTAGCTAATAAGAGGCTAAATTAACCATTGCCTTTTACTTTGATGATACAATTAGCAGCACATAGCCAGGCCAAGGGAAACTACAAATCTAATAGCCCATCATATTATCTTCAATATCTATACTAATAAAAGTCTAGCTGGCCCTCGTGCCCTCACATGACACCTTCAAGTCATCACAAGATGGCCATCACAAGATGACCAGCAGAGGAGGGCAGATGTGGGTGATCAGGTCGGCAGGGGAGGGCAGTTGGGGGCAAACAGTCCAGCAGGGGATGGCAGTTGGGGGCGATCAGGCCATCAGGGGAGGACAGTTGGGGGTGAGATCAGGCCTCCAGGGGAGGGCAGTTGCGGGGGACCAGGCCAGCAGGGGAGGACAGTTCGGGGCAATCGGGCCAGTAGGGGAGCAATTGGGTGTTGATCAGACTGGCAGGGGAGTGGTTAGGGGGTGATCAGGCTGGCAGGCAGGCGAGCAGTTGGGAGCCAGCAGTCCCAGATTGTGAGAGGGATGTCCGACAGCTGGTTTAGGCCTGATCCCTGTGGAGTCCCAGATTGGAGAGCGTGCAGGCTGGGCTGAGGGACACTCCCCGCCCCACCCCTCCCACCCCCCGCTGCACAAATTTCGTGCACTGGGCCTCTAGTATACATACATATTCATATACAACTGTATGAAAGTATTAATAAAGATAGAATTTTAGAACCAGAAGAATATTGAGAATCATATAGTCCAATCTTTATTTTGTGAATGAGTTAAGTTAGACTTAAAAAGGTTTGGAACTCACCAGGGTCACACAGCTTGGTTAATTAATATACCACACAAGAAACTACAATGAATGTGTTTTTCTCAGTCCAGTCGTTTTTTCACAGCCTACCTTTCCTATCTTTAAAGTGCCTGACACAATCAGATTCCTTCTTGGAGAGGTACAATTGAATTTCTCAAATTTTTATTATAAATCTAAAAGAACTTGATGTTTGAATTAGTCCGCTCAGGCTGCCAGAACAGAATATCACAGACTAGATAACTGGGTTATAGATAACAGAAATCTGTTTTCTCACAATTCTACGACCTATATGGATGCAAATTTAGTTTCTATTGAGGTTTTTCTTCCTGGCTTACAGATGGTTACCTTCTCCCTCTGCCCTCACGTGGCCTTTCCTGTGTGCACAGGCGCTCCTAAGGTCTCTTCCTCTTTTTATAAGGACACCGGTTCTATTGAATTAGGGCCTCACCCTTATACCTCATTTAATTTTAATTACTTCTCTAAAGGTCCTATCTCAAAATAAAGTCACATTGGGGGTTAAGACTTCAACAAATGAATGGGAGGGGAAACAACACAACTCAGTCCATGAAGTATTTATCTTCAAGTCCTTCACATTTTAAATCATTTAGTTTTCTTTTTTAAACTTAAAGAAATGTCTCTGTATAGGGAATATGGATATTTCTTTATGCTTATCCTACTTTCTAATTTTCTTTGTATTGAGCATATATTACTATGGAAGTTTTCAAACATATTAATAATAACAAGTGGACAACTATAAAAAGGGGAAGGGGTGAATGGGTGGACATCTGTAAGAGTGTAAACAATAAAAAAATAGCAAGTAGAAACTGCTTTAAAACTTACCAATATTGGTAATGGCTTTCAATGTATAGCTCTCACAAAAGAAGAAATAAATGGTGTTAACCAACCTCTGGATATCAGAAGTCTGCGTTTCATTGGTAGACCCAGAAGGTTGCACCCTCTATGGCATTTGTTTGACTATACGTCTCTATTCTGGCATCCTTTTTGGTTCAGGGTGATTCAGAAGAGAAAGACAAGTAATCCTGTCACTATGATACCTAGAGGTATAGACCGTCATAATTGTTCGGTAAATTTTATGTGGATACTACAATAACTGCGTGGTTGACTTTCAGGGAATCCTGTGTCAGCCGTGGTCACCTGCAATCTCTTTGTTGTGCCTGCACTGAGAAAGATGCAGGGCATCTTGGATCCTCGGCCAACCATCATCAAAGCCAGGGTAATGTTTTCTAATGACCAGGAACCAAAATAGAAGCCTAGTAACAGTTAAGATATGATCTAGATCTAGAAACATCTCAAGTTTTATATTAATTTTGAGAGGAAGTTGGGTTATAGTCTCTCCTTTGTGATAGAAAATAGAGAAAAGGGCCCCTTTTATTCCCCTCCCACATTATTTCATTACTTCTAACGTGAACAATTTTCTCCAGCAAGAAGTCCATATGGTAATGGAGATATAATGACAATTTGATGCAACTGATTCTTGTTTCTTAAATTAATATAAATATCTCCTTCAAAACAACCCCATTTTGTAGATGAACAAACAGGTATCAGAAAGCAGAATAACTTGCTAGTACAGCCATCAGTTAGCAGTAAAGCTAGAAGTAGAACCTAGGTATGGGTAACATCCCATTCCAACATTTGTTCCACTGTACTACTATAAACCAATCAGTGCATTGTTGGGGGGCAAACCTGCTTAAACACTTAGCAGATCACACAGCCATGTGAATAGCTCTTGTAGTTAGTACTGGAGAACACACAGAGAGATATTCAAAGAGAGATTTTTGTAATTTAAGAATAATGCGCCGAAACCGGTTTGGCTCAGTGGCTAGAGCGTCGGCCTGTGGACTCAAAGGTCCCGGGTTCGATTCCCGTCAAGGGCATGTACCTTGGTTGCGGGCACATCCCCAGTAGGGGGTGTGCAGGAGGCAGCTGATCGATGTTTCTAACTCTCTATCCCTCTCTCTTCCTCTCTGTAAAAGATCAATAAAATATATTTTAAAAAAAAGAATAATGCAAGTTAAACCCCAATTGATATGAAATAGAGTATAAACATAAGCAAGATTAAGTGAAAGAGTGGATTGTGATTTAATCAAGAAAAACAACCTACAATTGAATTATATTCTAGATTCCAGAGGAAAAGTATGGATTGTCAGAGTGAATAATTAGAATACTTAAAAACATAGTCACCAGAACAGATTGGACACAGACTTACTTAAATCAAAATTTTCAATTTTAATTGTATCATCCAATCTAAGCAATATCTTTGTTAGTTAGAGCTAAAGCCTTTCTAGATCATTTTAAGGTAAAGTGATTTAAATGATTATTATGCTAATAAAAATGTTAATTCTTGTTCTGGCCAGTGTGGCTCAGTTGGTTGAGCATTATCTCATGCACCAAAAGGTCACCGGTTCCATTCCAGGTCAGGGCACATGCCTGGGTTGTGGGCTTAATCCCCAGTAGGTGACAGGCAGGAGGCAGCGTATCAATGTTTCCCTCACATCAATGTTTCTCTTTCTTCCTCTCTTTTTCTCTCTCTCTAAAATCAATAAAAACATATTTTTAAAAATTAGACCCAATCTTTTCATCTGCCCCTTCCCGCACTATGAATACCAACTTCTTGGCCTTCTTTTCTCTTTTCATCAGAGCAACCCAACCTCTGGACTTCCTGTATTAAGAATATACAGCCACCTGGTTTGGCTCAGTGGATAGAGCATCAGCCTGAGGACTGAAGGGTCCCAGGTTTGATTCCAGCCAAGGGCACATGCCTGGATTGTGCACTTGACCCCCAGTGGGGGCGTGTAGGAGGCGGCCAATCAATGATCCTCTCTCATCATTGATGTTTCTATCTCTCTTCCCTCTCCCTCTCTGAAATCAATAAAAATATATTTTTTTAAAAAGAATATAAGGTAGCAGTGGTGGAAACAGCAGAATACCAAGTTATTTTTCATGTCCACTCTATTCTTTGCACAACCTCCACCACCCTCTAGTTCTAAGAAATGATCCAAAAATGATCACATTTGTTTTATCTTCCTCTTTATTCTGTAGTTATCATGTGATGTAAAACTGGATCCTCGCCCAGAATACCATCGGTGTATACTGACTTGGCATCACCAAGAACCACTGCCTTGGGCACAGAGTACAGGTTAGTCATTCACACCTACAGGTACATCTGTGCACTTATTCTGCTAAAATCACATGTATATAACCTCCTTCCTTGGGTATACCCAATTTGGAATTATTATATATTTTCCTTTTTGGAAGATTAGATGAATTAAATATTCTTAAACGTACAGTATAACAGGACAAAAGAATAAAAAAATTGTAATAAATATTTAGTTATCCATGGAGCCATGTTTTCTAGATAACCATTTGAAAACAAATCTATAATTACGAGCGATTTTTATATATTAGTTCAACCGGTAAGTTCTGAGCATAATTTTTGTTGTAGGAAAAGGAAGGACTGTGGATATGCCACCTTGAAACATGAGAATAAAGCCCAATCATAGTGTGATTCTCTAGAATCTCCACTATACCCTAGATATTGGTAAAATTTAAGGACTAAGAAATCGATATTTATAATTCAGAGTTCTATAGTTACCTCTTCTAGACTTTAAACTTTTATCCCCAACTTCTCTAGTCATATTTTACCTAACTTTTGATGTAACTCCAGTAAAATTGTATTGCCCTTGAAACAAAAGTCCTGTCAAGTACAGATATCAACTAACAATGTGACTAAGTATAGTAGCCTTGCCAAAAGAAAGTAGGACTCTAACCAAGTTACCTCAACTTATTTGAGTCTTGTGAGAATTCAATAAAATAGTTAAGTAAGCCCCGCCGGTGTGGCTCAGTGATTGAGCATCGACCCATGCACCAGGAGGTCACTGGTTCAATTCCCGGTCAGGGCACATGCCTGGGTTGCAGGCTCAATTTCCATCAGGGGGCATGTGGGAGGCAATTGATCAATGATGTTTCTCTCTCATCAATGTTTGTATCTCTCTCTCTCAAATCAATAGAAACATATTTTTTTAACAGATGGTTAAGTAAAGTGCCTACCACCTTGGCACTTAGTAAATACTACTAAAGAAACGGTAGCCGTGCTGTTATTATCATTATTTTAATAGGTTTTAAAAGTCTTTCTTTTCAGACACACATAATAGTTCAGCCTGAAGAGGAAAATTCTGTGGTGTTTTGCATAATGCTATAAATTCCTGGTTTATTCTTTTGAGCAATAATTTCTAATGTTTATTTTTAGAGTTTAGTGGCAAGGTAGTAGGGTACAGTAGCAAGGCTACCTGAAAAGGGTACTGGGAAGTCTGATCATCTCTCTTCCTCTTGAAGACCTATGTTTCTATTCATGAGTTCTTACTTTGGAAGGAACAGAGGGGCTCCAGATGGATCCACAGTGATGCTTCTGCTGCTGCAATGAGAGTATTTCTTTCTAGGTAATCAGATGAGCAGCCGTCTGATGAGCATGCGCAGCGCCAACGGATTGTTGATGCTACCTCCAAAGACAGAGCAGTACGTGGAGCTCCACAAGGGCGAGGTGGTGGATGTCATGGTCATTGGACGACTATGATGGTCACCAGCGGAGAAAGCTTTGATGCATGTCCACATATCATTGACTGTATCCTGTAATATGCAACGGCACAGCTAGTTTTTCTGATTTGGATAAAAGTTGATCTGTATAGTCAACATCTTGAACTATATTTCAAAAGAATTTAAATACCTTTTAAAGAAAAAAAACACCTAAAAACAAATCTTAACAGATAACTCTATTCTGATTATATCAAAGCAAATTTTTCCTTTCTTGCAAATTGCTTTGTGTGTTCAATGCTAGGTCTGATAGCGATAGCTTTTAGTAGACAGCAGTAGGTGCCTGCAGAACTTGTGTTTTTCTCATCTTTAAACAACTACTTATGCTCTCAAATCAAGGCTGTCTGCTTATTTATACTAGCGTAGGCAACACTTGGATTTCCCTTCTTAGTATGCTTCATAACTGCTTTACAGAGAGCTTTCGCTTGTTCTTTATCATGTATCTCGTGTTTATGTGCACAGTGCCAACAGAAGAGCGACTGGGGGAGGCCCTGCCCTGCCTCCAGGAGAGCCATCCCTCACAGAGCTTCCGGGAAGTTTCTCACCCCAGGAGCCTCATGGCACAGTACTCTTGGGCAGTAACTGGATACCTTTTATTTGAACAATCTAACTGGGGGGAAATGCTTCCTTAAGTGCTGACAGCCTTTTTAACCAATACATTTAAAATTGTACAGAAAAAAACATAAAATCAAAGACTGATCTTGTACAGATATTAGTGTTACCAGCATTCATGTGGAAATCAAGAGCAAAGAAAAATAATGATAAACAACTCTGTACCATAACATTTTCTGTAATGATACTGAAACTTAATGAATAAAAAAATCCTTGATCATTATATAAAAATCCATTGTGTTGGCCTTGTTATTGAACATTATCATGTATTCTCATGGGGTTCTGCTTGATGAAAGGCATATTTAAGATGACTCAGCAAGATTAAGTGATATCAAGGAGACGTAAAGTGTGGCTTTATGTAACTACTAGAGGCCCAGTGCATGAAATTCGTGCATGGGGAGGAGGGGTCCCCTCAACCCGGCCTGCACCCTCTTGCAATCCAGGACCCCTCAGGGGATGTCTGACTGCAGGTTTAGGCCTGATCCTGCAGGGATCCCTCCGGGATCGGGCCTAAACTGGCAGTCGGACATCTCTCTCGCAATCCGGGACCGCTGGCTCCTAACCACTCGCCTGCCTGCTTGATGGGCCCTAACCACTTTGCCTGCTTGCCTGATCGCCCCTAACCACTCACCTGCCTGCCTGATCACCCCTAACCACTCTGCCTGCCTGCCTGCCTGCCTGATCACCCCTAACCACTCTGCCTGCCTGCCTGATTGCCCCTGCTTGCCTGATTGCCCCTAACCACTCTGCCTGCCAGCCTGATCACCCCTAACCACTCATCTGCCTGCCTGATTGCCCCTAACCACTCACCTGCCTGCCTGATTGCCCCTAACCACTCTGCCAGCCTGCTTGATCACCCCTAACTGCTCGCCTGCCTGCCTGATCGCCACTAACCGCCTCTGCCTCGGCCCCCACCTTCATCCAGAAGGAGGTCCGGAATGACATCCAGAAGGTTGTTCAGCTGTCTGGTCTAATTAGCATATTATGCTTTTATTATTATAGATATTTTACTATAGTATTATGGTCTGTAGCTTTGTGAAAATACAGAGTAGAAGGGATTTGGTTGGTCTGGTGTTTCCAGTCATAGCTAGAGAATAAGAAGCAAGTTTAGAGGAAAGATAGTTGATAATTTAGGAGCAAAATAACTAAATTCTTATGCCATAAAAACAAATTTCAAACATCTACAGTTCTTTGGAATGGAGGGGAAATGTAAGTAGTACACTAGAAAATTTCAGATGAGTACCTTTTTTTATCATGTTTGAAAGGAAGTAAGAAATGGGAATAATCTGTGCTGATCATAGAAAATGCAACAAATAAAATATACTCTATCCAAGTGGTTCCTTTAATAAAAATGTAAGGGCACTTTTCAAATGGTAATAACAGGACACTGAATATGCTGTGGGTTATTTTTAGTAAAGCAGACAACAAAAATTGTCCTCTTAGTAAACAAGGTACCAAGTGATGATGATGAATGAAACCAAGTTGTAAACAATAAATATTTGATACTAATATTTCATATCTCCAGAGTTGAAAATACAATGCCCTATATTTTAAGTTTTATACTTGCAATTAAAGAAGATAAGGTTAGTTAATAGAGGTCAAGTGAAAGATTATGAACAGGGATTTACCTACATTCATTCAAGAAATATTTATACATCAGCTAATATGTGCTTGGGAACAAAGAATATCATGCTACTATTTACAAAGATGAATAGACATAGTAGCTAACATTAAACTCCATCAAGGGAAATAATAAAAACACATGCAAGTAACCATAATATTTGATATGTTTGATACTTGAAAATACATGGTAGAGTGTGTAGAATATGATAAATGACATAATTCAGATTTAAAGAGTTGGAGAAGTTCAAATGATAACCTCCTATAAGATAAGATTTCAAGGGATAAGATGGCATTTTAATGGATCTTAAAGGAAGTATATAATTTTAAAGATGATGCAGGAAAAGAGCATTCCAGAAACAGAATTATGGGCCATTAATAATAATTATTTCTATTATAAAATGTAAGCTCCACAAGGGAAAGAATTTTGTTTATTTTATTCACTTACATTATCCTAAGTCCTGAGAAGATTTCCTGGCATATGTATAGGCGTCAGTAAATATTTGTTCAATTAAATACGTTATATAGAGCTTACTATATGCCCATCACTTTTCATTTGTTTAATTTTCACAACAACCCTGAAAGGATTATTATTTCTATACTAGAGGCCTGATGCACGAAATTCCTGCAGGTGTAGGCCTTCCTTCCCTGGATGCTGGCACTGGCTTCCTCTGGCACCCAGGACCCGGGCTTCCCTCCAGCCACCAGCAGGCACCCGGTACCTGGGCTTCCCTCACAGCCCCGGCTTCGTCTGGAAGGTTGTCTGGAAGGACATCTGGTCTAATTAGCATATTAGGCTTTTATTATTATAGATTACAAATGAGGAAATTAGGCACAGAAAGATTTAAGCAACTGTCCATGGTCACTCAGCTAGTAAGAGGAGGAGCCAAGATTCAAATTTAGCAATCTGGCTTGAGAGTCCGTATTCTTAAACACTAAGCTATAGAAACAGAAAGTTGATAGAGAAGAGGGGAGGGCCATTGAAACATCTTAGTGTGGAGTGTTGGAAGAAAAAATCCATGAATGGAATGGAAGGGAGAGCGTTTTATAGAAGAAAAGAAACCAAGTAGAGCAGTGTTCCAAAAACCAAGGAGGAGAGTTTCAAAAAGGAAGGATAATAAACTGTAAAAAAGAAATGTCAAGAAAGATGAAGACTCAGAAAGACTTGTTGATTAGGAATTGTTGGTGAGCTACATAAGTGCAATTCAATAATGGGGTGAGGGCAAAAGCCAGATTACAAAATGGAAACTATAAACTTGTGCATAAGGAAAATAGACATAGGATGGTAGCTTAAACCAGTAACAAGGTGGAGGAAACATGTTTGTGTGGGTTTGGTTTTGAGAAAAGAGAAACAACAGTAGCAGGCATATTAAAAATTCACGAGTAAGGTTTCAGGTAGAGAAAGAGGAGCAAGGAAGGGTTGGATTTAAAAACCCTTGTGGCCCAATTAGGCTAGAAAAGAAACATTTTTCCTTCTGAGTTTGAAAAGGGAAAAATGTGAACACGTTTGAAACAAATACAAAGGGAATTTATATTTTAATTGAATTTACTGGGGCAACATTGGTACACAAAAGCATACAGGTTTCAAGTGAACAACTCAACAAAACATCATCTGCACACAGCATCCTGGTGTCTATTGCCCCTAGCAAAGTCTATTTTCATTCCCTTTCCCCAACTCCACTTCCACCCACCCCTCTTTTTCTCTGGCTAACACCACACTGTTGTTTGTGTCTAGGTGTTACAGATATATAAATATACTAGAGGCCTGATGTATGAAATTCATGCAAGTGTAGGCCTTCTTTCCCCCAGCTTCCAGCACCGCTTCCCTTTGGCACCCAGGACCCAGGCTTTCCTCTGGCAGCCGGCAGGCACCTGGGACCCGAGCTTCCCTCGAAGCCCCAGCTTCGTCCAGAGGGTCGTCCGGAAGGACATCAGGTCTAATTAGCATATTATGCTTTTATTATTATAGATATAAACATATATATAAACATGTATGTGTGTGTGTGTGTGTATGTTTTGCTTAATCCCTTCTTTTATCCATTCCCCAGCCTCCCTTCTCTCTGACAGCTGTCCGTTCCATGTATGCAAGCCTCTGTTTCTATTTTGTTCATCAGTTAATTTTGTTCACTAGATTCCACATATAAGTGAGATCATATGATATTTGTCTTTCTCTGACTGGCTTATTTCGCTTAGCATCACAGTCTCCAGGTCCATCCATGCTTTCACAAAAGATAAGATTTCCTTTTTTTTTTTTTTCACAGCTGAGTATTGTTCCATTGTGTAAATGTACCACCACTTTTTTTAGCCACTGATGGGCACTTGGGCTGTTTCCAGATCTTGGCTATTGTAAATAATGCCAAGGAATGAACATAGGAATGCGTATATTCTTTTGAATTACTGTTTTATGTTTCTTAGGATATATTCCCAGAAGTGGATGGCTAGGTCATAAAGAAGTTCCATTTTTAATTTTTTGAAGAAACTCCGTACTGTTTTCCATAGTTGCTGCACCAATCTGCATTCCCACCAACAGTTGCACAAGGGTTCCCTTTTCTCCACATCCTCACCAGCTCTTGTTTGTTGATCTATTGATGATAGCCATTCTAACAGGTGTGAGGTGATATCTCATTGTGTTTTTCATCTGTATCTCTCCAATGATTGGTGGCATTGAGCATTTTTCATATGTATATTGGCCTTCTGTATGCCTTCTTTGTAGAAGTGTCTATTCAGGCCCTTTGCCCATTTTTCAATTGGGTTGTTTGTCTTCTCAGTGTTGAGTACTATACATTCTTTATGTATTTTTTTCTTTATTTATTTATATATTTTAGAAATTAACCCCTTATCACATGTATCGGCAAATGTATTCTCCCATTTAATTTAAAAGTTAAGATTTAATGAAATAGTTCTACTTGACACAGTGGAAGTTTCAATGTCATCTAATCTATTTGCATTATTTGACCAAAATTATTTTAGAATTGCACATATATGATGTTTTATATTCTTTGTCTTAGTAGTTGGTGTTTAAATAAAAGACTATAGAAGATGTTTTTAGATCCCTGCTTAAAGCTGTGTGGAATGGAAGGTAAGAAGCTCCTTTTTAACCTGTTGGGTTTTTTTTGGTTCTATGTGTGGGTTGTTTCAAACCATATCATACAATGAAGAAAATAATATAAGCAGTTTGGTTTACCAAGTAAATGCTGTTGAGTGATGTTGCATATTACAGCAAGTGGATTCTTTGGATGGCTTTCATTTTTTAAATTATTTGCCAACTAAAGTTTGTGGATCTAACCTGTAATGAACTCTTGATCTTCATGAAATCCTAACAAGGTAAGTCATTATTATTCCCAATTATATAAAGTAGAGATTTATGTAAGGGCAGAATTCAACGCAGATAAACTATGTATCTTGTTATTCCAATGATGATGGATCAAAGTTAATGAAACATTGCATTTTAACTTGCTTATAAGAAATATTAAGCCCGACTCTATAACAGAAAGGTACAGTTACAGAGTGCATCAATAACTCAGCCTAGAACCAAAGAGTTAAAGAATTGCTCAATTCTGGCCACTTTGTATGGTCAGTTATCAATATTTCTCCTATAGTTGTTTACAATAATAATTTATTAAACAAGCATTTATTATATTTTTACAATAGTATGCCAGTCTCCATGCTAGGTGCTAAGGATACAATGATGAAGGAGAAAAAGACTGATATCCAACTGGAGGAGATAGATTATGAGAAAGCAAAACAAATTTTTGTAAATATAGATTATGAAAAGTCTATGAAGAAATGCAATGATATATTACAGAGTAAGTGGGTGGAGGCCTAAATCATATTCAGTTATGGTGTCAGGGTCCAGCCATTAAAAAGGGCAAAACTCACACTAAGAGATTTTAATGTAGGAATAAGTTAAATAGGTATTGAGACCTGTAAAGGCTCAAGGGAAACATTAAGGTGTCAGAGGTAAAAACTACAGGAAGCAACTACCACAACTGGACTGGGAAGGTGGGTGGAAGAAGAGTAATCAGAATCCAGAAACTTGGAGGTCAGACCAGACTCAACCCCCTAGGAGAGAGCACTGCCCTGCCCAGGTGTGGATTCTGATATCACACACACAAAAATGTCTAGAACCAGTTGTTGTTGCCAGGGCAACAATGACAGCAACAAAAATAAACAGGAAGGAACACGAGTCCCTTTTTCCCTCCCTCTGCTTGCAAAGCTCCCTGGAGTCTAATGCAACCTATTGTTGAACCTAACAGGGAGGTTGGCTGGCAAAAGAGATGCAGTTTGCAGAGTTCCAGCCCAGCACCACAATGCAAAATGCAATGGTGGATTTAGAGCTGAGAGAAAATCACTTGTCAGGAGATTGAGAAAGGGCTCTCTAAACAGGTAGCATTTGAACTCAGATCTACAGAATGAAAATAAGCCCCACATGTTAATACTAAGCAACATGCTAAACAAGGGTTCCCAAAAACAAAGAACTCATTCTCTGTCACTCCTACACCTGTTCCTCTGCCTATAGTTTGTTTTCTGGTTAATGACACCACCCTTTGCCCAGTTTTCCAAATCAGAAACCTCTGAGTCATTCTTTCTTCTCCCCACATTCAATTAGTCACCAAATTCTGTCAACTCTACAAATCGTTCCTAAATTAGCCCTCTGTTTTCTATTACCACTGCTACCAACTTGGTCGCTGCAGCTCCAGAATTGCCCTCCGGAAGTGTATCCTTCATGCAGTTACCAGAATGATCAATCCAGAGCATAGTCTCCCCAAGCTAAATTCTTCACTAGAAAACTGTAGCAGTTGAGGTCCAAACCCCCAGCAGAGTGATCAGGCCCTCAACCATCTAGCCTCCCCACTCCTCCAACTTTATTTTTTCCCCTTTCAACTTTATGTAAACCTGACCATTTTTAGTCACCCTTTCAAATCATGTCATTTTATGCCTCAGTGCTTTTGCTCAGGCTGGCTAATCTTTCAAGATTTAGCTTGGGCATTAACTCTCCCAGGAAACCTTCCCTCAATCCCTAGATAGAACTGCGAGCCCTTATCTGTGCTCCTACTCATCGCAGCAATCTGCTTACATGATCCCTCCCCCACTTGACAGTAAATTCCTTGAGGCAGAGACTGTTTACCTTGGTAGCCCAGTAAATTGTAGGTACTCATAAAAAAAGAAGGATCTATTACCCTTTGAGACATTATGCTAAAGTGAAATAAACCAGTCAGAGAAAGTTGAGTATCACATGATCTCACTCATATTTGGAATCTAATGGGGGTGGGGTGGGGGAGGATTTGTTGTTCCACTTAGTTATGCATTCATTTGTTGCTTCTTGTATGTGCCCTGCCTGGGGATCAAACCCACAATCTTGGCATATGGGGATGACACTCTAACCAACTGAGCTACCTGGCCAGAACCTATTTCTTCACTTTTTAATATACCGGTAGCCTCAAAAAAAAACACCATAAATGAAAGTGAGATAATATCAAAGGGTTTCATCAAGGTACATCATAATTAAATTAATAACATCAACTTTTAAGAGATGAGATCAGATTTATGCAAAAATGTTTCCTGGCCCTGAGGCAGGAAGAACAGGTACATGGCAAGTGGATCATGCAATAAATATGCTGAATGAAGAAATGGGTGGCTAGACATCTAGTCCACAGCAACCAGACAGCTAGAGGAAGACTTTGTCCATCTGAAAGAGGGCATTCAGGATAGAAGAGGGGAAAGGGAGTGTCTAAGGTAAAAATAACAGGAGACCCTCTGAGCCTGCACATGGAGAGGCTGCCCTAGCCTGCAGACTGAGCTAGTTTTCCCAGGAGAGTTGTCACCAGAGCCTGATGCCATTGGACATTCCGGTTACACAACAGCCCTCGACTCTGTTCCTGGGAAAACTGCCTGGTATACATCCTATGGGAGTGGATCCTGCGGTCTCCCTGACACAACACCTGGTCCCAAATGAAAGTCACACTTCTTGAGGAAATAGGAACACTATCATCCCTTCAAACACTCAGATAGTTCATGTTTATTCTGAGAGACCACATATTCTCTGGGTCCTGTCAAGGATTTCAATGTAGAGTATGGTGACCCAAAGGAAGTAAATTCACCGAGGTAATGCCCACCCCCTTGCAGGCCTCCGTGGTCCAGGTGGGTATGTGCAGCACTTGACTAAAACACACAAGGTGAAGAAGGATGATCTATATCATAGGGAAGGGGAGAACCTCCTCACCACTCAGAAAAGCAAAGACAACCTAATCACAGAGCCTCCAGAGAAAAGAGCATGTGTGTGTTTACACTCATTCATCCATCCAGGAAGTACTGAGTGCCTACAAGAGCATGTGTCCAGAATGCACTGAAGATACACAGCCCTCTGTCCTCTAAGAATGCTACATCCATTTGAAGTTTCTCCTCCCAGAAGCTCAAAGTGTCTTAAATAGCCCGAGTCTTTGAAAATGGGGATATCAGGAGATTGAATGATAAATTATCAGTTGAATGATAAACAGTATAGTGTTTTCAACTTTCTCAGTATATCTCAGTATGATTCTACTGCTAAACTCACTTTTCTCCCCTGAAGTTCTCATCTGAAAACTTTATGCTGCAACCAGAACTACCTCTGTGGAGCTGTGTGGGCTCTGAGGGAGTGCTGGCAACCCTGAACCTCCCAAGGAGGCCGGCCGCCTCCGGCTTCTCTTCCTGCAGAGGCCATGTCAGCGCATTGTGATGCGGGAGCAGTGGAACAATGCCCAGGGCAGCCTGCCTCCCCCGCTGCTTTGACTGCGTGGCCAGTTGCCTGCCTGGTAGACACAAACACCTTCTGCCAAAGAAATGTGAAAAGAGTTGGGAGCGTGCCCTTTGGAGACTAACCTCCTAGTGGACATCCAGGAGATCTCGAGGTCTCTCCAGCCTCACCTCTGTGTAAGTGACTCCCGCTCCTGCGACCTGGAGTAAACCTGAAGGTTTAGCTCAATGAATTTCAAATAATTCAAGAACCAAGGTCTATTTTCCTCTTATCTTCCTCTTTTCCTTCTAGTTCCAATTCTTTCCTTCTAGTACTGTAACCAGAACAAGAAGGAAAGCTCAGAGACAACACCTAGTTACTGGATTTCGTAAAAATAATTTCATCGAGCGTTTGAAATGGAAATAAAAATGAGTTTTCCAGATTCTCTTCAAATTTTGATTTTTCAAACTGTTACCCCAATTTTCTTCCATAAGTGCCTGAGAATTGAATGCATTTATAGAAAGACAGTCATTTTCAATTGTTCAAATGGGAGAGAAGATACAGATACCCAGGGCTTTTCTGTTCAAAGATGAAAGGTTAGTTGGGGAAGAAAGGGGGTCCCATTGTCAAGAGAGGGAGCCGCAATATTCAGACCTTCTCACGGGTAAAAGAAGAATTGCAACCTAGAATTGTGATGGACCAATCCTGAAAATGTTAACTGGTGTGTTAAGAATCTTAGAAAAAAGTAAATGCGATACTTCAAAGCACCACCCGTCACAGAGAACAGCTTCACCAAGTGCTGGTAGACACCATCATTTAGGAGCTTCCATGGAATTATAGAACCAACACACAAAGGGAAAAGACAGCAGAGTCTAGATGGTCAGTACATGGGCGTTCACTATAGAATTCTTTCAACGTTGCTGTAGGTTTGAAATTATTTTATAATTACATATCAGGGGAAAAGACCACGTGGAAATAGTAAAGAGGAAAGACAGAGAACCATTTATGGGCATTTATACACACTGCTCTGAATTAGGGTCAGAAAAGCCAACAGAAACACTTCCATGCTGGCTCCCAGATGCCCACTCCCTCCTCTTCCTCATTTCCATTAAAGCTCAAGCTGTCCCAGTTCCAAAAAATCCCCAAAGACTGCATTTATTCCTGGGAAAATGCAGACTCCGCACCCCCACCATAGGGTGGTACCTTCACATCCACACTATTCTTAGCTCTGATGGGGCCTTGGCCATCCTGGGAACATTACCCAGATGGGGAATTCTGGTGACGTCATGGAAAGTCCAGAACAAAACTGAAGCCGTTCCACCCTGAGATGTATGCAGCACATTGCTTCTCTGGGCTCTGTTCCCCTGTTAAGTCACTGGCATGGGCTCCTGGTCTGGGATCAGATTTAATATGGAATCCCCCTACCTTTTTCTTTTACTAAAAGCCAACAGTGCCTTTTCAAATGAAAATTACACTCTAATTCTGCAGAAAAAGTGCAACCTGGTGTAAATGTCTGCTGAATTAATCTGCACACAGAATTGAAAATAGAGGGGGGATAGGATTGAGAGGGGGAAACACGCTAATTAAGAGAAATAACAAAGAATGTAAAGGCTCTGCTAGTGATAGGATAAGTTGGAGTCCACCTCAAATATTATCAGATTCCTCTACGCCCTCCCTGCTCAGCAACAGTTACAGCCCTTATCTGTAGTATCACTCTTGCTTGCTTACTTAGATGTATAGGATATTTAATGGGACCAGTGAAAGGCATAAGTTATTGGGAAGATATAAGTTATGATTGTGAAACTAATACACAGTCCTGATAGAACAAACATGAGATTCTGTGTATGTGAAATGAAGCTAGCTTTGTGTTCCCATGATGGCCTACTGCAACCCTGCTTGGCTGCTCTGTTTAATTCACACATTCACTCAACACATATTTATTATAATTCCATTATGTACTCATTCATTGGTCCTTTAGTGTGACTAATCTATTTTAATACTAAAGTTTACTTTTTTAAAAATATATTTTTATTGATTTCAGAGAAGAAGGGAGAGGGAGAGAGAGATAGAAACATCAATGATGAGAGAGAATCATCCCCCCATACTGGGGATCAAGCCCTCAACCCGGGCGTTTGCCCTTGACTGGAATTAAACCTAGGGCCCTTCAGTCCCCAGGCCGATGCTCTATCCACTGAGCCAAACCAGCTAGGGCTAAAGTTTACTTTTTATTTATGAGTTTTATATTATAGACTTATACTGCCCATGTAATATTAAAAAAAGCAAGACAGTATATGAACTTCCATAAAGAATTTTCATAAATAACCTTGCTTTATTTTTAAGATATTTATATATCTGAAATTTGTGATGTTATTCATATTAATAAGCTGAAAGTCAACAAATGTTCAGCTTATTAATATGAATATTACAAATTTCACTTGCAACATCTCTCTGCTCTGACTTTTAATCATAAAGACTACAGTCATATTCTCTGATGTGCAATGGTCACAGGGCGACGAAAGAGAGACATAAATGTGCTATTCACATTCTTCATTTATCCTTAGTAAAAACTTTTCCATGGATAATAATGCAAATGTTCTAAAGTTAGATTGTGGTGATAGTTACACCATTCTGGAATTATACTAAAAATCATTGAATTATACCCTTTAAATAAGTAAAGTAGATGGTATGCAAATTATATCTCAATAAAGCTATATTAAAAACTGATCCATAGATAAAATTATGAGGAAAACAAAACTATCTGTAGAAGTCCAACCCACACAAATCAGAGTTATTCTGAATCACCAAAATTAGCAGCAATAACTCAGTAAGTGTTGTTCATGGTTGTTCATGGGGCGAGAGGGCTGGGGGCTGTGGGGTGACTGTCAGGATGATCTGCTGTGATCCCCACAAGAGCACAGCAGAGCACAGGGCGCTCAGAGTGAGAACCTGGAATCATCCACTGCCTTTTAAGGGAAAATCATTTCTCAAACATCTGTTAGCTATTGGGCACAATTAATTTTGGCACATCTTACAAGAGATTGTAATGTTCCAAATAGGTCCACACCATGATCTGTAACTGCTGATTTGATGTTAAGAGAAAATATAAATATTTATGCTATGCAATATAGAATACATGTATATGTATATATAAATTTATAAAGCTGAAAAGATATATATATATATATATATATATACATATATGTGTATACACACATACACACACACACACTAGAGGCCCGATGCAGGACACTAGAGGCCCGATGCACAAAATTCTTGCAAAGGGCATGGCCCTCGCAGCCCCAGCTTCATTCAGAAGGTCATCCAGAAGGATGTCTGGAAGGCTGTTTGGCTGTCCAGTCTAATTAGCATATTACTCTTTTATTATATATACCAAAACTTAAATACTGGCTGCAGGTATTGAAAGTAAGCCTAATAAATAGTTAATTTAAGAGCTGATCCTGCTTTTGGACCACTGACAGATTGTGAGGTGATGTGTGTGTGTGGCCAAGATTGGTTTCACAGAGCAAATTATGCGTCTTAGGAACAGTGCAGTCTTGACTAATTAACCAAGATAACTGGGGGCGGGGGGGCGGGGGGGAGGCATTGTGAGACACAGACTGATAATTTCAAATCACAGTTAAAACTAGTTAAAAGTCAGCACACATTTACCATTTACTCAAAGGTGTCAAAATAATTCTAAAACAAATGTTTAGAAACAACAAAAAAAAAAAACAATCACACCAGAGAAGATAAAAGGTTCTGTTCCATTTTCTGCTCCTTAGCTGACCTCCCCTTTGTTTCTCGGTTCAAAGGCAACAAGAGGGGCCAGTCTTAATCTGGGTTCAAATCTGCTAAAGCCCTTCCCTTCCTGTCACTTCCTCCTCCCTCAGTGTGGCCCTGAATCCACAGCCACCCCTGCTCCCCTGGGAGATCATCTGCTGATTGCTCTCTGGAGGGATGATGTTCTCTTATACAAGGAATCCTGAACCACATGAAGGACTGGGCAGGAAGGGGTATTCCCTATTCCCAAGGCCATGCAGCCCCTACTGATTAGCATGTGTTTGAAAACACTAGACATAGCCTCCAAGATGTGGATGCTGTCACTCTCTTGGAGTGATTTTCCCCCCAAAAAAATCTCTATTCTATCATCCACTTCTAGATGAACAAGAGTGGATTACTGCATTTCATCAAATCTAAGATCCATCAGTTATAAGATATATCATTATTGTATGGACCACTGTGAAAGAAAAAAATGCTACGAATTCCATAATTCAATGCTTTCTTATTAGTTAGATTTCTCCCACACAATATCTGTGCCTCCATGCTCTGAGCATTTCTTAAAGGAATGCTCCACTCTGTCTCTGGGAGCTTCTTCCGAGCCTCCAACTTGCATCCTGCAAGTTTTGTCCTGAAAGTTCCTCAGTCTTACTGGAAGATACCAACAAAGCGTTTTCAGGGAACCCATTAGGAACACATTTTAAATGATAATTAAATGCAACCCATGTAGTACAATCAACGTACTTAATTTAATATGAACAACCAGGATTAAGTTCATCCATGTGCAGCCAATGACAACCACCATGCCATTGTCCCCCGGTGGTCACAAGATGTATTCCACTTCAGTGCTGTTAAACTGAGGAAAAGCATGTTTCTTAGCATGGATGAAATTTGGGGAATATGAAACTAGCAGTGATCAAGAGGGAACCCTGCCAGGCAAATGCTAGGTAGATTGTACTTTTCGACACGGGGTCAGGTGTGCAGACCAATATAGGCGCCATACAGATGCTCACTATTTGATAGCCACGGTGTTCGGTGTTTCTTACACATCGGTGTATTCAGTCATCCCAACACTGCATTG
This sequence comes from Cnephaeus nilssonii, assembly GCF_951640355.1. NCBI lineage: Eukaryota > Metazoa > Chordata > Mammalia > Chiroptera > Vespertilionidae > Cnephaeus > Cnephaeus nilssonii. Next base: position 81,731,919 of record NC_137075.1, read on the forward strand.
AGGATTGAGCTCAGAGATGTTAGTAGCGTGGTCCAAGATCACAAAAGTAGCAGGTGAAAGAGCCCAAATATAAACCTGGCTGTGTCTGACTCCAAAATCCATTATGTTTCCACCAGACTAGTTTCCATACTGGCCTTATGTCACTTAAGTTAAAATAGCAACTATAGTTGTAGTTCACCTGGTCCAGGAATCAAGGGGTTACTTAAGTCAGAATTTTACAGAGACAAGATAGAATTGTCTATAGTAACTGTAATCACAATATGATATGAGAACTAAACACAAGTGACAAAATACTGAGCATAGCATATATAAGTATATACATACAACAACTACCAGCTGGGACGTTAGAGAGTTATTTAGGCTGCTCTGGCCCAAATGTACAGAAAGAAAACCCTCAGGCTTCTTACAACCCGCCATTGCACAAAGGTTATGTGAGTCTACATTACTTCCTTTGTCACATTCTCAAATATCCTTCTTGGCTAGAGGAGCCCAGGAGTTCACTGTCTGGCAGTTTTAGGCCAACTATGATCTATGGACATATGACTGTTTGGTTCCACTCACCGAAAGACCATGTTTAGGGTCACTGACAACAGCTCTCCTCAGATGTGGACAGCAGCCCTCTGACCACTTCACCCACTGGGTTCAGCTAGAACTCTTTCTAAGCCATGGACCTCACATTTGAAATAAGAGTAAGGATTAGTGTGGAAATTGCACTGCATACTTTAGTCTCTATTTTTGTTTCTTCACACAAGACTTCATCATGAAAAGGAGGAAGCCCAAACTGAAGTGAGTTAAAAACGCTGTCTCCAAGAGAAGATTCTGGCTTGGCCCTGAATTGAGGTGAGATGGGATGGTGCACAAGATGAGCCTGTGGTGAGCTACGCCATCCCCGCTCCTCTTCCCTTTGTCTACCCTTCTTCCTTTCTCTTTCCCTTCCTTTTTTACTTACTTCCCTTCCCGGGCTTTCTTTTCCTCTGTCCCTCTTCTGGGAATTCAGGGCACCAAAGATGGCGGCTTTGGATGACCCACTTTTCTAGATTCAAGAAGGGACACGTGCACCAATGTGAGAATCTGAGCTGAGAGGGACGAAACTGCAAGAAAGCACAGCTGTTCTGGGAAATGGAGGGAGAACAGTTGCTGTGATTGCTTGTCAGCCAGACCCCAAAGGTCGGGGGCCTTCACTCTCCTTCCTCCATTACGCCTTGCTCTCCTTTCAAAAATGCTCTATTCCAAAGCTGTCTTGACATGTTCCAGGAGATCTTCATAGACAGGGTGTCCCCAAAAATGTATACACACACTGAAAGATTATAAAGTCAGTGTTTATTAACATACAGTTTATTTTCAAAATTTTAAAGAATCTTCAGAAATGAATAATGTTGTTTGTCAGTGCCTGTTTGAAACTGATGACGGTTCTGGTCCAGGCACTGCTGATAACAGGAAGCAATGGAATGGCAAACATCAAGAACCATTTCGTTCGGTACTTGTGAGCCCTCAATTGGTCAACCAGGTTTTGTACCTTAAACTTTCTCTTTTATGTATCCTCATTAAAAAGTCTAGTGGCACTTTAAAATAAATTTTCTGTTCAAAGCTTAGTCTGGTTGCACCCATTATTTCAAATCAAGTGAGTTATCAGCTGTTAAAGTGTGTATACATTTGGGGGGACACCCTATATTTGGGCCCCCAGGGGATCCAGTTGAGAGTTGGAGCACTCGCTGAGTCCTCTGGTTCTCTCAGGCAGCCTCAGTGTCTCCGCCCATTGAGCGATGATGGACACATGTTTTGTCCTACTGGGTAAGTTTTGGAGCAGAGAATATGTAAATGACAACAGGCTTTTTTCCTAGCCATTCAATCACTATGAAAATTCTTTCATTGCTGTTACAAAGCTCTGTCCTTGGAAATCTAAAGTGGTTTAATATAGCCTCTTTCACTCAAGGCCTGAACCTCAGAATTCGTCTATCTCCTCTCCCCCATCCTCTCCTCTCCACCTCTTTTACTTTCTCTTTCTTTGTATTATTATTCCCATTAATTTTTAAAACAATCACAAACTTACAAAAATATTTTCTGAATTTTTTTAGAACAGTTTTCAACATGATGCCCCATTGTCCCCAAGTACTTTAGTTTGTGTTTCCTACAATCAAAGATGTTCCTCTACATAGCCAAAACATGACCATCAAAATCAGGACATGAACATTGCATATTACCACCATCTAATTCTGAGACCCCCATTCAAGTTTTGCCGACTGTCCCAATGAAGACCTGCAAAGCTAGAGGATCCAGTTCAGTTGGCATGTCTTGTTGGTCTCCTTCAGTCTAGGGCAGTGCCTTAGTCTTCCTTTGACTTTCATTATTTTGACATGTTTTAAGACCACAAGCCATTTATTTGGTTGAATGTTCCTGAATTGGATCTGTCTGATGTTCCCTAATGATGGGATTCAGGTCATGCATCTTTGGGAGGAGTATCACAGAAGGATGCTGGGTGCTGCTCATTGCATCCTGTCTGGTGGTACACTAGTTTCATTGCCATTGCTGACAGTGCTCACTAACCACTTCATTTAAGGGGTGTCTGCCTGGCTTCTTCACTATAAAGTTACTTCTCCCCCTTTGAAATTAATGAATATGTAGGTTTGAAATATGTAAATATTCTGTTCCTCATCAAACTTTTAATTAATTTATGTATTTAAATCAGTATAGGGTCTCATGGTCTCCTATTGTATTAGATCAATTCCTGGGATGCAACTGATTACACATCTCTTACACCATCCTCTTTCCCACTGGATGCCCTCCTCACCCTCCCCGGGCTCACACACTGAGCTGCACCCCCCCTCTCCTGGTAATAGACACCCTCTTGCCTCCCTCCGGTTCTGGGCTGCAGCTTCCCCCACCTCAGATTCCTGCCTCTTGGTTCAGCTTACACATTTAGAACATTGTTCAGACAGGGACAGGAACAGGAAGAAGGGGAAGGACACCTTCTGTATTCTTTGGTTCTCCCTCCGTTTTCCTCTTTCCCATTCATCCTGACCTGCCCTGACTCCGCCCACCCTTGCCAGTCTTTCCAAGCACTCAAGGCAGGATTGAATCTTGAGCAATGACATATGCTCCTCTGGTTAGACCATGAGGGTCGCGTTCCTGGTGTGGGACTTGCAAGCTGTGTGATGTTGGGTGAGTTACTTTCTGTCTCCAAGCCTCAATTGCATAGTGTATAAACTGAATATCTTAATAATGCTACTTCCTGGTGTTAACAGAATTAAATGAGGTAGGGCATGCAAGGCCTGTATTGCTTCCCACATGGCAAGCACTAAACAAATTCTATCAATTACTATTTCCTTCCTCTCTATGTTAGGTGGAAGATGTTTTATCTCTTCCCACCCCCATCCCTGAATGCTTTCTTTTATCCCATTCTTTTTATGTTCTGGCTTCTCTAGACTATTTTAGTTTCTTGCTCTTCATTTTTTTTAAATATGTTTTTAGTGATTCCAGAGAGAGGAAGGGAGAGGGAGAGAGAGATAGAAACATCAATGATGAGAGAGAATCATTGATTGGCTTCCTCCTGCATGCCCCCTACTGGGGATCAAGCCCGCAGCCCAGGCATATGCCCTTGACCGGAATCAAACCTGGGACCCTTCAGTATGCAGGTTGACGCTCTAACTACTGAGCTAAACCAGCTAGGGCATTTCTTGCTCTTCTTGACTCATTTTACTCCCCATATGTTCATGTATAAGATGTGCTAATGAGCCTGGCCAGTGTCGCTCAGTGGTTGAGCATAGTCCTATGAACTAGGAGGTCAGGGTTTGATTCCTGTCAGGGAACATGCCCGGGTTGCGTGCAGGAGGCAGTCAATCAATGATTCTCTCTCATCATTGATGTTTCTCTCTCTCTTTCTCCTTTCCTCTCTGAAAGCAGTTAAAAAAAAAAAAAGATGAGCTAAAGGGCGGCATCCATTGAGCTCCGCCAGTTAAGGTCTGTGGGGAATTCCCTTGCTCTCCATGCCCCGTCATATGCTTGTAGGATGTCAGGTAGCAGTGGTCTCTGCACCCCACGACCCTGGCTGGGACAGCAAGGAGACATGCTCACTACTTACCTACTAGCTTAGGCTAGAGGGGAAAGTGTCTCTGAGAAAGGACCGAGGTGGAAATCTGATGCAGGAGCTACTGCATGCCAGTTAAGAACTCTTCCTCTAACAGGCATGGGGTTTGTGAAGAGGGAAGGGGGATATTTTGAACATTTGAGCAGAATTACACTCTGAAGTCTTGTTCCCTTCTTGGAATTCTGTGATTTCTGATAGATGAAAGATAATATCCAATGGCCTATGGCCATTGTTGTCTGTTGAAGCAGTTTCCGGAGAGAGAGGAGGAGATGAATGACTGTCATTGATTAGATCAATATCCACTATTTACCTCCCAACCAAGAGCTAAGCCTTGGTGATAGGTGAATGATCAGGAAGAAGTGTTCTCAGTTTAGGATAATTTTGATATCCTTCTTTTTTTTTAACTTATTTTATTGATATTTTACAGAAAGGAAGGGAGAAGGATAGAGAGTTAGAAACATCAATGAGAGAGAAACATCGATCAGCTGCCTCCTGCATACCCCCTACTGGGAATGTGCCCACAACCAAGGTACATGCCCTTGACTGGAATTGAACCTGGGACCCTACAGTCTGCAGGCCAACCCTTATCCACTGAGCCAAACCAGTCAGGGCTCGATACCCTTCTTAAAAAAAAAAGAAAAGAAAAAGACTGTGAACCCTGAATCTTGGAAAGAGTAGTGGTACATTAATTAAGAAGACAGAAAAGAAAGGTTTAGGCGATATGGGGCATGTGTTGTGAGGCCTCCTCGAGAGGCCTTTCCTAACCAGCCTAATTAATTAGTGTTGCCAGCCCTATACCCCAGGCACTTTATATTCCAGCTATCTCTGTTCTACAGTCTCTGTAGCCCTTATCATCCAACATCTTTTTTTTAAAAAAAAAAAAGAGAGAGAAATATCGATTTGTTGTTCCACTTACTCATGCATTCATTGGTTGCTTCTTGTATGTGCCCTGACCAGGGATCAAAACTGCAACCTTGGCTCAAACTAAGCTGCCTGGCCAGAGCCACATCTGATTTCTAACTTGCCTCCTCTGTTTCCCCATAGCGTATAAGCTCCTTGAGGGGAGGGACCCTATCAGTCCTGCACAGATGTATCTCCAGTGCTCAGCACGTCGCCTAGCATATCATAGATGTTGATGAAATTTGTTGACTGAATGAATAAGTGAAGCTACTTACGTGTTATATTAAATTTTCTCTGCATCTGTTCATTGTCTGTCCACTTTGTCAATTGTCTGATGTCTGTGTGTAAGCACAATGAAGAAGAGCAACAGGAAGTCTACCATGAGGATCAGTGAGCGAGATGCCATCTGCATCCCACCCTCGCACAATCCAAGAGATCTCCAAAATATGTTGGATGGAGGAGAGTATGCCCCTTTTGTATCTCCTCCCATATTAGAGGGCAATTTTATCCAGGTAAATATTTGAGCCCTGAATTATGTTACAATAATTTCAGTCATTAACTTACTCAAAGATGACTGAAAAGGTTGGGAGGAGAATTGTTTTAAATGTGGCAGTGGAATGTATGATACAGTTAAAGGGAACAGTTTTGGAACTTTAAACAACTGAAAATAATTATAATGTTAAGTAAAAATTCATTTCAAATTTTCCCAACTCTAACCTAGGAATTATGTCCTAATTCTACCATAATTTTCTATCATAATCTCAAAATTACATGAAGAGACGGTAGTCATTTTTAGGATATCCTGCCACAGGAAAGCATTCTGATAATTCCTTTCTTAGATTTAGAAGACACTTTAAAGAATAATATCTATGACACAACTGGGATTTAAAGTGAATTTTGGCTTTTAGTTCTGAAGGTGAAATACAATTGTCAAATTGTGTTAGGGAGAAAAGTTTCCTTTCATAAAAATGTACTTGCATTATGAATGAAACTACATTTCAATGCATTTGGGAACAGTTCTAACTTTCCTTTGAACATTAAACATTAAAATATTCAGATAAACCTGGCTAGTGTTGCTCAGTGGTTGAGAGTCAACTTATGAACCAGGAGGTCACGGTTCAATTCCCAGTCAGGACACATGCCCGGGTTTCAGGCTTAATCCCCAACAGGGGGCTTGCAGGAGGCAGCCAATCAATGATTCTCTCTATTCATTGATGTTTCTATCCCTCTCTCCCTTTCCATTCCCCTCTCGGAAGTCAATAAAAACATATTTAAAATTATATATATATATATATATATATATATATATATATATATATATATTCAGACAAAGAAATAGGGAAATGAGTTCAATGGCATAGGCTGTACCTCTAAACTTCACTGAAATGCCACAGCCAAGTCTAACATGAAACATATCCATCAAACAGCTCCTCAGCTGATGCCACAGAGGGGTGACAGAGATGACCACAGATACTTACTTCTTCACCTTCCATAAACACGTTCTCTGCACTGACCCCTGGGAGCCAGGGAGACCACCTCCCCTCCAGAACCATAGGCAGGAAGTGATGCTTCAAAGAACACTAACGCTTCAGTGTTGCCCAGAACACATGTAATAAGTCATAATTTATTAAAGTATGTACTTTACTTTCCATGTGCTTCGTTCTTACTAATATTCTTTTCTTTTCCACATTTCTTCCTGCACACTTTTCAAATAACTTTTGCATGCTCTCATGAACATGGGGGTGGGGGCCAGTTAGCATTCTATAGACCATCGATTGCCTCATATCCTAATTGGATAAGGTTATTCCCTTCAACATGCAGCAAGCTACTAAAATTCCTGAGTCAACAAGTTTAAATGAAAAAGAATAACAATGAGCTCAAACAGAGTGCCAGAACCTCAGGGCATCAGCTCGCCCACGGGGAGTCATCAAGGACCCAGCCTCCTGCTTTTTGCTCTGTCACCCTCAAGTTAGCTCCCCTCGAACATCACATGCAAACAGGACAGTGATTGCCAGCAACAGAAGAGATGCCTCTCATCCTTATACTCTGTGAGGACTCGGAATCCTTTCCCAGAGCCACCAAGAGGCCCCCACTAGTGTCTCATTGGCCAGGCCTGGGTCACATGCTACTGCTAAAAGCAATTGCTTGCAAGAGGATGAGTCAGCATGACTAGTTTATCATAATTTTTTAATATGTTTTTATTGACTTTAGAGAGAGGAAGGGCGAGAGAGATAGGAACATTGATGAAAGAGAATAATTGATCAGCTGCCTCCTGCATGCCCCCCACTGGGGACTGAGCCCACAACCTGGGCATGTGCCCTGACCAGGAATCGAACTGGTGACCTCAGTACTCAAGTATTGAGCCACCCCAGCTGGGCTAAGTCAATCATAATTTAACCCCTGAGTTGGGACACCAGCCCCGAGGGATGGGTATTGGACAAAACCAGAATTCTGCTCATCGGGCAGAAAAGGAGCATGGTGTTGGGTAGATAATCAATAGTGTGGGTTCTAATGTCTTTTAGAGTATATTTATTTTTAAGTGATTTATTTTTTGAGCCAGTTATTATACAGCTGAGAAACCAAGTGTTGCTTGGAACTTCTCTGGCTTCACATCCACCCACTTTCCAGTCTCTTCCTCGTCCAGCTGCGAAGATTTTACTGGCTGAGATTCTTAGAACTTGGGGTTTTGCACATGCAGTTCCTCAGCTTAAAAGTGCTGTCCACACAGCCAGTTTATCTCCCACATTGTTCAGGTCTCAGTGAGGTCCCTTTCTCAAGGGAGACCTTTCTGACCCTGTGGCCTGGGTGCCTGGGACTGGCCGATTGGTAAGTGTTTAGGAAGTTTGCAAGTAGTTGTTAAACACAGCCACTATTAAAAATTAAATTCTATAAACTTTTCCAATTAAGTTACATTCAAAACAAAGACAACAAATACTCAGGACTCATTATTTCTATTATTTCTCTCTCTTTCTCCCTTCCCCCCTCTTTCTAAACAAACAAACAATAAACATACCCTCAGGTGAGGATTAAATCATAGTAATAATAAGTGGCATAGTTGCTCAGTGTTTACTTCCCTGGTAGACCTCCACAGTCAGGAGCCATGTCTGCCTTTTTACTATGAGAGCTCCAAGAAGTCACAGGAACAAGTGCGTGATCACATGCATCACATGGTTCGTTTTTCCTGTTTCCTGCAGGTAAGCAAGGGAGTCGGGACCATGCACCTCATCAGAAAACCCGTCTCCCTGTTCTCTGCCTTAGGTCAATAGAAGAGGTGAATCCATTTACCTTCACAACCGAGCCAACTGGGTGGCTGTTGCCATCTGCTCTTCCAGCCACACCCACAAGACCCCCAACGTGATGCTGCTAGCACATCTCACACCCACGGCCCAGAAAGACAGACCCCTGTTTGAGAGTCTCCTGAGATCGTCTCCAGAGAAACTGGTGCTCACCAGGTGAGTTACAAAGGGAAGAGGGGAAGGATGTTTCAGAAAATGGGCTTTGCCCCCGAGGAGCTGAAAATGGACACAACGATGACACTTGCTCCGAGGGAGCCTCTCCCTTGGGCTCCTTGCTGCAAATGAGAGCCACACCCTCAAAGCTGGGGAAATGGCTTATGCCAGCCTGGCAGTCAAACAAGAGGTAAATTTTTTTTTAATTGAACTTAATTAACAGGAACTGAAAACTCAAACCGCCTCTGTAGAACATGCCCCTCTCCCCCCAACATCCTAACTTCTACCAGAAGTAGTTAGCTCTGGTTTTGTCTCAAGCCACCAACTTGCTGTGCGGCCTAGAGTCAGTCACCCACCTTCTCTAAGTCTCAGCTCTGCAGGATGAAACAGGACAGTTTCTCATGGTAAATGTCGGTACTCTGACTTCTGTAGTACATCAGAGCCTTAGACGTGTGACCCGGGTGGGATGACCCCCAGCAGCTGATGGCATGGACTGAAAATGAACATTCCGAGCCTCCTAAACTACGGAGCAGCCCTGGGCACCTGTGGCCACGGGAAGGCACTGCCAGGTCCCTGCCTGCCCCTACCCGGGCCTGGGTGGGAGACCAGCCTGTGGTCCTAAGTCTCACTCTACAAACTGCTATAAAACGTAGCAGGAAAGGCCTTCTGAGAGGCCTTCGATCTGGCCTCCAGGTGACCTCTGCGTCTGTTTGCAGGTTTCTCCCTCTGCAGTTTGTGACTCTGTCTGTGCACGATGCCGAGAAAATGCGCCTCAAAGTGAAGTTGGTGAGTGGCCGAGCCTACTACCTCCAGCTCTGCGCCCCTGCATACAAACAGGACGCCTCGTTTTCTCAATGGGTAGAGCTCATCGCCCTCCTGAATCAGGAGAAAGCCAAAGCTTCCAGGGTGTCGGAAGTCTCGAGCCTCTCGGAACTCACAAATAGCACAGACATCACGGGCTCGATGGACATCATGGATATCGCAGAATTCACAGCTGTACAGACTTCCCATCCGTACACGTATTCAGACCATGTATACGGCATGGAGAGCACTGATTTCTCAGAATTAACAGTCATCACCGACGTCACTGATGTCACGGATGTTCCCGAACAGGAGGTCACTGAGGCCCCAGATGTGAACATTTTCACAGAAGTCACAGAAGTCACAGACCTCCATGATGGCACAAACAGCTCCGGGGTCAGAGTGGTATTTGAAAATGATGACATACTAAGGGCCAAGCAAGAGGAAAAGGTATGTGACATGGAAGACTTTCATTCTTTAAGAATCAAGAACAAGGGTGATCACCAAGATTACTCTTCGTGGTTAGTTCCCTGATGGTGATTATCAAAATGCTATTGAACTTGCTCTAATTTTAATAATGATATCTGATCCTTGCTGTAAAGGAGTTGTCAGGTGTCTCTTGAAATAGGTAGTGACCATCCTTACCACCAAACGTACCCCAATGTCAGAAAGCTGTGGTGGGATGGGAAGAACTTTGGGATCAGAGTCCGAGACCTGGCTTGGAATCTTGCCCTGCTGCAGAGTGGTTTGGCCAAGTCGCTGAACCTGCATGAGCTTCAGTCTCCTCATCTCTAGGATGAGAATATTAATGTTATGTAAGGGCTATTTTAAGATCTAAATGTATATAAAAAGATGAGATGAAATTTCAGTAGGAAAAGTGAGGGTAGAAATTTAAAAAAAAAAAGTGAGTGGCTATAGAAAAAGGCCAGAAAGTAGAAAAACTCAGAGCCATATCCAAAAATGGTTAGTCCTGTTTGGCTGGAGCATAATAAATGTGGAGAATAATAGGATACAGAATTGAAAAGTTGCTTGCAAACCTTGAATGCCAAAGTAAGAAGTGTGGATTTCGGTCTTTGAGCATACCTCAGCCACAATAGCCCTTTCTGTAAGGGTGTGAAGGAGCTGTGATTTTTGTGTGTGTATTTTTAAGACTGAGAACTTTTTTTTTTAGTTGATTTTTGGAGAGAGGAAGGGAGAGAGAGAAACATTGATGTGAGAGAGAAACATCCATCAGTTGCCTCCTGCATGCACCCTGACTGGGGATGTAACCTGCAACCTTTTGGTGTACGGGACAACTCCCCAACCAACTGAGCCACCCAGCCAGGGCAAGGAGCTGTGTTTTTTAACCCTTTGCACTCGCTTGCTTTTTTCTCGATTTCTTTATTCTACTCGGGATTTAATTTTTTAAATACCCCAGATTTTACAAAGCGCGGCAGTAGAATAAAAAACTGGAGTTTCTTTTCATACAAACTTATTTATTTGGATTTTTTTATACTTCAAATTATTGATACATTCAAAGAGTATAAAAAGAGCTGCTACCGATGCTAACCGTGTTGAGTCACACTCGACATCCGAGTGCAAAAGGTTAAAGATTAATTTGATGGCATAATGGATTGTAGGTAAAGAAATCAATTTGAAGACTACTGCAGAAAACCCCAGGGGGCCCACAATTTTTTTTAAAAATGGCAAAGGGCAAGGAAGACGTTTCACAGAAGAAGAAACTTCCAATAAATACAGTGGAAAAGTTTAACCTCATTAATAATCAAAGAAATTCAAACTTAGAAAGAATCTAACCTGTAAAACTGTTGCTTAAAAGAATAAAAGTAGTCCATGTTAGTAAAGCTGTGGTCAACATGGAATTCATATAAATTTATGGTAGGGATGAAAATTGCTACAAACCTTAAAATATACCCTTTGACTCAGTGATCCCACTTCTAGGACTCTTTCTAAAGGAATTAAACAGAAATAGGAATGAGGACTTCACTATAAAGATGCTAATCATTCCACATCTATACCATGTTTCTAAAAATGAAAATATGGAAGTAACCTAAATGTCCACTACAGGGAAAATGGCTAATTGGATTTAAATCCACGCAGGGCAGGCCCCATATTTGTCTTATTCAGGAATGACCATAGTATGTATCTGGCCAGTTCATAGACACTTAGTAAATATTTGCTAAATGAATGAACACTCTGTAGCTATTAAAATTGTTGAAGAATTGTTCTTTACTTAGAAAAATCTTCATGAAATAAAGTTGAGTGAAAAATGAAGACTATGATCCCTAAGGTACAGAGGCAATACAATAGGAGGGGGAAAGTCATATTATTAATAGCAGTTTATTTTTGGATTTGGGGATTATAAGCAATTCATGTTTTCTTCACACTTTTCTGAGTTTGCTGTTTCCTACAACAAAAAGGATCCATTTTTAATTAGAAGAATTCAAGTTTTAATGATATAAGGAAAACGTTTATAATAAATCATTAAGTGAAAAATGTAGCATATGAAACAGACATATGGTCACAGAACAGACACATACAAAGTAAATAAATGGGCAAAGGAACCAAGTGAAATGTGCCAGAGGAGTGGTTATTTCTGGCCAGTGACATCAGGCTTGCAATAATTTTCTTCCTTTCACTTTATATATTACTAGAGGCCCAGTGCACAAATTCATGCACGGGTGGGGTCTGGCTGGCCCTCCCCGATAGGGGCCGATGGGGCCGGGCCGGCTGAGGAGAGGGGCCATGGACCGATGGCTTCCAGCCCTGCCCCCTGGTCGAACTCCTGCTCGAACTCCTGGTCCAGGGGACAATTTGCACATTAGCCTTTTTATTATATAGGATGGTATTTTTTTAAGTTATTCTATCATAAATATGTATTTCTTTCATTGTCAGACTTAAAATGAAGTTTTTAGGAGGAAAATTATTTTCCAGGAAAGGTAACAGAGGTGATGGACTAGTTGGTACAGACGCGGGGGACACAGTATTCAGAACCTGCCAGCCGATTGCTCTGAGCCTTAGATTCCCAGGAAGGGAGCAAGCCACTCAGAGAGGGGGTGCATTAACAGAAACCAGGAAATTAGAACGGGAGAGGTTTTAGGGTATGAAGGTTTAGGGAGAGGTTCTAAGTGTTTTGAAAAACTAATTCGGTAGCGGTATCATGAAGCTCCAACTCCTCTCCCCTGGTAGATGCCCTTAAGCCGAGGACAGCCTCAGATTGGGGAGTACCTAGCAAGGCCTTCCTGGAAAACCTTCCTTTCCCTGACAATTCGGGGGGAGGAAGTACTGTAATTTAGTGCTAATATTTTCTCGTGTGCGGTGACTGTGGTACATGACCACACGAGCTTTTCATTGTGCTGAGTTGGGTCCCCACACTGCCAGCCTCCAACACCCACCTGGCCTCCCCACGGCCATGCAACAGCAGCTTCAGTCCCTCGTTTCTGCGCCTGTGCATCGAATAAATCTGAATGAAACGACTGCTGTTTTAGGCATGGCCCCATAAGCCATCTCCTTCTGGATGATGCTCTCCTGTTACCTGATTTGCTGCTGCTTATTCTTTCCAAAGGAAAAACTGGAAAAATGTCTGAAGCCTGGGTGCCTACGAGATACGAAGAGTAAGAATGAGCTCAAAGAATTCACAAAACACGTCACCATCTCAAACGTAACACTGACTTTCGAAGGGGAAAGATGTTTCCAAACGACCTTGACGCCGGTAGAAAGCGAGCCGCACGCCTGCGGGGAGATGAATGACAGGACCGCGGGAAGAAGCACGACTCTCAAGGCTGAAGAATCCAGGTGCGTGAGGCTGGGAGGTCCCGGGGTGCCGAGATGGGAGGTAAATAGATACAATATAATCGGATGATGACATCGTCAACTCTTAATTACCCGATTTTGGTTCAATCTCCGTCTAAATTTTATTTTCATGCTGGGCTGCCTGCCTGGTGTCGCTGTGTGGGCTGAAGAAAATAAACAAGAATCACAGGGTCCGCCTTTGGGAGTTAGGGGGCCTCGATTTCTAGAGTGATGATGGGTGCTCTTTCTTTTATCTTTTTTTAAATATATTTTATTGATTTTTTTACAGAGAGGAAGGGAGAGGAATAGAGAGTTAGAAAAATCTATGAGAGAGAAACATCAATAAGATGCCTCCTACACACCTCCTACTGGGGATGTGCCCACAACCAAGGTACATGCCCTTGACTGGAATGGAACCTGGGACCTTTCAGTCCATAGGCCAACACTCTATCCACTGAGCCAAACCAGTTAGGGCTATGCTTCTCTATCTTTTCTCATCTACATATCCCTCACATTTTTCTACATTTCCAATTAATAACTTAATAATCTGAAAAAAACTTTTTTCATAACTTAAATATCCATTTGCAAGATGAATGGGAGAGAGCACTATAGTATAAAGATTAAAGTTAATCCAATTATTCTGGAGTAATGCCTAAAAAGAAACCAGAGGAAAATTTGGATCTACATACTTATATTAGCAATAATGAAAACAAGGGATGCAATGAATCATGTCTAAGTTCTTTTTATTTTTATAAAATATATTTTTATTGATTTCAGTGAGGAAGGGGGAGGGAGAGAGAGAGAAACATCAATGATTACAGAGAATCATTGATTAGCTGCCTCCTGCACGCCCCACACTGGGGATCAAGCCCACAACCTGGGCATGTGCCCTGACCAGGAATTGAACCATGACCTTCTGGTTCATAGGTCAACATCAACCACCAAGAAAAGGAACAGGGGTAAACAGGAAAACAAAACTAAAGAAAAGTAATAAACAGCCCTGGCTGGTTTGGCTCAGTGGATAGAGTGTCGGCCTGTGAACTGAAAGGTTCCAGGTTCGATTACAGTCAAGGGCACATGCTGGGTTACAGGCTCCATCCCCAGTAGAGGACTTGCAGGAGGCAGCCGATCCACGATTCTCTCTCATCATGGATTTTTCTATCTCTCCCTCTCCCTTCCTCTCTGAAAACAATAAAAATATTTTTTTTTAAAAAAACTAATAAACAGTAAAAAATTTAAGTAATTTAAAGTGATAGAAACTGTGGTTGATACTTCAAAAAGAATAAACAACAAAAAAAGGGCAAACCACAGTACTACTTTTTTCTTTAAAGAGCAAAATTGGAAACTTGAAAGGTGTCACATCAGCTAATAGGAAGATTAGTAAATTGTTATTGAGAAAGATTATATACAACTTTGCTTTAATAGCTTGGAAACCCTAAATTAAATAGATGACTTTAACAAAAACACAAAGAGGCAAAACTGGCATAATCAAAATTTGAAAACAGAAAGCTTTTATCAAATAGCTCCCATGAAAGAAAAAGATATGGTTCTGACTTTTACTAGACAGTTTTTGGACACTCTAAATCATCTAGCAGATGTTTGAAATCTTTTAAATATAGAAAAAATGTGTTTTATTTTCCTAATTTTATGAAGCAAATAATTTGGATTGTAAAGCCTGGCAGATAGCACAAGAAAGAAAATTTTAGATTAATCCTACCTGTGGCAATAAATGCTAAATTCATAGGCTCTTAAGAAGCAAAATATAGGAAATAATACCAAATTAAGGAAACTGTCTATAGAAGTCATTATTTGAATATCGAATAGCAAAAAAGTCATGACATTTTAAATGCATTTGAGAGATTTTGATGCTCTTGATAAAGACTCACAAAATATAGAAGAATTTTCCTTTAGCACAGTAAAGAACAATTGCTCCAAATCAGAGATATCATTTTAATGAAGAAATTTTGCAACTGTTCTTAAATTATGTTCCCATTAACATTTCTATAAAATATAATTTAAGAGGAAGTACAGTAGGGCAAATAAATCAAAGAATAAATATAAGATTTTAAAAATCACTCTTTGCAAATAGAAATTCACATTTAGAAAATTTGAGATTCATTAAAAATATTAGTTTGTAAAAAATGTTTAACAATGTCATAGGTTATAAAATAAACTTACAAAAATAATTCTGTTAATGTCTTATTTTAAAAAATAAAAAATGCATTTAAAAAAGAGAATGTATTTTTCATAAACAATGATAAAAATCAAATATTTAGTGGAAGTGAGAAGAGATCTATATACCTGGAATTACAAAACTTTAATGGCAGAACTAAACAACAACTTGAATAAGGAAAACTCAGATCTCTTTCTGGGCTGGTAGATTTAAGACAGCAAATATTACAGGGCCTCCTAGATTGATTTATAGATTTAATACAATACCAACTTATCTCAATAGGATATCTCATAGAAATTATAAAAAGTATGTGGAAAAGATAGGGGTAAGATTATCAAGTAAACTTTTGGGTATGGAAAGTGTCTAGAGGGACTTGGTTCTATAAAATCTTAAGCCACATTATAATTAAATAGCCACTAGAAGCACTAGTGCCAAGTTTAGAATATATAAATAAATTTTGAAAAATAAAAGTAAACTAATATGGGTTCAAAAGAAGCACAAAAGAGCAAAATTCTAGAGATTTATGTCATACCACACAAAAAATTCAGATGGAAAAAGAGTAAAATATTGTAAAACTGAAATAAACTAGGAGAAAATGGAATGGTAGCATTGCCTTGTCTCAGAGGAAAGTTCATTTCTTGGCCACTGAAGCAACAGAAGAAATTTTCAGTGGCAAAGTTCATTCACTCAATAATATTTACTGAGCACCGTCTATGTGCTAGGCCCTGGGAACACAGCAGTGAAAATAATCAAGTCCCTATCTCATGGAGTGTTTTATTCCAGTGGAGGGTATAGATAATAAAATATATCATGAGATCTGAAATGGGCTGTGATTAAAAAAATAAATAGAATAGAGAGTGATTTGCGGAGGGAGGAGAGATTCTTATACAGGTGGTCAGGATGGCTTCTCTGGTGCAGGGCAGAGATCTGACATGAGCAGGATCTGGAGGAAGAATGGAGCTCTGGGGAAATAGAGTTCCGAGCTGACTGACTGTATAACAGTTATAAATAGCTGCCAAATAAATGGTTTTAAATAAATAAATACATAACACAATGGGAGAACAATCACAACAGGTAATCTATAAAGGTTGTTCCTACCATATATACAGGTAGCTAATGAGAATTTGTAAAGAATCCAATGAACAGATGTTATGAATGAAAAATTGACTCCAGAAGACAAAAATAAATCAACACTTGAAGAGGGATCAATCTCACTAATAATTTTTAAAAATACAAGTTAAGCAATTACTGGGTTTTTGTTAGATGTTACTAACACTGATGATGTCACCGCAAACGGTGGGAGCTGTCTACAGAGTGATTTGGCAACTCACACGACAGACGACTACAGCCCTTGACATAGAGGAACATGTGTCAAAGAAATAATTTTTTAAAATAACATATTTGGACATAGTGTCTTGTAGTTAAAACCTGTAAGTAATCCAAAGAACTGTGGGTATAAAAATGTCTAATTAGGAAACAATATGTTAATTTAGTGAAACAGCAGGTCCCCATTAGGAAAAGCAGTGGGGGAATCTCAATGAAAAGAGCTGTATGACTAAAAAGAACTTACAAGCTAGAAAAGTAAAATTCCAAAAAATGTATATACAATAGTATTTTATTTCTACAATAAGGATGGTAAGAAACCACAGAGTTTAGGCATAGCTGGTGATTAAATAAGTTTATATTTGTTGTAGCTATTAACACATGTTTCCATTAAACTTTTATTATACAATGGATTACATATATAATTTAAAAATCAAACTGATGCTGGGATGCATTAATTGGAAGACATAGCCGTTAGAGACTGAGCTTTGCAGTCAGACAGCCCCGGTTCCAATCCTGGCTTGTCTAGTCTCACCTGCTTTGTGATGATTCCAGGCCACAGTTTCTTTACTTGTAAAGTGAGAATTACGCCTACCATGCTGAATTGTGGTAGGGTTTTAAAAAACTGATATTAAAAAATTCACAATGCCAGGCACTGTGAACAATGATAATTGCTTCAAAAATAAAAGAATAGACAAATTAAAATGGGGAAGGGAATGGGGGGAGGAAGGAACGTAGCAAGGGAGGGGAGGGAGAAAAGGTTCAGATTGTACATTAGACTAAACAAATCTAATATAGATTTGACTTGCATTGAATATAATGCAAAGATGATTTTATACCACAGAGTATCTTCAAAGTAATGTTCCCACTACACTAGCTAATACACTGAACCTAGAGAAGAGCCGGAGAAAAATACAAAACTTATGCAGTTAAAAAAAAAAAAAAAGGTTATTTAAACAGAGGAGGAAAATGCCAATAGGTGACAATTACTATCTTCAATGTATGAGAAGTCCACAGAAGGCTAAATTTAAAAAGTAAATTTAAAATGAAAATCATTTTAACTAATCACAAAGGAAAATTTTATTTTACAGTAAAGTAATATAGCAGACAGCCAAACAATCAATAGAGAACAATACATTAGTACATATCACTGATTAGATATTAATAAACAACAGAACTGGTTTTTGGAGGTTGTGGTCTCTTTGTTCGTGGAAATTTGTCAAAAATAAACATTAAGACATTTGTCCTGGGTAGGCTTTAGACATTATTCTCCTGCCAGGGATCAAGACCTACTCATAATTCTTATGTAATTTTAATCTACTGCTAAATAAACAAGAGACCGCATGGTGAAGTCAAATGTAGCTCTGCTCCGGGGAGTCCTTAAAGGAGAGTGCTGGAACAGAAACAGTAAACACACCCAGTGTGTTTAGGGCTCTGAGAAGTTAGAGCACTAAAAGAATGTAAAGAGCTTGGGACACAGTAGGTGCTCAGTAAATGATCACTGTTGTCACTGATCATTCATTTCCAATAGTTTACTTAAAAGAAAGTTGGGTGTTCTGTCAAAAAATTTAAAAAAAAAAACACCTTACTAATATTTTAACCAAGTGAGAATTAAGTATGTTGTACTCAAATCTGGCTTTTTCTTTAACCTTTCTTAGCTAAGTACAGGTCAAGGGAATCAAAGGATTATGGGTGATCCTTAGGTGAGTCACAAACCTGGAAATCAGAGTCCTGTGCATTTAGCCCCTGGACTGTGCATTTCTAGCAATTCTAGAGCCTCTAGATCAGAGGTTCTCAACCTTCCTAATGCCGCAACCCACAGGTTGAGAACCGCTGCTGTAGAGCCTAAGACCATCAGAAAACACAGATATTTACATTACAATTCAAAACAGTAGCAAAATTATAGTTATGAAGTAGCAACGAAAATAATTTTATGGTTGGGGGTCACCACAACATGAGGAACTGTATTAAAGGGTCGTGGCATTAGAAAGGTTGAGAACCACTGCTCTAGATCCAAGTGCCAAGGTATTCCGGCATCAGGGGATGATGATTTCAGTAACTGTGGCTGCTGCTCAAGCAAAGCATCGTGTAATATCCAGGGTTTCTACACCAGTGGTTCTCAGTGTGTGTCAGCACTATCTCCTGGGAACTTGTGAGAGATGTAAATCCTCAGGCCCACCCCATCCTACTGAATCATAAACTCTGGAGTGGGCTCAGCACTCTGTGCTGCAATAGACCTCCAAGTGGTTCCAACGCATGCTCACGTTTGAGAACCACTGCTTTATGAAAAGCCAGTTCTAGATACTATGCCAGTTCTAGAGACTGGTACAAAGCACAGCTTAGCAAGGATTCCTTTCTCCTGAGGACTTGTTCTTAGTCCCGATACCCAAAGCAAGGATCCCCCTTTAAAGCCATAGGACAAACTACTGGCTTGAACTCTAGGAAGGCTTCTTCAGGAATTGTTTCTATATGACCAGGAGCTCTGAAATTTGGATTCAAAAGAGAAAAAAAATATATGTTAATTATTTAAATCATCTCAACTTCTTTCCTTGCCCTTAGATTAGCTTTTAGTGCCTTTTAATAAAATGAATAATTAATAAACTTTATTTTTAAGTACAGTTTTAGATTTATAGAAAAATTGATAGAAAGCTCCATACACCCACCCTACTGCCATTCTGTCACCCTCCCCCCCACCCCCAGACTTCCCTATTAACACTTTGTATTAGTGTGGTACATCTGTTGCAATCTATACTAATAAAAGCGTAATATGCTAATTAGACTGAACAACCTTCTGGTCATCATTCCAGATGTCCCTCCGGATAAAGCCACAGTGGCGGAGGCCAAGGCAGAGGCGGTTAGGGGCGATCAGGCAGGCAGGGGAGCAGTTAGGAGAGATAAGGCCAGCAGGGGAGCAGTTAGGGGGTGATTAGGCTGGCAGGGGAGCAGTTAGGGGCCATCAGGCTGGCACACAGAGGCAGTTAGGGGCAATCAGGCAGGCAGGCAGGTGAGCAGTTAGGAGCCAGCGGTCCCAGATTGCGAGAGGGATGTCCAAATGCAGTCGGACATCCCCTGAGGGTCCCAGATTGGAGAGGGTGCAGGCCGGGCTGAGGGACCCGCCCCCTCCCATGCACGAATTTTGTGCACTGGACCTCTAGCTAATAAATAATATTGATACATTACCATTAACTCTAGTCCCCAGCTTAAGGTTCACTCTGTGTTGTAGAGTTTGATGGGTTTGGGCACATGCATAGTGACATGTATCCACCATGACATACAGAATAGTCTCACTACCCAAAAAATCCTCTGAGCATTAAGTTGGCTCTTAATGGCTTTTTAAAGTATTAAAATTGTGAGATAAAAAATATTTTATGATGAAAAATGCTCTGCAAATTGTTATTTGTCTCACTATTATGATCACTATTAGAAATGGGGAAAAAATTCCTATATGAATAGTAAAAATAAAAGGAATCTTGAAGGTTAGCACATCCGAAATTCTTCAAGGCCTGCCCTCCAGTCTCTCGGCTTCCTGAGTCATTTATCTGATGACTCTACTGGGGAGAAAAATAAATAGATAAATTTTAAAATACAAAGCAAAAACAAATTTTGGTTCTAAGTAATCCTCTTAAGCCCAATTTAATCAAGCCTGGGTTCTTTTTTATTGCCAGTTTGCATCAGGAACATAATTACTTGCTGGAGCCTAATTTGAAAATGTTCGTTATGAATGATAGGTGTAATATCTAAGAATAGAATGGAATTGGCTGGTGCTTTGTTCCTGGGACATCTGTAGGATATTGCAGGATTTGTGGGATTGCGTCAGGACATTGTGAGAGTGATAAATAAGTGCTACATATTTTTCATCTTCCAGACCATGGATTTCAGTGACACTTTATAACCATGCACTTTGGAACATGAAAAAAAATTAAACAATGACCTTGTTAGATATTTTGTCCTCAAATTCATTACTCTTTAAAATGTAAATTCAGCCATTTCAATCTAGATGGGTGAAAGAGTATGGAGCCCTCTGTAATGTCACTTTAGGTCCTTCCAAAGTGAAGGATTTCCTTTATAAAGCATTTATATTCCTTTTCATACCTCGATAATAGCGATACTGTGACTCTTCCCTTTGCTGTATGGAGGATAATGGCAGGCTTTATTTTAATTTTCACATATTTAAAGTACATTTACCTGATATTTCTCAGTCTCTTGAAAACTTTTGTCATTAAGCTTAACCTTCATTTAAATCACCAGACCTATTTAGTTAAGGCTCTGTGAACATTTATTTGCAAACTCCTCAGAAAATTACTAACTTAACCTTTACTTTGGAAAGATCCATTAGTAGAACTCAAACTGGATGCATTTGCCAGAACCCTTGAAATGGATCATAATTATGTCTTTGTGCTACTCTGTGAATGTATTATCTAAGGGCAATTATTTTTCTGAAACACTTTCTTTTGCTCAAACAGCAACAGTTCCAAAATATTGAAAATGTGATGAAGAAACAAAGATTTAGTGAAAATTAAATTTAGTGACATGGGTTTATGTTTTAGCATGCCACTGAGGTTAAGAAAATAAGTATTTTAATTATTTCTATTAATTTTTAAAATTAGGAGTGCAGAAAACAAACTTATCCAAAGACATTTCTGAAAGTGAAAGAGTCTAAAAAACTGACAGCTTCTCTCCTACTTTATCCACTACACCATAAGAAAAATAATAACTTGTGTATGTTATTCACCTGTGTTGGGAGGAAAAAGAATTTTCCTTCTACCCTTCAAGTTCATCTGGCTGGTCTAATAACCAAATTAACATGAAACAGATTAACAAGAGAAAATAATCAAATATATTACATATGTACATGTGAGAGTTCCCTAAGAATATAGGAGTCCAGGACAGACTGGGCAGTTCAGGTTTATATGCCATTCTAAACTGAAAGAAGGCGGGCCGGCGTCTGGGACATCAAAAGGAAAGTGGGCAATTCACAGATGGATGAGAAAGAGCACACATTTGGTAAACAAATCTTGCCAGGACACCCAGACACAATGGGACTCAGAGGGGAGTATAAAAACTGACTTTGCTTGGCTTCTTCCTTTCCACCACGCTTAGACCACATGCCACTAAGGTGAGCAGATTTTCCTTGGAGCAGGTTTTTCTATCTGAATTCCTTCAGGCAGGTAAGGGGAGAGGGAGGGTCAAAGGTTCTTTCTGAGTCTTTTGCTTCTTAAAAATAACCAGCTAAAAATAATCAATATATCAAAAAAGGCCTATTTCGGGGGCTGACAAGTTTCCCAGGCTCTGTGGCCCCCATCAGGGCCATAGAGACTGTGACAAAGAAGCTAGCAGAGTTGGACAACTTCTAACCCCAGGCACCCATCCTTTCTAGAATCTACCCCTAGGTCTCTATGAAAGCCTACAATTCCCAACACACCTGGCTCTTTTTAGGTGAGCCCTGAGCTTCTCTCAGGCTAAACCCCAAATAAGTTTTCAGAGGCTGGAGAGGAAGCAGGGAAAGGATGCCCCAGCCGCACTGAGTGGCAGGTAATAAAAATAGATTATATGTTATTAATATGGCTTTTGCAGGTGGGATAGCTTGCATGTTAGAGAAATTTAGGTACTTTTACTTTCATATGTTTTATAATCAACAATGCCATAGATGTACCAAACACGTTTCATTACTACCTACAAAGCATTTAGGGAATGGTCAGCTATCTCACACCCAGTAATGCTTTTCTAAATGTTTGTGGTTACACTAGCAAATGTTTTGAAATGTGTTGTTTATTTTTACAGGAGCATGAGGACTGATTCAAACACTTCAGGTATGGAACAAATTCCACTACATTTCTTTGTGATCCCTGGTATCTGGTAGTCAGTCACCTCTGGGTCCTGGAGCAGAGTAGATAAGAGCGAAGGAATCAAGCGAGATGTGTTGATACATTCCCTCTCCTGCCTCTGCTCCCTTCTGAGTCCTGCACTCAGAAACTCTTCCCCAGAGCCTGTCCTCATGCTATCTTTCACGTAGGGGGCCTGGCTTCACATTCTTCTGTGCTGGTAGGGTTTCCTAGTTCCCCGTATCTAACTCCCTGGGCAGGAACCACTCCCAGGCTAGCTCTGCAGGCAGAACCCAAACAATAGGGCCTCTTGTCCTTGCTGATTTGAAAGGGGAGTGGTCCACAAGCACATTTCTTGGTAGATCTAAAGCCATCGCCCCTCTTTTCTTCCTGCTTTCAGCTTTGGCCTCTGCTTTGGTGATTCCATTTAGTGTTTTGTTTGGCAGTTTTTTCTTCACAAATTCTCATGTCTCAGGATTTTAAAACTGCAACACAAGCTTTTACGTGGAGGTTGTCCTATAGGCACCAGTGGAGAGCTCTTCCCCGGCTTGCTACTGACCCACTTCTAAGTTACTGTGGGGGTGGAGTAGACCTCAGCTCCAGTCATGCGCATAAAAGAATGTCATAGAAGGAACATAGAGTCACATTTCACTGAACTTAAGTGGAGAGGGGGGGAATGCTTCTGCTTTAAAAACCAACGCTTAAAGACATTTGTAGTCACATTTGCAAGAATCCTCCTCAAAAAAGCAAATAATTAGAGGATAGGTGTTTATACAAGGGGAATTTGTCTCTGGGCCTTCCCACCGGACATTAGTGTCCCAAGTACCGGATCAACTTCACCTAATGTGGCTTCACCTATGTTACAATCCACAGTATTGAACCTGAGACCATCATAGGGAAATGTTGTTGTAGTTTATAAGAAAAATGCAAAATCTCCTTTGCAGTATATAGAACTTTCATCTATCAATTTCTACCCCAGATTGTATTTCAAAAAGAAATCAAAGTGAATTTGTAGAAATTCCAGAGATGTCCAATCAGCAAATATTTCCTCTCATTCTCTAGGCAAGGATCAACCTAGCAGCAGCCTTATCACTAACGCATAGTACATTAGCACATAATTAGGACATTCTCCATGTACTCTGAAGTGCTCCTTATTTAAGCCATGGGCATTTTAAATTAATGTAGGAAATCAATATTTTTATCTTTGCCCTACATGTGACTGATTCCTTCACCTGTCTTTTGGCACAAACTCAATCTTGTTCAACTGAACAAGCATCCAGTGCCTATCTATTATATATGAAGTACTGGCAGGCTCTGGGAGAGATCAAAATGAAATAAATAATAATATGTATTACCTGGCCTCTAGAGATGCACAAATAACATACATTGTAATGGTATAGCTTTCAGAGAAAAGTGGAAGACCTACTTTTAGCTCAAGAAGGAGAGAGAGAAAGAGAAAATCAAGGAAGATTCTATGAAGGCGGCAGTCTTTGAGTTAGAAAGGGGGAAGCAAGAATAGCCCGGATATAGGGAATGGTGTGAACAAAATCAACGGGGTGGGATAGTGCTGGGCATGGTCAATACAGGAACAAAGAAAGATGCAGCCAGAATGCAAGGCAGGAGCCAGACTGTGGAGGTCTTGCACCATGCCAGGGAGTGCGGACATTACTGTTTGGTCAGAAAGGAGGAACCATGGAAAGGCAGAAATGACAAAATTAGTGTTATGTTTTAGGACAATTTCAATTTCTAAGAGAAGCTGGAGCACATTAGAGATAGGATATCATTATAATAGTCCAGGTGAAGGATGCCAAGGTTTGAACCAGGTAAGAAGCAGTGAGATGAAAAGGACATGAATATGTAGTCAGCAAGACTTATTGACTGACTACCCATGGGGGCAAGAGAAAAAAACAAAAAAAAACAACTGAAGATGAAAGTTTGGAAGGCAACACGACTAGAAAGGAGTGAGTCCATGATACAAGCTGGGAAAGGAACTGGAAGAGTTTGGGAAAGTGAAGAAGTCAACTATCAAACACTGAACTTAGAACCAAAAGCCCTAGCTTTGACCTCTAACTGCACTTCCTCTGTTTCATATTCAACTTCTCTGGGCCTCAGTTTTCTCAACTGTCAAATGTGTGTGCATAAGGGTGGGGGGAGGAGGGGCGTGACTAGCTGTCTCGGGGCCCTTTCCACTGTTATGACTTTATAAGCTGATGTGTTTGTGGTCCCGGTGGCCCATCTTTGTAAACATAGAGGCAGCTTAGAGCAGGGCTCCGGGAATGAGGAGCGAAGCAAACAGCAGCCCACGGGCAGCAAAATCCCACTCTGAGCTTGTTAGGTCCCAAGGACAGTATATAGGATGCAAGTCCGGCATGCAGGTTTCTCAAAAGTATTAATTTTTTTCCCTGTTTGTTTCCTTTCATGTACTTTCTCATTCTTTCCATTTTTCTTTCCTCGATCTTCCCATTTTTCATTACTTAGGATTGTATAGTTTTTCAATTTTCCCTCTGATTAGCATTTCCTTCCCCTTTTTCACACTGCTCTGAATCACTTCCTTTTCCCCTTTCACACACTCTTACGCACCCTGAACCCTCTTTCCCCCAAGAAAAGCAAAGATTCGTGGAATCATAATCCCTCGTTGAATTTTAGACTGAGTGTAGACTAAAATTGACTCTGTAAATCTGATTTCCACTCTAAGCAGACACCCGAATAATGAGTGCTCCC
Source organism: Cnephaeus nilssonii (assembly GCF_951640355.1). NCBI lineage: Eukaryota > Metazoa > Chordata > Mammalia > Chiroptera > Vespertilionidae > Cnephaeus > Cnephaeus nilssonii. Next base: position 81,756,981 of record NC_137075.1, read on the forward strand.
ACGGCAATAAAACGAACCCCTGGTCCTATTACCTCTCAGATTCTCACTTACCCCACTGCTGGGCAACGGCCAGCTGCAGGCATGGTTTCTAATTCATCTCTCTCAAATCTCTCAGCAGTTTGAAAGAATCACACTATTTCTCCTTTCTCAGTAAGATTTTGGGTAACGAGGCACTTCAAATGTATTTTTACAAAAAGGCTACGTGGCAGGGCCTAGGCTAACCTTGTCTCTCTGGATCTGGGTCCATCTCTCTTCCCTCTTGACTTTCAATTTCTTATCTTCCTAGGCTTTCTTCTCCTTAACTTTGCTGAAAAAAATCGGTTTATCTATGAACCTATGGTATTTTCCAAATGTGTAAAGAAATGAGACAAAGAATAGAGATTCAAGGAAAGAAGAGAGGGGAAAATACTTAAGATATACTGGGAGTGTCCTCCCCATCCCCACTAGCTTTTTTTTTTTTCCAATTACAAATCAAATTCCTCAGAATCCTAAAGGGGCAGGGTCATTCTATGTTGATAAAACCGAGGCTAAAAGAGAAAGGGTGGGAGGACCCTAAAGGAAACCTGTTGGTGAAACTTAACAATGGGCTCCACTGGAAAGAATAAAGACATTTTTGATGAGATGGCTGGAACATCATTTGAATTTAAGACCCAGCATACGTTTCCTCTCTTGCTGTGCCTTTTTTTCTCTCCTGCTTGTGACTTTTCTTTCTTCTTCACTTCGCCTCTCTCTTGCCGTGTCCCCACTATTTTCCTTTTTGCCCTTTGTCTCTCTCCCCTCATGTCAAATCCTCTTCTAATTTCCTCGGACTTGTGCCTCATCTGTCTCCCCTTTTCTCAGGGGAACGGATGTGAGGAGAGGAAAGTAAAACAGAAAAAGCAAAGGCCAATGGATTAAAAAACGTGTAAGACAACCTAAAGGTAATTTTTTACAATTATAAATCCCTACAGATATAAAGGACACACATGACACTTTCATAAAAAGTTGTAAAAAAATTGAATGTTTGAACATGGAACCTTATTGCTTCTATTGTAGAGACCATAGAGGTGGACTGGAATGTTGAGGGCTGGTTGTGGTTTCTGCTCTAACCCCACAGGAAAAGAGGGAGCCTCGGATAAGGCACTGGAAGGGAATTACTTGCAGCTGCTTTTACGTGATTCCTTTTTTTTTTTTTTCTTTTAATATTTACTGATTTCAGAGAGGAAGGGAAAAGGAGAGAGAGATAGAAACATCAATGATGAGAGAAAATCATTGATCGGCTGCCTCCTGCACGCCTCCCACGGGGATCGAGCCCGCAACCCAGGCATGTGCCCTTGGCCACAATCGAACCTGGGACCCTTCAGTCCGCAGGCCAGCGCTCCATCCACTGAGCCAAGCCGGCTAGGGCTACGTGATTCCTTTCATTCTCATTCTTCCTCTTCCTCTTTGCCTCCCTCATCACACTCTTTCCCAACCTGCTTTCTTAGGTTAGCCAACACAGCCAAACCCTCTTCCTTTCATGCCACAATTAGATCAATATTTATGGAGTACCTACTAGGCTGTTTCATACAGTTGTGTAAATTGTACACTGCACGACGTTGGGGGCCCCATTCGCATTGTAGCCTTTGTGCAGCGCATGACCTGCATAGCTGCATGTGGTGGCCCAGGCTTACTATTCTAAAGTTCTTTGGGGCACTAGCTTGGCAGTGAGTTACTTAAGAATGAAACTTCTTTCAGCAGCCTCCCACAACATAGCTACTGTGTGTGTGTGTGTGTGTGTGTGTGTGTGTGTGTGTGTCCCCATGCATACATGTGTACACTTAGGGGCTGAGTTTGTAGAATTGAAGAGAAGGTTGGAGAACCAGGAGTGGCCTTGGCAGGAAACCTCATGCCCATCTCATCAGGGCTCTGATGATAATGGAGGTGCCCACCCTTCTTTTACCCGTTCTGTCATGCTCCCACTAAAGTCAGCTAGGTTAGCACTGAGTACTTAGTTTATCAACAGAGCCCCACCCAGATGCACTCCATGGGCCAGAGGTTATGCACCAGAGGAAAACAATGTGGCCAAAAAATAACAAATGCCCACACACAATAATCCCCTGGTGTTCACATACACTGCTTAGTCTGTGCCTATGCTTTTGTGTGTTTTTTCCCTTTAAGTATGTTCTCAATATTGTTCTACTAGAGGCCCAATGCACGGAATTCGTGCAAGAGTAGGCCTTCCTTCCCCTGGCTGCCGGCACTGGCTTCCCTCAGGCACTGGGGACCCGGGCTTCCCTTGCAGCCCCGGCTTCGTCCAGGAGGTCATCCAGAAGGACGTCCAGTCTAGTTAGCATATTATGCTTTTATTATTATAGATGGTAGTGGTGGACAGTAAAGGGTGGCACACAGGGTGACATGTGCTGGTTCCTACATCCACTTAGAGAGAATCCAAGTCCTGCTAGCTCTCAAAACTGGGTGGGACTAAAGTAGGCTTACAGTTGTTCGTATGGAAAGTAATACAATAATTAATAACAATATAAGAATAAACTTTGTTTCATGTACTCACAACTGTAAACCTACTTTTGCTCCACCCTATATAGTGTACAATTTAGAGAGAGAAAAATCCTTTAAAGATAACCCAATATTAGATGATTTCATCCTTTGATTGATATATTTTATAGAAATTTCAAATATTGGGGCCTCATTAAGAACTACAAATGCAAAAAAGGGCAAAAAATTATATACATAGCACACTTAAATCTTGATTTCTGATTTTTAAAAAGTGGCTCTCAAATATTTAAACTGGGAATTGCTTATGTATGGGCAAAGGTAGACAACTTTTTAAATGGTGAAAAAAGACTTCATATTACAACTAAAGTAACGTGGAAGTTAATTGGCCCCTTATTTCAATGAGCTTGTAAACCTCACATACCTATGACTTATTTTAGGACTCAGTTTAGATACAAAGTAATTCCATGATATATCTATAATTCTTACAGAATAAAAGCCCATACTCTCTTAATCTTGACATCTTGATTTATTAGATTCTTACATGGGTAGAAATAGCTTCAAACAAAAATTTTAAGAAATTTAGAGGTTCCTTTAACATTTCTTCAACCTATAAAAAACAAAAACTTATCTGTCCAAAGGATGTTTATTTTTATATTAAGAAGAAAAGCTGGATTATAGATGTAATTTTACTTATTATAATCACTTATTTTATGCATATTTCATTTTTATAAGTTTTTTATTTAACAGAAATAACTTTATTCTCTATTTTAGACTTTTGAATTAATTGAACTGACTTCTCCATCTTTTTTATTTCCCAGATAAATACAAACTACTAAACTAAAAAACAAGCACAGCTCAAGAAATAACAGCCAACACAAGGAAAAAACAAAGCGGTGTCTTCCATGTGGCAGAAATAAAGGCTACCACTAATCATTAAGCACTTATGTCAATCTCATTTCTTAAAGCCTTATTACTGTGGATTATCCATTTTAAAGGAAGATAGAGACATATACATAACTATAAGATTTTTTATTCATAAACTCAATTTTCACCTATAGGGCTTCTTTGGGGTTATTGGAAAAGTTTGTTATTCTCCTTGGTTTTACCTTCCTTTCTCATTTGGACATTAACCCAACACTACGTTGTCTCCAACATTGGGCCTGTGGCATCCTTGAAGGAGGGACCGTGTTCTTTCCGTCTTTGTGTTCTGGCTGAGCACCTGGCCTGAGAGACAGTATTTATGGAATCGAATGCCATTTTCAGAGTGTTTTTTTTTAATCCCCATACTTTTAAAAATAAAGAAACTACAGGCAGTCTCCATCCAAAAAAGTAGTTTGAATTTTTAAAAGCCACCACTTGGTCAGTGGGGGGGGTGGGGGGGGGAAGGAGAGACATATGTACTACTATTTGTAAGACCTTAAACAATAAAATGAAAATAAATTAATAAATAAAAAGCCATCACTTATTCTTTTTCAAAAAGCTGCCAGTAATCTATAATGTGCTTTGCATGCATTCTCCATCTTCACAGTAATCTGAGGATATTGCTACTTTCCTGTTTCACAGACAGATGCCAAAAGTGAAACTTAGCAAGGTTAAGTTGCTTATTCAAAGTCATACAGCTAAAATATATACATTGAGGGTCACGGTGTCTGTAGTATTGAGAAGTTATCAGTGGAAAAGAGCCTATTAGGGTGGTAGCAGTGGGGTGGGTGAGACGTGATTAGATTCTGGATGTGAAGGTAGAAATGAGAGGATTTCCCACTGGATGGATCTACAGCAGAAAGAAAGCCTCACCAACTGTAATAGTGAGATTACCAAAGATTGAAATGAAGGAAAATAGATAAACATTAAAAGTTATGGCATGTTCAATTTTTAATAATCATTAGAAATTCAAATGGAGGTGTTGAGCTGATAGTTGAATATATGATTCTGGAGTTACAACGACAGAGGTTTAGGGAGAGAAATTTAGAGTTGACAGTGTATAAAGCCACCGAGACCAGACGCAATCACATAGGTAGTGAGTGATAAAGAACATGATAACAAGTGCAAAGAATTAATGTATATAGTGCCTGGCATGTTTGAAGCGCTTTATGTAAATAGATTCATTTGGTCTTCACAACCACTAAAAGAGGTAGCTACTTCTATTATCATCAATTTATAGGTGAGGAAATTGAATCTTGGAGAAATTAAGTTCATTTCTTCTGATCAAACAGCTAGCAAGTGGTAGAACTGGGATTCAAACCCAGGCAGAGAGAAGTACATAAAATATTAAGCGTAGCCTGAGAGACTCCAACTTTTAGCCATCAGGGAGATAAGGAAGAACCAGCAAAGAAGAAGACAGAGAAGGAGGTTCCAGTGTGTAGGCAGAGAAGCTAGAGCGGTCAGGAGCCCAGAGGACAAAATGGAGAAAATGCTCAATGGCATCAAATGCTTGCTGGCAGGTCAAGGAAGACAAGGACTCAACACTGACGTTGGCATTTAACAAAGTAGCTCTAACAGGTGACCTTGATGAAGGATGTTTTGAAGCTGAGATGGAGTTCAATCTCAATCAGAGTGAGTCCAAGACTGGATAGAAGAAGCATTAGAGTTCAACTCTCTGGAGTTCAGCACAGATACCACCCCAGACCCAGTCAGAGGTATTCATGTGTGGATATGAATTAAAAGTGGTAGCTGAGATTTATTACGTAAACAAAATAGAGAGTTGACTGGGCGCTTAGTGAGGAAGAGATATAGGTAATTTTATTGCCCTATTTAGGAGAATAAACCTGATATTCTTTCTCTTGGATTCAGTCTTGGTCTTTCTCTTATTAGAAAAAATTTCCAAGCTCCAAATATACCTGCCCTCTCTCTCCAAAATAGAAAGTCTCCTGGACCATATTTAATTTGACTACACATCCCCAGTCTAGCACAGGGCCACCCAAGGGCACACAAAAAAAAGTGGGATAAATGACTAACACCCTAAATACTGAATATGCTACCCTGAAGTTATTGTTGACTACTTGCTTTTCCTAAATAAGCCCATGCTTTTCTCTGTGTTCTTCACTCATTCAAATTGATAAAAAGTTTTATCTTTTTAAAAGACGTGTACAGTGTAAGATCTTGATTTTCCTATTATTGTGGGTCTTTCAATAGTGGTTTCTTTTCTTTCCCTGTCCTTCTCCCTCCTCATTAGATAACAAAGCTTCTCCTAGTATAAGACTTTACCATTTTTTGAGCCTTATTTTCATTTACTCTATTATATTTTATGTTTATGGACTTGTCTTATTTTGTCCCTTTCCCCACCTTACTTAATTCCTCCAGGACCAGGACTGTCCCATGTTTCAGTTCTCTACAGCATAGTACTTAGATGTAAGAAGTATTTGATATATATATATATATATATATATATATATATATATATATATATATATATAAAATTTTTATTTTATTTTTTGTATATATATATTTAATGAGTGAATATTAAAGTAAACTGAGTTGGGGTGGGGGGGGCAATGGTAAGATATGTACACATATAATACCTTAATAAAAAAATAAAATAAAATAAAGTAAACTGAGTTGAATGATACACACCTGTACTGAATGACACTGATGCTAAACAAACCAAAGACAGTGGGACTTCCCATTCCACGTGGCAACAATTGTGTCCTTAGCTTAGGGACATAATCATTTTAGCTAGATTTATGAAAGTTTAAGATGTACTATAAAACATCAAAACAATAACTAAACACATTTAAATTAGAAAAATTCATGGCTTATTGGTTTGCTTTTTGTTTTTATGGTATTTAAAATTTTTAGATACTTGTGTAATAGTGACTTGTTTCACAACTTCTCTTACATCTCAATCAGTGAGCATTCTTTTAATTTACATCATTTCTGATCATCTGGTTCATACAGTTAGAAGTGATTAGGCTACTAATTCAGTTATGAAAACATTGGCTTTCACTAGTACACGGAGATGATAAAACCAAAGGGATATAATAGCCTTCGTTAAGGATTTCACATATAACAGTGAATGGTAGAATCTTGAAAACTGACATTTCAGACTTGTTGCAAATGGCTGAAATGCAATATTAATATATTTCCCCTAAGCCTTTAACATAATAAAATGGAACAACATTTTATTACATAAAACTGTAATAGAGGCTATTGGCAGATGCTGGGTTAAGCAGACGCCAAATGAGGAAGGAGGAAAGGTATTTCCTATGGTTACTCTCCACCGTACACTTGTCTTTACAGTTTGGCTTTCACTACTCACCCGAAAAACTTAGTTACAAATTTGCCAGGGTGACTCTGTGGGTGAATCTGCCTTGTGACAAAGACGAACAACTCTTCTGATGGGGTTTTAAAGCACAGATTACTCATTTCATTCTATTTTGGGATGAAATATTTTAACTCCCTATGCTATCCATGTTAGATTCCATATGCAGAGGCTATCAGAATCTTAAAGCTAGGGAAAATATGTTAACCTGTTATATTATGGATGAGAAAATTTAGGGAAGTAAACTTAGGAATAGTTTAGAAATTTTTTCACGCTCTGAAGTCACAGAACTAGTTCGCATCAAAGCTAAAAGTCAAATCCAATTACTTTACCTTTAGTTTCTATATCTTTCACTTTTCCCTCTTCCTCCTCCTCCTTTTTTTTTTTTTACACAAGGCCAAGTAATTTGGGATTCTGGGCATGGCTTTATTCATCAGAAAATAAACTTATTTGCCATAGGGTCTACCCTCTTTTAAAACGGAAATACCTTTGGGAAGTAAAAATAATAACTAAGATTTGTGTAGCACTTGACAAAGGAATTTCCACACATTTTGAGAACATTAGCTGCTATCTCGCACAGATAGTGATCATCTTTTTACTAGGGTGCGGTCCTGTGACCGAGGAGTCCAAGCAGCTGGGGAAGGAAGCCTGGGGAGCCGGCGAGTTCGTTTGGGTAGGGCTGTTATGCACAGTTGCTTGGAGCCAGGCAATTGGAATGTACCGGCGATGAGAGACTCCTTTTTAAAGAATTCTTTAAACAGCTAGATCAGTGGTTCTCAACTGGAGATGATTTTTGGCGCCCGGGGATCTTGGGCAATGTTTGGTAGTCATAATGGGGTAGTGGTGTACTGGCATCGGGTAGAGAGCAGGGATGCTGCTGAACATCCTACAATGCACAGAACCACCCCCCCCCAACACACACACACACACACACACACACACACACACACACACACACACAAAGAATGATGTGGCCCTAATGTCAATAGCCCTCAGGTGAGAAATCCTGAGCTCCAGAAGAAAAATTCACTGAGGAGCTAGAGGAGGCTTCTTGAATTGTTATTTTATGCATTTTAGAACTTAGAAAATAGGTCTCTCTCTCTCTCTCTCTCTCTCTCTCTCTCTCACACACACACACACACACACACACACACACACACAGAAGACACTCCCCCTTCCCCCCGCCCCCCTCGCCAACAGTTTCTAGGAAATCCCGGAGACTGTTCATCTGGATTTCCTTGCACTGGATGTGGGTTGTCCCAGGTAACTCTTAAACCCATTTCCTCGAGTTGTGTGGAACAGCTGTGGCCCTTGGCATTCTTCCTTTCTGGTTTTCAGAACTCGATCCCAGCTGGTAGTTTTTTGGAGTCTTCTGCAGTGGCAGAGAGTTCTTCTGTGGGACACCACCTGTAAGTATGTCACGGTTTTTGTTTGTTTTGTTGTTTTAAACAAATGCTATATTGTGGGACGTGTTTCATAGGACATGACAAGTGGCCTCCTGGGGAATCAGATTTCCTTCAGGAGCAGACAGTCATCCACCTGCTCCCGGCAGTGCCTCCGGGAAACCTCGCGTCCGCACGCAGCCTAGCCCACAGGCTCAACGCCAAAGCGATTTCCTACGCCGCGAGCCCGGGGCTGTTCGCCTTTTATACTTCGAGGCGCGCAAGTGCGCGCGACCCGCCGCTCGGAGCTGCAGAGCTGACCAATGAGCGGGCCCTCTCTCCGCGCCGGCTCGGGATTGGGCGACGAGCGCCAGCCTCTCTGCTTAGCAGCGGGCGGGGCGCGCGCAGGAGGAACTGGGATAGGCGCGCCCGCTACGCCCGGGTCCGGGAGCGCGTGCGCGGTCTCGCGGCGGCCGCGGGGGCCGGTCTCGCGCGGTCTTGAGGCGGAGTCGCTGGCGGCGGAGACGGCGGCGGCTGGCGGCGGCGGCGGCGGCGGCGGGGGCGGAGGCGGGGACTAAGAATTGTGAGGTGGGGAATCGGGAGTTTCTGGATTCTTTATCCGGTATCTTAAGTGCCGCCGGGGAGCTGTGGTTTCTGCAGTCTTTAGGGGCGGCTGCGGCAGCAGGACCGGCGGCCGCAGTGGCGCAGAGGTAAGAGACGGACGGCGGCGGCTCGGTGGGGAGGTCTTCATCAACAGGTCCCCCCGGCGCGCGGCGGGGAAGGGGCGCCGGGCTTGTCCCCTCCCCCACACGCCGGGTGCTGGGCCCTGGGGGGACCCTCGGCTGCTCTACCGGCTGCCCCGCGCAGCGGGATCCGCAGACCGTCGCCGAGGGCGTGAGCCCAACCTTTGTCCCTTGGAGGAACGCTGCCTGGCTGTCCCCAGTCCCTCGGTGCAGACGAGGGACCCACCTTGGCAGGGCTCCCGCCCGGCCGCCCGGCCCGAATTGCAGGGGGCGCGGCTGGGAGTCGCGGGTCCTCTGCACCCCCGTCCCCTAGTTCGGGACTCCCTCTGGGCCGGGTCGGGGAAATCGACCCGGCGAACACTTTCCTTTAGAAGACGGAATGCAGTCAGCGTTCCTCCGCCTGACTCAGCTCCTGGTATTCAGCTGCTCGTTACGTTCTTTAAACAAATAAACAAACAGTTCCTTCCCTGTGATCACTTGTAAAGAAAAGCCTCCTCTCGTAAATAGTTTCCGATAATTTTCTCTCAATTGGCGAGGTGAACTTTGAAGCCTGTAAATGGTTGTCAGCTGCTGCATTTAATCAAAGGCGTTTTAAAGCAATCTTTAGTGCAAATTATATAACTTCCTAATAATAACTCACCTTGTGTTTAGTTGACTGACATACAGTAATAGGTACGGAATTTAGGTTTCGGTCGAAAGGTGTGTTGTTTTTTTGGCAGTTAGCGCTAAAATTAAAATCTGATAGGTTTTTACAAGGATGTAGTGTATGTTTTGTCTCCGTACTCGTTTAGAATTGTAAGAATTTTGATATGGAAACTCTGTAGAACAAGAATTTTGAAATTTTGGTTTTACTGACAAGGTGGAAGACGTTAATATATCTGCTTTTTTAAAAAAAGTTATATCATGTTTTAATGACTGTATTCTAATTATGCTTTTGGATTATGCCAGAAGTTAATAACCTATTAAATTCTGCAATAGTAACAAATGACATGTTGGTTATTGGTGTCTTTGAAGCGTAAGTATTGGTGGTAATGAAATTGTTAAATAACATTTTTTTGGATTACGGAGTACTGATTTTTTTTTTTTTTTTGCTAGATCCCTGTGGACCTGGCATATTACAAGTTTTTAAAGGCTCTTTAGTGTAGCAGGCTGAAGCTATAAAATTATAATGTAAGCTCTTTATAGGTGAAACAGGCAAAAATACAAAAAACAATTCATGCTATCTTTATGTTTTTGTGTGTGTCTTTTATCCTCGCCTGAGGATATTTTTTCCATTGCCTTTTTAAAAAATATGTATTATTTATTGACTTCAGAAAGACAGGGAGAGGAAGAGAGAGATAGAAACATCAATGATGAGAGAGAATCATTGATTGGCTGCCTCCTGCATGCCCCCTACTGGGGATCCAGCCGGCAACCTGGGCATTTGCCCTGAGCAGAAATCAAACCATTACCTAGGTAGGAAGGGAAGGAGAGAGAGAGAAACATCATGTGAGAGAGACACATGCAGGTGCCCAGATGGGGAGGTGGGAGAGAGGCAGGGAGCAAACCCGTAGCCCAGGTAGTGTCTTTGACTGGGAATCGAGGAATCGAACCCTCAACTCTCCCTTCAGTGCGAGGGCCGTAGCTCTAACCTGCGGCCCACACCGGCGAGGGCTATCTTTATGTTTTAAAAAAGCAAGTGAATCTTACCATGTACTTGAATGATTTTTGGCTAGACAGACCTGAACTTGACAAGTAAAGATGGGCTCAATAATATTAACTTGTATTAGAATGTTGAAATGAGAGAGAATATATGTTTTACCTGAGGGCGAGATGTTTATGTTCTTTCTGAATTTGTGATCTTGATTAAAAAGTGCATCAAAAATATACCAAGAAATTTGGTCCATTTCATGTATCAGTATACAAAGATGTCCTATTTCTCTGATAGTTTCTGATTTCATGATGTCTGGGAAAAATAGTTTCTCTACATAGGGGCTTTATATTATAACTTTTATTATGTATTTAATGAATCATAGAATTAGTCAGTTGGAAATATTCTTGATGGTTATATAGCCTTGCTTTAATTTTCCAGGAAACGTGAGGTTATGTAACAAGTAGTCCATAGTCTGACTGCTAGTTAGTGACAAAGTTGGAACTAAATGCTAAATGCTGTCTCCAGATTCAAGTATGGTGCTCTTTTCAATATATACTACTGTTAAATAAACAAACCAATAAGTTACCCTTCTCAAAATCACATTTGTAGCCATCAGGGTCGATTCTTTTCCTTATGCATTTTTTTCCTTTCCTTTTTTAAATAACCACTAGCCACAATTAATTCATTTCCCTACTGAAGGGTTGTTTTCAGGTTTTTAGTATTTTAAACCATGTTCAATGAATATCTTTGTGCATGTCTGCTTGGGCACATGTATGAAGATTTTCCTAGAATGTAAACATATCTGTAAGTGGAATTGCTAGGCCATCGGTGATGTGCATTTTCAATATAGATGCAGCCAAATTACCCTCCTAAATTGTAATAATTGCCCACACTTGGAATTGTCAGATTGGCATTGCCAGATTTTTTAAATTTTCTGTCACTCTTATTTGTGAAAAATGATGTATTTGTATCTTTCTTTCAGAAAGACTTTAACTTTATTTTTAATTTACATGAAATGAAATTAACTCTTTTCATTGTACAGTTGTTTGGGCAATTGCATAAAGCTGTGCAACTACCAAAATCAAGATACAGAATAGTTTCAGCACCCCAAATTTCTTTGAGCTGCTCCTTTATAATGAACCCTTCATCTACCCTAAACCCCTGGTAACTAATGATGTTTGTCTTTTCTAAAATATATAAATGAAATACTTTGAGTCTGGTTTCTTTCATTTAGCATTATACACTTGTGTTCACTCATGCTGTTGAGTGTATCAGCAGTTTTTCCTCGGCTTTATTGCTGAAAATAGTATTACATTTTATGAATGTACCACACTTTGTTTACCCATCCACCAGTTGAAGCACATTTGAGTTATTTTCAGGGTTTTTCTTACATGTGTTTTTTACTGTGAATAAAACTTCTGTGAATCTTTACAAATAGGTTTTTGTGTGAACATGTCTTCATTTCTCTTGGATAAGCACCTGGAAGTGGAATTGCTGGGTCAGATGATAAGTGTATGTTTAACTTTATTAAAACTGTCTGTTGTAGGCAGAATTAATGTCCCACAAGTATATCCTAATCTCTGGAACCTGTGAATAAATTAGGTTGCATGGCAAAGATGAATTAAAATTGCAGGTGGAATTAAAATTGCTAATCAACTGACTTTAAAATATTGAGATTATCCTGGATTATCCAGGTGGGCCTAAAGTATCACAAAAGACCTTAAAGGAAAAGAGAGAAGCAGTAGAGTCAGATAACAAGATGTAACAAGGAAAGCAGAGCCAGGGAGATAGAGTTCTTGGTTTTGAGGATGGAGGAGGGGGACCATAAGCTAAGGAATGTAGAGATCTGTAGAAACTGGAAAAAGCTAGGAAATGGATTAACCTGTAGCCCCCCCCAGAAAAGAATGCAGCTTGATTTTATTAGTCCAGGGAGTCCTGAGTCAGACTTTTAACCTACAGAAATGTAAAACAATAAATGTGTGTTGTGTTAAGTAAGCCATTGAATTTCTGGTAATTCGTTACAGCAGCATAGCAAACTATATGCTGTAAAACTGTTTTCCAAAGAGGTTAAACCAGTTTGTGTTTTCCTCGGCAATGTATGAGTGTTTGTTACTTTACATCCTCATCAGCACTTGGTATGGTAAATCTTTTTAACTTTAGTCATTCTAGTATGTATGGATCCAGTATCTCATTGTGGTTTTTATTTGCATTTTTCTCATGACTAATGATAATGAGCATCTTTTCATGTATATGGTGCCCTCTGTATACAGTGGAACTTGTTTCTTGAACTTAATTCATTCTAAAAGACTGTCCGTGATTTGTTCAAAATTCAAATCATTTTTCCCATTAGAAATAATGTAAATTGAATTAATCTGTTCCAAACCCCCAAATGATTTCCTGTTTTAGCCTTTCTCAGTTGCCTGTGATGGTTATTTCAAGAGCACTTTCACACCCTTCGCTACATCAGCACTCTTGATGGCCTCTTCATGGTTTTAAAATTGTGCTAGTTGTGGATTTCACCCAGCCATACTCAGTAGCCAAATCAGACATGTGAACAACTCTATCATACTTTGCAGTTATTTCTTTTTTAAGCTCTACATTGTTCTCTCAACTTTCCTTTTCACTTTGCTGCTATCACTAACCTTAGGACCCATAGTGACTTACTGTATGTATTTAATAATAGCAAAAAAAAAAAAAATCCTGCAAAAGTATTCACAGCACAATTTCCTGAGATGTTAACAACAGGTTTAGTAGTAAACTGACTCATGCCTTCACATACTCTCCTTTGCTGCCTGAGATGCGTCACTGATCATATGGGTATCAGTCTGAAAGTGTTGTCCGGTCGAGAACCAAAGTTTTGTTTGACAACCGAGCCATTTTTTCCATGAACAAATTGGTTGCGAATCAAATTGTTTGAGACGGGAGATATTCGAGAACCCAAGGTTTGACTGTATCTTCTTTGTTGAAGTGTCCTAAGTATTTTGCTCATTTTAAAATTTGATTTTCTTATTGTCACGTTTTGAGAGTTCTGTATATTCCTTTGTTAGCTATGTGATTTGCAAAGATTTTCTCCCAATGTGTCTCTTGCCTTTTCCATTCTCTTAACAATGTCTTTTGAAGTACAGAAGTTTTACATTTTGGTGAAGTCCAAAGTATCAGTATTTTTTTTTTTTTTTATGGATCTCACTTTTGGTGCTGTATCTGTGAACTCTGCCTAGCCCAAGGTTACAAAGATTTTCTCCTATGTTTTCTTCTACATGTTTTATATTTAGATCTATGTTTATTTTCTGTTTTGAGTAAATTTTTGTATGGAGAGAGGTTTGGGTTGACCATTTGTTGAAAAGACTGTTCTGTCTTCATTGAATTGCCTTCGTCTTTTGGTAAAATATCATTTGACTACATTTGTGTAGGTCTGTTTCTAGAGGCTTATTTTCCATTGGTCTATTTGTTTATCCTTTGACAATATCACAGTGTCTTGATTACTAGAGCTTTAAAATCTTGAAATCAGGTCATGTGAGTTCTCTGACTTTATTCTTTTACAAAATTGTTTTAACGTTATTTTGCCTTTCCATATACATTTTAGAATCTCCTGTCGATATCCACACAAAAATCTGCTAGGATTTCATTTGGGTTTGTGTTTAATCTATAGTTCAATTTGAGGACAGTTGACATCTTAACAAAATTGAGATTTCCAATCTGTAAACATGGTGTTCACTCCATTTACTTAGGTCTTTGATTTCTTTTATAAGTGCTTTTTAGTTTTCAAGGTGTAAATCCTGCAAATATTTTATTAGATCTATACCTAAGTTTTCAATTTTTTTGGTCCTGTTGTAAATGGTCAACATTTAAAAAGACTTAGGCTTCCAATTGATCATGACAAGATATAGAAATACAATTGTGTGTGTTTTATATTGATTTTGTATCCTGAGTTTTTACTAAACTCATCTATTCTGTGAGGTTGTTTTTTTGTTGTGTGTTTTTTTTTGTGTGTGTGTGTTTTTTTTTAGGTTTCTTGGGATTTTCCAAGTAGAGTCATGTAATCGATTATTAGAAACATGTTTATTTCTTTCTAGTCTATATGCCTCTTCTTTTTCTTTTTAATTCTTTTTGTTTAAAGAATTACATAAGTCTCCTTTTTCCCCCATTGACCTCTCCCTAACTGCCCCCAACCCCCAGCACATGCCCTCATCCCGCCCTGCCTGTGTCCATTGGTTATACTCATATGCATGCATGCAAGTCCTTTTGTTGATCTATTTCCCCCTCACCCCCGCCTTCCCTCATAGTTAGACAGTCTGTTCTATGATTCTGGTTCAATTTTTGTTCATCAGTTTATGTTGTTCATTATATTCCACAAATGAGGGAGATCATATAATACTTATCTTTCTCTGACTGGCTTATTTCACTTAGCATAATGTTCTCCAGTTCCTTCTTTTTTACAGCAGCATAATATTCCATTGTGTAGATGTACCACAGTTTTCTAATCCACTCATCTGCTGATGGGCACTTAGGCTGTTTCCAAATCTTAGCTATTGTAAATTGTGCTGCTATGAACACAGGGGTGCCTATATCCTTTCTGATTGGTGTTTCTGTTTTCTTGGGATATATTCCTAGAAGTGGGATTACTGGGTCAAATGCAATTTCCATTTTCAATTTTTTGAGGAAACCCAATACTGTTTTCCACAGTGGCTGCACCAGTCTGCATTCCCACCAGCAGTGCAAGAGGGTTCCTTTTTCTCCACAACCTCTCCAGCACTTGTCGTTTGTTGATTTGTTGATGATAGCCATTCTGACAGGTGTGAGATGGTACCTCATTGTTATTTTGATTTGCATCTCTTGGATGATTAACTTTGAGCATATTTCATATGTCTCTTGGCCTTAGAAGGCCTTTTCTTTTTCTTGACATTGCACTGGCTAGGACTTCAAGTGAGATATTGAATAGGAATGGTGAAAGGTAACATTCTTGCCTTGTTCACAGTTTTAAAGGGAAAGCATTCAGGCTTTCATCTTTAAAACTAGAGGCCCAGTGCATGAAAATTCATGCACTGGAGGGGGTGTCCTTCAGCCCAGCCTGCCCCCTCTCACAGTCCAGGAGCCCTCAGGGGTGGGAGGTGACCCAGTGATCAGGGAAAGGCGCCGCCCCCATCACACCTCTGCTGCTGCCACTGCTGGCAGTGCAAGCCTCGGCCAGCCCTGGTTATCTGAGCCTTGGGTGGCCTTGAGCAGCTGGGCAGACACCATCCGAGGCTTGCCTGTGCCTGGGGCCGGCCCTGAGTGGCTGCACAGCTGCCACCTGAGGCTTGCCTACACCTTGGGCCGGCCCTGGGCGGCTGGGGGGCTGAGGGGACTGGAGGACTTCGGAGGCAGGCGTGTGGAGCGGCCGGACCCCCCTGGGGGTGGGCCCAGCTGTGCACCTGCTGCCCTGGCAGGGCTGAGGGGACTGGGCACCGCCATCTTGTGGCTGTGGGCGGTGCCATCTTTGTGAGGGTGTGATGGTCACTTAGCATATTCCCTCTTTATTAGATAGGACTAGCGGCCCATTGCAGGAATATTCCTGCAAGAATAGGGCTTCCTGCAGCCTGAGCAAAGCTCCCACCCGTCTCCTCTGCCTCGCTCCTTCCCACCCGTCTCCTCTGCCTCCCTCCCTCCCACCCGTCTCTGCCTCGCTCCCTCCCTTCTCCGCTGCCTCATTCCCACCCGTCTCCTCTGCCTCGCTCTCTCCCATCTCCTCTGCCTCGTTCGCTCCCACCCATTTCCTCTGCCTCGCTCCCTCCCGTCTCCGCTGCCTCATTCCCTCCCGTCTCCGCTGCCTCGCTCCCACCCGTCTCCGCTGCCTCACTCCCACCCGTGTACTCTGCCTCGCTCCCACCCGTCTCCGCTGCCTCGCTCCCACCTGTCTCCGCTGCCTCGCTCACTCCCTTCTCCCCTGCCCCTCCTGCTTCCCTCTTTTCTCCGCTGCCCCGCTTGCTTACTTATCTGCAGCTTTGCTCCCTTCTGCAGTGCTTGGCTTCCTTCTCCACTGTCTTCAGTCTTTGCTCTTCGCCTGGATATGCAAGTTAACTGCCATCTTGGTTGGGTTAATTTGCATATCACTCTTGATTGGCTGGTGGGCGTGGCTTGTGGGTGTCGCCGAGTGATGGTTAATTTGCATATTACTCTTTTATTAGATAGGATGTTAGCTGTAAAGTAGTTTTGTAGATTCTCTAAATCAGGTTAAGGAAGTTTCCTTCTATTCTGAGGTTGCTGAATGGATGTTGAATTTTGTCAAATGCCTTTTTGCATCTGTTGAGGTGATCATGTAGATTTTTTGTTTAACCTGTTAAAATGGTGAGTTACATTAAATAATTTTCAAATATTGAACCAGCCTTGCATGATTCTGGGAATAACTCCAGAGTTGTTTCAAACACAAATCATTTTGGATTATTTTCCTTTGACTAATATATATTAAAATTTATTCCTAAAAACAAAGAATAAAACCAAATATAAGATTTTGTGAGCTAAAGTATTTATAAAGTCAAAGGAATCAAGATATTTATTAACACTTGTATAAATTTTACATGTTGGTAGGAGTTAAGTGTTCTTTTTAAAAATATATATTTTATTGATTTTTTACAGAGAAGAAGGGAGAGGGATAGAGAGTCAGAAACATCGATGAGAGAAACATCGATCAGCTGCTTCCTGCACACCGCCTACTGGGGATGTGCCCACAACCAAGGTACATGCCCTTGACTGGAATCGAACCTGGGACCCTTCAGTCCACAGGGCGAGTTAAGTGTTCTTGATCTATGCTGGAGTTTGTGGACTATACTTTTACCACTGGAGGACTCTTGTTTAAAATTACTAAATGAAGAAAGAAAATGTCATTTGTATCACTATAATCATGCAGTCCTTATGTTGGGTTAATTTAGACAAGTTGTTTAAATGTATTTGGATAGTTATACTTACCTGGCAGGGGAGATACCATGATCACAAAGGTGGTTTTCCCAGGGCGAGGCTTATCCATTGCACTCTGGATGTGCTGACCCCTGCGATTTCCCCAAATGTGGGAAACTCGACTGCATAATTTGTGGTAGTGGGGGACTGCGTCAATAAATAAATAAATAAATAAATAAATAAATAAATAAATGTATTTGGATAGTGAAGTATATTTTGAATGAAGGATATTTTACTTGGAATAATAATGGGAATTTAAAAAGCAACAACAAAAACATTCTTCTTCCTCACACCAGAAAATCTACTATAGACCCTTGAGTAATCAGATAAATGTTTGGCTCAGTAAGAGTAGAATGAATTCAGTGAATGTATTAAATAAAAAATGTGTGAAATGAAATATGAAATAAAGTACGTGTAAGAAAAAGCCAGGGTCTGTTTAGTTATGAAGATGTTCCTTCATGAAAAATGTGGATGCAGCCCTAGCTGGCATGGTTCAGTGATTAGAGCATTGGCTCCAGCACCAAAGGGACTCAGGTTGGATTCCCAGTCAAGGGCACATCCCTTGGTTGCAGGTTTGAACCCTGGCCCCAGTCAGGGCAGGTGCTGGATGTTTCTCTCTTTCTCTCTCTGCTTCTTTCTCTCTCTCCCCTCCCTCATCCCCACATCTCTCTAAAAAAATGAAAAAAATATCCTCAGGTGAGGATTAACAACAACAAAAATGTGGATGCATTGTAAAAAGATGCATGGTAACTAAATATATTTAATATTTTTGAATTGTGAGGTTTTTCCTACATCGATTCAGACTACTGAAAACAGTTTAATTAAAAAGAATAAGGGTTTATTGCCCTGGCCAGATAGCTCAGTTGGTTGGAATGTCATCCAGATATGCCAAAGTTGCAGGTTCAATCCCCCGTTTGGGGCACATACAAGAATCAAACAATCCATCAATAAGTGGAAGAACAAATTGATGTTTTTCTCTCTACCCTCTCTCTCTCTCAAATCAGTAAATAAAAATTTTAAAAAGAAGAAGGATTCATAATCAAGCTGTTTAATTTTATCATTTTTATAAATTTGAACTTATGTGATTTAGCCTTTATAAATTCAAGTAATTTGGCCTTTTGTCTCATATAATTTTAAAGTTTCTTCTTAGGCTAATACTATCCTCAAATACCCTAAACATTGAAGTTTTGAGGCCTCTGAGGTTGTTGGCATTTTTGATCCTTTAAGGCAGAAAGTTGAAGGGCCAGATAGTAAATATTTTAAGCTTTTCAGGCCATGTCATTTAGGTTGCAAGTGCTGCACTCTGCAGTTACAATGCAAAGTACAAACAAATGAATGTGACTATGTTCAACAAAACTTTATTTATAGTAACAGGGTTTGCTTGATTTGCTCTGTGGGCTTAGGTTGCCTAATTTTGTTTTAGGCAAAAAGTCAGCAGGAGAAATGCAGATAATTGTAGTAATGTAGTTGAGGTTCAGCTGAGTTGGGAAGTTACTTCTTTAGCCAAGCCTTCACTTTAGGTCATCTATAACAGGTAGCCACCTCGGAAAATGATTGAAAAGGTTAAAATAAAGTAAGAAAGGCACTGAGCAAAATAATCTGACACATAGTAGATACTTACTAAGTACTGGTACTTGCTTTCTCATCCCCCCCGCTCCCCTTCGTGTTTTATGGCAAATTGACAAATTGACAGATGTGAAATAATTAAGGAGATTCAGACTTTTGACAGTTTTTAGTATATCTAGTTATTCCAAATATTAGAAATTATAACTGTTTATATTTATAGCTGAATTGTCTTGAATTATGGTTACCTTAACTGCTTCCTTCACAATAGTCAAACTTTACATAAAAATCTGAGGGCCCTGGCCAGGTAGCTCAGTTGGCTGGAGCATTGTGCAGATACAGCAAGGTTGCAGGTTCAATACCCAGTCAAGGTATATACAAGAATCAGCCAGTGGATGTATAAATAAGTGGAACAACAAATCGATCTTTCCCTCCCTCCCTTCTCTTTCTATCTCTAAAAAAAAAAAATTTTTTAAATCAATCAATTTTTTTTAAAAAAACTGAGAATTTGTTTCATATATTGAATGTTTTCATTTGTCATGGAAAATATTTGATGATGACACTTAAAATGTATTAACAATACTATGATGTGGCCTAATAAGTAGGCTTTCTATATTTTGCTTGTGTACTTCACAAGTACATTTAAGACTTCATTCATTTAAAATAGTTGACTGCCTTCTATGAATACACCAAAGTGCTGTGCTAGGATTTGGTTGCACTTAAAAGAATACCCAAATATGTGTAATCATTTTTGTGTAATGTTTGGGATATAAGTGAGGCTTCAAAAAGTTGTTTTTCATCCTTTCTGAATTTCTCTTAAGTTAGAACTTGATTTGAGATTTTTTATTTTTTTATTACTATTTTTAAAGTACACTTTTTTTTTAATTGATTTCAGGGAGGAAGGGAGAGGGAGAAAGAGATAGAAACATCAATGATGAGCGGAGACCATCCATTGGCCACCTCCCACACACCCTGCACTGGGTCCACAACCCAGGCATTTGCCCTGACTGGGAATCACCCATGGCCTCCTGGTTCATAGGTTGATGTTCAACCACTGAGCCACACCGGCCAGGCTGATTTGAGATTTTTAACTCTTCTCTCCAAAAACAATCTGTACTCTTTCACAGATCAGAGGCAGGGCTTGCAATAAACTGCATTATGTTTTAATAAATATATTTTTATAGAGTATGTGATTATCAATACTTTGATTAAGCAATTCTACAGAAATTGTGTGAATTAGTTATCATAGACTGAATCAGTAATGAATAACTGTAATTGTATGCTGAGGTAAAGTTTTTTTCATCTCTGAAATAATAGTGAAAATCAGTGTGGGGGCGGGGGCGGGGGAGGGGACAATTTTTGTTGCCCTGCTTATAAACAGCTTACATATGTAGTGAGATCAAGTTCTCAGTGTTATCAGTTTCTCTCACTGACTTCTCAAACATTACTCTAGGGTGTTTTTTTCACTACATTGCTTTTAGTATACATTTTTAATTAGGCTTAAAAAGTGACATAATTTGTAGAGTTGAGTTGCATTGCAAGTGATTTAAAATCTTATGTTCAGATAAGCCATTTGTTTAATTTTACTGATGTCAATGTGCTTGTATTAATATTTTGATTACCTTTTTCCCTTTTGTATAATCTGTTTTGGGTCTTATATTCTTTCCCATTTATACAAGTTTTCTTAGGATGTTCTTTCTCTACAGGTAACTGTAGCATTTTCTGTAGTTGTAGTACAGCACTTATCAAATAGCATTGCAGTTGTATAGGGGTTTTGTTTGTTTGCTTGTTTACTTATCTAATTTCCATACTAAATTTTAAGTTTCATTTTCTTGCCAGTGACTATCCAGGTTTCTGTACCAAGTGGATTCTTACACTATTGAATGAAAGAATTGTTTAATAACCTTTTTAACTGTAGGATTTGTAATACAGTAGTTCCCTCTTATCCGCGGTTTCACTTTACATGGTTTCAGTTACCTGTGGTCAACTGTGGTTTGAAAATATTAAATGGAAAATTTCAGAAATAAACAATTCACAAGTTTTAAATCATACATCATTCTGAGTAGTGTGATTCTCTCCCTCTCCTGCCCCCCCCCATGTGAATTATTCCTTTGTCCAATGTATTCACACTGTATATGCTACCTGCCCAGATCAACTGTGCTTGTGTTCAAGCAACCCTTATTTTACTTAATAATAGCCCTAATGTGCAAGAATTATGATGCTGGCAATTCACATATGCCAAAGAGAAGCCGTAAAGTGCTTCCTTTAAGTGAAAAGGTGAATATAGTAGAGTAAGATATTTTGAAAGAGACAATATTCACATAATTTTATTACAATACTAGAGGCCCGATGCACGAAATTCATGCAAGAGTAGGTCTTCCTTCCCCCGGCTACCAGCACCAGCTTCCCTCTGGTACCCGGGACCCAGGCTTCCCTCACAGCCCTGGCTTTCGTCCGGAAGGTCGTCTGGAAGGACGTCCCGTCTAATTAGCATGTTATGCTTTTATTATTATGATGTTGTTATAACTATCTTATTTTATTATTGGTTTTGTTAATCTCTTACTGCACCTAATTACTAAATTAACCTTTATCATAGGTGTGTATGTATTGGGGGAGAAAACCCCAGTATTTATAGAGTTGGGTGCTATCTGCGGTTTCAGGCACCTCATCCACTGGGGGTCTTAGAACATACCCCCCATGGATAAGGGGGGCGTGCTGTTCATTATTTTTAAGATTGCTCTTTTGTTCCTATTTCTTGTTGCATAGTAACCCGCTTGTTCTTCTGCCTTCTAACACTACCTGGTCAAAATTAGAACATGGCTCATACCCTCAGTCAGCAGTACTACAGTACTAAAAGTTCAATGGATTCTAAACTCAGTGACATTTGTAACCTCATCAGTCTTCTTCTCAGTTTCTTGTTTCCTGTTCTGATGACACAACCCTACTTCTGGTCCTGAAAATACTCTCTGTTAGTCTAATTTATAGATAACAATAGATATGAATATTTATTAATTTTGTTTAATGTTCTTGTTCTAATAACTATGAAATGGTTACTTGATATTTCTTCAATGACGAGGCAAACTATTCTTTTTTATGGCCAGTTGTTGAATTGCATACCAGTGAGGTAATCATCTACTAACTTGCTGACCTTTGAAGCATATTTTTTCCTCTAGTAAGCTATAAATCACTGAGGGAGGTCAAAAGTTGGAATCTCTTACACATTGTTAGAGACCTGAAACTTGTGACAAGTGATTGACTAAAGGATTGACACTTAAGATTAAAGGGGATAGAGAAAAATGTATGTGGAATAGGCATAAAAATAGGCATCTGTAAAGCAAAGCAATAGCTATGTGAGTTTGTAATTAGGATTCTATGAGGGTTGTCATTGTGAGTTATTAACATGCTGAAAGAATAGATGCAATCAAAATTATGACAAGGCTCTGGAACTTCTACCACAGGAAGGGCTCAAAGGCAGCAGTTTTGTTACTATATTTAAAGTGTAGGTGGTTCCTTTTGGAATTTCTCTTACAATTAATGCCTTTATTCCTTTAGGAAATTGGTTTCCTCTAATTTTTAAATTAAAGATGGAACATAATTATTTTTGTGTGGTAGAGGAAGTCCTGACTATTGAAAAGTCATGATTCTAATGATAGTTTAAGTATTTTATTTAGAAATTCTTAGCTGCATTGCTTATGAAATTGTTTAGGGTCTTAGGGATTATATATATATTAGAGGCCCAGTGCACAAAAATTCATGCAAGAGTAGGCCTTTCCTCCGGCTGTGGGCACTGGCTTCCCTCCTCCCGCCACCGGCAGGCACCCGGGACCCGGGCTGGCTTCTCTCGGGCCACCCACAGGCACCAGGGACCTGGGCTGGCTTCCCTCCGACCTCGGCTTCATCAGGAAGGATGTCCAGTCTAATTAGCATATTACCCTTTTATTATAGACTAGAGGCCCGGTACACGAAATTTGTGTACGGGAGGGGGGGTGTCCCTCAGCGTGGCCTGCACTCTCTCTAATCCGGGACCCCTTGGGGGATGTCCGACTACCAGTTTAGAGGAGAATCAATTCCTGTGGGATCGGGCCTAAACTGGCAGTCGGACATCCCTCTCACAATTCGGGACCGCTGGCTCCTAACCGCTCACCTGCCTGCCATCCTGATCTCCCTAACTCAGTGGTTCTCAACCTTTCTAATGCTGTGACCCTTTAATACAGTTCCTCATGTTGTGGTGACCCCCAACCATAAAATTACTTTCGTTGCTACTTCATAACTGTAATTTTGCTACTGTTATGAATCGTAATGTAAATATCTGTGTTTTCTAATGGTCTTAGGCTCTACAGCAGCAGTTTTCAATCTGTGGGTCACAACCCACAGGTTGAGAACTGCTTGGGGCCGGCCCTGGGGGGCTGAGGGCGGGTCTGGCCGCACTACGTGCCTCCGTGCCCCCCCCCCCAACCCCAGTGGGGCTGAAAGGACTCTGGGACTCCGGCAGGGCTGAGGGGACTGGGCACCGCCATCTTGTGGCTATGGGCACCGCCATCTTTGTGACGATATGACAGTCAATTTGCATATTCCCTCTATTAGATAGGATGCTACTTTATCTTTCTACTCTAATTGGAAGAAAAGTTTCACTCTCACTATATTTTCTTGGGGAGAACTACAAAATGGCAGAGCCAGAAGTCATGAGACGCAGTGAGGAATTAAGACTGGGCAAGGATGCAAAAGAAAAACTCAAAGAGGATGTGCTCTGCTCTATTACCAAGTAAATCAAGGTCTTAAAAAATAGGCTTCAGTTTGAGGTGCAGTTGTACCATTTAGTTTTTTACATTGGAGAAGTTACTTATCTTTACTAAGCTAAGTCAGGAAATTGAACAAGGAGATGGTTGTGAGGGATAATGCATGCCAGGTACAGTGAATGAATGAGTACATATTAATCCCTTATTAAGCAGTAGCTTAAGAGAGAGGAAAGGCAACAAAAACTTTTGGAAAAAGGGACACTGCCAATATAAATGTGTGCTTCAGGAAAGATAACTTGGCAGTATTGTGTAAAATTACTGGCAACTAGAAAGACTGTCAAGTTCATAGAAAAATCCATGAAAGAGTGTATATATGATTTAAGGTAGTGGTATGAAAAGAGAGGAAGAATTAGGGGTGTATATATGTGAGATATTAAGGAGGGAGAATTGATGGGCGTTAATATAATTATCAATATATTTAGGGATAATATAATTATGACTTTCAATATTTAAATTTGACCCCAGGGGATAGCTGGTTTATCTGACAGGTTTTAACCTTTTGCACTCGGATGTCGAGTGTGACTTGACACAGTTAGCATTAGAATAAAGGAATCGAGAAAAAAGCAAGCGAGTGCAAAGGGTTAAGATATAAATTAATATTTTATTAAACTGTCTGTCAAGGTAGGACATGTGGCTCACTTTGGCAGCACATACTAAAAATTGGAGCAATGCAGAGTGGAGAATAACTTTTTAAAATGTTACCAGGAACCTGGAATGCTGGTAACTTAAATTCACTTTTCAAATGAGTAGGAAAATTCACATGCATTCTACCAATCCTCCACTGGAGTACCTCTGCTGCTTGGCTAACTTGAGTAGTATTTAGAAACTTTCAGCAATAGATGTCATGTCACCGCAGTCTGGTGTTATAGTAAACTTGTAGTCTGTTAACATATGTAACAGTGAACTATCGTATTAAAGTTCATTTTATGAAGAAAGAAGTTGAGAAAAGATGAATTTTCTCTAGTCATATTTTAAAGGTAACAACAGAGTGATGTACAGTTGACCTTTGAACATTTCAGGAGTTAGGGGTGCTGACCCCCATCCCAGTCAAAAATCCTTGTATAACTTTTGGCTCCTCATAAACTTAAGTTGTCCCTTAGTATCTACAGAAGATTGGTTCCAGGACCCCCGTGGATACCGAAATCCTCTGATGCTCAAGTACTTTATATTAAACTAGGGGCCTGTTGCACGAAATTCGTGCACTGGGGGGGAGGTCCTTCAGCCCAGCCTGCCCCCTCTCACAGACTGGGAGCCCTCAGGGAATGTCCTACTGTCCTCCCTCTACGGGAGGTGACCAGGCTGATCAGGGGAAGGTGCCAGCCCCATCACCCCGCTGCTGCAGCCACTGCCATCCACCACAGCTGCCAAGGTGTTTTCATCAACATGGACTCCAGTCCCTTCACCATGAAAAAATGACAACTTTCTTTAGGCATTTTCAAGATGTGTCTTTCATAGGATATGACATTTCTTTTTTTTTTTTATCCTCACCTGAGGATATGTTTCCATTGATTTTTAGAGTGTAGAAGAGAGAGAGGGAGAGACAGAGAGAAACAGTGTGAGAGGGACACTTTGATTGGTTGCCTCCTGCATGAGCCCTGACCTGGACTCCAGCCAGGGAGGAGCCTGTAACCTAGGTACATGGACTTGATCATAATCAAACCCGGACCCTGCGGTCAGCAGGCCTAGGCTCTATCCACTGAGCCAAACCGGCTAGGGCAGGATATGACATTTCTTAGCCCCTCCAGCAGCGGACCTTTGTTTTTTTCTCCAGGAGTGAGGTGGAAAAAACCTAGATCACCTTCTTGGATTCTTATTACCCGAGTTACCAAGAACACTGCAAGTGGTGGCATACAGGGAGCTTAGCCAATGAGTGGTCCAGAAAAGGTGTTTACGCTTGAACTGGTTTGGCTCAGTGGATAGAGCATCAGCCTGTAGACTAAAGGGTCCCAGGTTTGATTCCTGTTAAGGGCATGTACCTTGATTGGGAGCACATCCCCAGTGGGGAGTGTGCAGGAGGCAGCTGATTGATGTTGCTCTCTCACCGATGTTTCTGACAGTCTATATATTTTTTAAAAAAAAAGAAAAGAAAAGGTGTTTCCTCTGCAGCCCATGTGCAGAGGATCCCCTGCGTTGTGTCCACTGGACTAGGGGCGTGTCCCTGGCCCGCGTTCGTTGTGTCTGCCGGGCTGGGGGCGTGGACCTGGGCCACTTGGCGTGGGTGTATGTGCAAGCGGCCGCAAGGCGGGAACTTCCGCCCCGCAGCTGCTTGCACTTGGCGCCCCTGGCCACTTGTCCCAGGACCCAGCCCGCTTGGCATCCCCGGCCACTTGTCCTGGGACCCAGGCCACTTGGCGCCAGCGCCCGTAGGCCACTCCTGGCCAGGGGCGTTCTGGGATCCCAGCCGCTCAGGGCCTACACGCAGGCCTACAGGCTCAGAGTGGTCTGGGTCCCGAGGATGTTCCCGGGACCCAGGCCGCTCAGCACCCACATATGCAAATTAACCCACCATCTTTGTTGGTTTAATTTGCATACTCCTGATTGGCTGGTGGGTGTCGCGGAGGTACGGTCAATTTGCATCTTACTCTTTTATTAGTGTAGATCAGGGGTCCTCAAACTTTTTATTTTTTATTTTTTTAAATAAATCTTTATTCAGATTATTACAATTGTTTCTCCTTTTTCCCCCCCATATCTCCCCATCACCCGGTTTCCTCCCCCCTGTTGTCCTTATCCATAGGTGTATGATTTTTGTCCAGTCTCTTCCCATACCCCCCACACAGACACCCCTTTCCCCTGAGAATTATTAATCCACTCCCATTCTACGCCTCTGATTCTATTATGTTCACCAGTTTATTCTGTTCCTCAGATTTTTAATTCACTTGATTTTTAGAATCACTTGTTGATAGATATGTATTTGTTCATAATTTTTATCTTTTTTCTTCTTTTTCCTCTTTTTAAAGAATACCTTTCAGCATTTCATATAATACTGGTTTGGTGGTGATGAACTCCTTTAGCTTTTTCTTATCTGTGAAGCTCTTTATCTGCTCGTCAATTCTGAATGATAACTTTGCTGGGTAGAGTAGTCTTGGTTGTAGGTTCTTGCTATTTATCACTTTGAATATTTCTTGCCATTCCCGTCTCGCCTGCATAGTTTCTGATGAGAAATCAGCTGACAGTCGTATGGGTGCTCCCTTGTAGGTAACTAACTGTTTTTCTCTTGCTGCTTGTAAGATTCTCTCTTTGTCTTTTGCCCTTGGCATTTTAAGTATGATGTGTCTTGGTGTGGTCCTCTTTGGATTCCTCTTGTTTGGGGTTCTGTGCGCTTCCTGAACCTGTAAGTCTATTTCTTTCACCAGGTGGGGGAAGTTTTCTGTCATTATTTCTTCAAATAGGTTTTCAGTATAATGCTCTCTCTCTTCTTCTGGCACCCCAAAAATTCGGATGTTGGTACGCTTAAAGCCATCCCGGAGGCTCCTTATGCTATCCTCACACTTTTGGATTCTTCTTTCTTTCCGCCTCTCTGGTTGGGTGTTTTTTTTCTTCCTCATATTCCAGATCTTTGGTTTGACTCTTCGGGTACGGTGGTCTACTCTGTATATTCTTTATTTCAGACAATGTATGCATAATTTCTGACTGGTCCTTTTCCATTTTTTTGGTATTCTCATTTAGGTCCTTGAAGGTCTCTTCAAGTTTCTCAGCGGTTTTTAGAAGATTCTTGAGTAACCTTATAAATATGGTTCTGAACACTGTGTCGTCCATTAGTTTGCTTTCATCTACCTCTCCTACTTGTGACATACTTCGATGTCTCCACGTTTTGGCTGCCTCCCTGTGTTGATGGACTGACTTTGTGTGTTTGGTGACCTATAGGGGCTGGTAGCTCAGCTTCCCCAATTACCCTAGGTGGTCGCTCTTGGTCTCCCCTTTGTGGGCTGAGTGGAAAGTCTTGGTGTAGTTAAAAGCCCTGATTGCTGTTGGTACACTGGGAGGAATTGACCTCCGGTCCAATTGGTTGTGAGGGCCTGCTGTGTCTATAATGGGAGAATTGCTGTGCTGGAGACACAGTAGGGCTTTGGTGCTCACTGAGTCTGCCTTTTGAATGTGTCCCTTATGAGAGTGGTTGGAATCTGGTGTCGTCCACACCGACAGAAAAGTCACTCTCACTCTCCGACCGATGGCCGAGAGTCCCGTAGGCGTCTGGGTCCCCCGCGTGTCCCCAGAAACTGGAGTTCAGAGTGGTTGGGATTGTTGGTATCACTGGCGGGAGTTGATCTCCAAGGCAGGCTGTGAGGATCAGCAGTGTCTCCGCTGGGAGAGCTTCTGTGCTCAGCTTGGATGGGGCGGAGTCTCAGGGTGGCGCAGACAAGCTTTGGTTTTCCGTCTGCTCCACCCTAAGAGGGGCGGTTTCTCCGTGCCCGAATTAATGGCTGCGCGCCTCTGAGAGAAGGCAGCTTTCGAGCCTCTCCCGCTGCCTAACAGACCAGTTTCTCCCCAGCTGGGGCTGGATTTCAGTGTAGACCAGAGGTTTTGTTTTTCTCCCGAACGAGAAATCCAGCCACTGGGAGGGCTGTGCTCAGCTTGGATGGGGCGGAGTCTCAGAATGGCGCAGACAAACTTGGTTTCCCGTCCGCGCAGCCCTAAGAGGGTAGGTTTCTCCGTGCCCTAATCAATGGCTGCGCACCTCTGAGAGAAGGCAGCTTTCGAGCCTCGCCCACTGCCAAATAGACCAGTTTCTCCCCAACCGCAGCTGGATTTCAGTGCAGTCGGGAGGTTTTGTTTTTCTCCCAAACGAGAAAGCCAGCCACGCAGCGTCTGCTGCCCTCCTTCTCCGCGCGCTGCGAGCAAGCCTGCCGCGTATTCAGCCGCCCGCCCTTTCCGCACTCACGGATCTCCGCACCTCCACAGCTCCTGAGGCTCAGCGTCCCCCTCTCTTTTTTTCTCTAGTTGTAGGTTTTCCACTCTGCCAGCTTTCCGGTGGTTCTAGACGGTGTGCGCTCTGTTTTCCAGTTGTAGTTTCAAAATTGTTGTGGCAGGCAACAATTAGGTGTTTACCTTATGCCGCCATCTTGGTTTCTCCCCTCAAACTTTTTAAACAGGGGGCCAGTTCACTGTCCCTCAGACCGTTGGAGGGCCGGACTATAGTTTAAAAAAAACTATGAACAAATTCCTATACACACTGCACATATCTTATTTTGAAGTAAAAAAACGAAACGGCAAAAACACCCGCATGTGGCCCGTGGGCCGTAGTTTGAGGACGCCTGGTGTAGATCAACACATGCAATCTGCCCTCTGCATCCAGGGACTCCCAACTGCAAATTGAAAACAGTACAGGTGTTTATTGAAAACAATCTGCATATAATTGGAGCTTCTAAGTTCAGACTCTTATTATTAAAGGGTCAACTATAATTATGTGATTTTTTTTAAAAGAGGTCTGTAGTCAGTATGGTATCATCTTACAGAGATGTAACTAACATAGCACTGTGGATCCACACAAGGGTTCGCTGATCTGGATTTTAGTTCCTGCTCTATTAACATCTAGCTCTGTGACTTAACTTGCAATACCTACAATATCTTCTGGAAAATGGGGATGTCTGATCTGCTTACCTTTAAGGGCAATTGTGAAGATAAAACTGAGATGTGTTTTAATTTACTGTAGACACGGGAAAGCTTTACAAATGTAACTTTTGAATATGTAAATTATACATTTTCATTTCTAGCCTGTTCTCTCTGGTTTTCCTGTCTAGCAGTTAACAACCTGTCAACGTCCTCACTTTAAATGCAATACTTCTAAAATGGAATTTATCATCTTTCCAGTTCTTCCCATCCTTCTCTCCCCAGGGAAAAACCCATATTCTCTGAATTATATTTTAAGGTCCTATAATTTCTCCAAGGTTCAATTGTCATGCTCAATATTTTAGAATTATATTTGGCTCTGGTCTCTAAATCTTGTCAAATGATCCATTGTAGTGGCCATTGTTTGAAATTATCTTTACTGCTACTTCCTTTATCTTCCCATGCACAAAATATTAAAAACATTGTCTCTCTTGACTATTCTACTTATATTTCCCCTAGTCAACTCTGGTTACAGTGTATAGTAAATTTAAACTTTCTAAAAAGCCATTTTTTGTTTTGTTTTTTTTTTAACTCAAACCCATAGTCACCCACTGCTTGCATGAGAAATTCAAACAATTTAGCTAAGCATTCAGAGTCAACTGTGGCTTTATCTTCTATCTCTTACATTGGCTCTGTTCCTTAGCAAGACTATTCTTGTTCTCCAACTAGGTCATATATATTCTTCATTGTTAGCAATATACTAAAAAGCCATTTTGCAAGTAATTTGATTCCATATGTTTAAAAATCCAGTTTTAAAATGTTATAGGCAGTTTGAAATGTTATAAATTACCTTTGTCCAAGTGCCTTTTTAAAAACTTTACTAACCTTTTGGATTCATTTAATCTTTTATTACGAAGTTGTTGAAGGTGATAATGGGGCAGTTCAAGTAACCAAGCATTTGATACTCTTTGGCTTTTAACCAATTCCTACTTTGAGTGTGTGGTCTTGAATATCTCCAAAGACCTTCAATTCTGTGTATGATGCAAGCAAATGGAGAATTTCCCCACTAAATTAAAAAACACACAATACTTTTCACTTCAGAGAATATTATATATGATAAATAGGGAGCTTAATTATCTTGTTTTAAAAAATGATTTCTTGTTCTCTATTTTGCAAGGTACTACTAGAGCAGAGTAATAGTCAGATTTGTAAAGGATTCATTATGCAATCCCATTGGTTCCTGGGAATACTTACCAGTACGGCCAAAGCTAAATTTTAAGTATAAAAAAGCAAGAAGAGACTATTAGATATTTGGATTTGCAAATGTGTTTTTCATAGAATTTCATTGTTTACAAGAGAGAATGTCTATGGACAAGTGAAGGAAAATCTTAGGCAGGTACTCTTCAAAACAGTGGTTGCCAACTGATAATCCACGGACCACTGGTGGTCCATGAGGTCTGAACGGTTGGCAACCGCTGCTTAAAAACACTGAACCGAGAATCATTATAATCCCTAGTTTTTCTTTCTCTTTACTTCGTATTGGATAAGACTAAATGAAAATAATGGCAAGAGTGAAGAGCTTCTTTTCTCAGGTCATATAAACTTGGTATGAGTCTTGGCTCTGCCATTTAGATTTATGATCTCTGGAAGCAACTTAACCTCTCCATACTTGTTTTCCACATCTGTAAACTGAGGATAACTTTGAGGAGTTGAAAGGATTGAACAGGAGTTGAAAGGATTGAATGAGATGATATATGTGAAATTCTTGGCACTCTGAACTTTCAAGTCTATTGCTTTTACTTCTACTACTAACCACTCTCACCATCACTGTTTACTCAAACCAATAAATTAAATTTAAAAATAAAATAAATTAAGAAAACCATTTAAATAATCATTCTACTTTTGTCCTCTGGTGAATACTATATAAGGATGTTGAAAGAATCATCTATACTAATAAAAGGATAATATGCTAATTAGACCGGATATCTTCCTGATGTCCTTACTAACAAAGCTGGGCCCGGGAGAAGCCACCCGCCTGCGGTCCCGGGCGCCAGCAGCTGTGGCTGCAACCTGGGAGAAGCTGCCCGCCCACAGTCCCAGGCGCCAGCGGTTGCTGCCCAGGAGAAGCCGCCCATCTGCGGTCCCGGGTACCTGTGGCCGGCCAGAGGGAGGAAAGCCCGGGTCCTGGGTTCCTGCGGCCGGCTGGAGGAGGGAAGCCTGGGTCCTGGGTGCAGAGCCGAGGCAGAGGCCATTAGGAGTGATCAGGCAAGCAGAGGTGGTTAGGAGCGATCAGGCAGGCAGAGGTGGTTAGGGGTGATCAGGCAGGCAAGTAGGCAGGCGAGGGGTTAGGAACCAGCAGTCCCAGATTGCAAGAGGGTGTAGGCTGTGCTGAGGGACCCCTCCGCCTCCGTGCACGAATTTTGTGCACCAGGCCTCTGGTCTAGTCTGATATAATGGATGTAAACCCATATACACAGGAGTACCTATTACAACTATTGAATGTTTATTTTGAGGTACTTAGCCAGTTTCTGCTCCCACTCCCAGCTCCAGGAAACCACCAACCTGCTTTCTCTGACATTGCTAGTTTTGCCTTTCTTAAAAATGTCATATGAATGGAATCATGTAATCTGTACTCTAGTGTCTGGCATTATGGTTTTCAGGCCATCCATGTTGTTGCATATCATCACTAGTTCATTCTTTTTTTTTATTGGACTAGAGACCCGGTGCACAAAATTCATGCATGGGGGCGGTCCCTCAGCCCGGCCTGCACCCTCTCCAATCCGGGACCCCTCGGGAGATGTGTGATTGCCGGTTTAGGCCTGATCTCTGTGAGACCACTGGCTCCTAACTGCTCACCTGCCTGCCTGTCTGATCACCCCTAACCACTCTGCCTGCCTGCCTGCCTGCCTGATCGCCTTTAACCACCTCTGCCTGCCTGCCTGATCACCCCTAACCACCTCTGATCGTCCCTAACTGCTCCCCTGCCAGCCTGGTCACCCTTAACTGCCTCTGCCCCCACCACTGTGGGTTTGTCTGGAAGGATGTCCAGAAGACATCCGGTCTAATTAGCATATTACCCTTTTATTAGTATAGATAGTATTCTGTGTGTTATTTATCTGTTTGACAACTGAATGACATTTATATTGTGCCCAATTTTAAGTTGTTAATAATGCTTCTTTGACTGTTCATACAAATCTTTGTGATTTTTATAAATAAAACTAGAGGCCCAGTGCATGATTGAATCATGCACATGTAGGGTCCCCTACACGCTTTTGCTTTTCGCGGTGGAGCTGGGTGCCTGTCCGCTGGTGCACCAGGCCTTTCAGGAGCCTCCGGCTCGGCGGAGGCTTCTGAAAGGCCTAGTGCCGGAGCAGACAGGCACCCAGCTCCCACGCTTTTGATGGTCCGCGGCTGCTGAGGGGGGCTACCCTGCTGTTGAGAGGCGCAGGGGGAGGGACTCCCGCCCCCTGCGCCTCTCAACGGCCGCTGAGGGGGGCTGCGGCGGACACCTGGCTACCCTGCCGTTGAGAGGCGCAGCTGGGTGTCCGCGGCAGGCCCCCTCAGCGGCCGTGGATCTGGCCGTTGAGAGGCACAGGGGGCGGGAGTCCCGCCCCCTGCGCCTCTCAACAGCAGGGTAATCCCCCCTCAGTGGCAGCGGATCCGTGCCTCTCAATGGCCGGATAGGCCACCCCGAGTCCCGCCCCCCAGCCTCCCGCCGCCCAATCGTGGGCGTAGCGGAGTGATGGTAATTTACATGTTACTCTATTATTAGATAGGATTATGTTTTTGTTTTTCTTTTGTGGAATCTCTGGGTTATATCAGGATGTTTTAAGAAACTGCCAAACTCAATATCATTTTACACTCTCATTAGTATTATTTGAGCATTTTGATTTCTCTACATCCCCTCCAATGCTTAGAATTGTCAGTCTTTTTTAAGTTTAGCTATTTTATTGTGTTTGTAATGGTATTTTATTGTTATTTAACAGCTTTGTACAATTCATACTATACAATTCATCCATTTCAAGTGTACAATGGCTTTAAGTATATTCAAAGTTATTCAGCGCTCACCACAATTAATTTTAAACATTTCATCAGTCCCCTCCCCCAAAAGAACCCTGTGCTCCCTAACCATAATTCCTCCACCCACAGCTTTAGGCAACTACTAATCTATCTATTGCTATACATTTGCCTATTCTGGACATGTTATAAACAGAATCATACAGTATGTATGAGGTCCTTTGTGACTGGCCTCTTTCATTTCTGTTTACAAGGTTCATTGATGTATCATGTATTGGTACTTTAATTCTTTTTATTGCCCAATAATATTTCATTATGGGTATACAACATTTCATTCATTCACCAATCAGTTAATGAACATTTGGATTTGGATTATTTTTCACTTTGGGGCTATTATGAATTAGGCTGCTGTACACATTTTGTACCAGTTTTTTGTATGTAAGTATGTTTTCATTTATCTTGGATGTACACCTAGGAGCGGAATTTCTGGAGCATATGCTAACTCTTATGTTTAGCCTTTTAAGGAATTATACTATTTTCCAGTGTGGTTATACCATTTGACATTCCCACCAGCAGTGTGTGAGGGTTCCAGTTTCTCCACATTCTCATTAGCCTTATCTGTCTTTTTGTATTTAGTCATCCTAGTGCGTGTTAAGTGATTTCTCTTACTTTTTAATTGAGGTATAATAGGCATGCAATATTATATTAGTTTCAGGTGTACAGTATAATGATTTACACATTTATACATTGCAAAATGATCACCACAATAAGTCTAATTAGCATCTGTTCCAATACAATTAGAATATTTGTGTGTGCTGAGAACTTTTAAGATTTACTTTCTTAACAACTTGGACTCTCATTACATCCCCATGACTTATTTTGTATCTGAAAGTTTGTACCTCTTGATCCTCTTTATCCATTTTTCCTATCCTCAACACCCACTCTCCTCTGGCAACCACCAGTGTGTTATCTGTATATGAGTGTTTTTATTTTTTTAAAGAGGAAGAGAGAGAGAAACATCCATCAGCTGCCTCCTGCATGCTCCTTACCTGGAATCAAGCCTGCAACCTAGACATGTGCCCAACCTTGAATTGAACTGGCATCCTTGCAGTGCATGAGACAACATACAACCAGTTGAGCCACACTGGCCATGGCTGAATATGAATTTTGTCTTATTTGTTCGTTGTTGGGTTTTTTCTTCTTATTTTGAGATTCCACATAATAGTGAAATCATACAGTATTTGTCTTTCTGTGTCTATAAATGTGAGAGTTTATTTCTGGACTCTTAATTCTATTTCATTGATTTATATTTATCCTTATGTCACTATCTCGTGGTTTTAATTTGCATTTTTTAAAAGATTAATGATGTTGAATATCTTTCCAAATGATTATTTTTGCCACTTATCTATCTTCTTTATTGAAGTAGTCCAATCTCTTGCCTTATTTTAAAAAATAGATTTTTAACTTACTGAGTCATAAGAGTAGTTACAGCAGACATACATACTTTACAAACATTTCTTTCTTTTTTTAGCTTTACCTCTCCATTTTCTTAACAGTTTCTTTAGTGGCATATTTGGGGTTGACATATTCTATTACCATTCAGTGGGTTCTAAAAGCCTGGTGGAATCAACTTGGCAACTGATTGGATAATAGAGCTTGAAAAAGATAAAGATCTTGGAGATCACTAGTGGTATAATTAATAGTAGTGAAGAGTTTGTCAGTTTGGGATACACAAACTGACTTATGATGGTTTGAGTTATGATTTTTCAACTTTGATGATGACACAAAAGCAATGTGCATTTAGAAGAAACCATACTTCAGATTTTAAATTTTGACACCCCCCCCCCCCCCCCGGTCATATATGCGGTTCTATACTCCCTCAGATTGCTGGGCAGTATCAGTGAGCCACATGATCATGAGGGTAAATACCTGATACTCTCTAGTGTAGTATTAAGTGCATTTTCAACTTAATATTTTCAACTTACTGTAGGTTTATCATGACGTGACTCTGTTGTAAGTTGAGAAACATCTGTATATTGAAATTGAGATTCCTGGTGAATTCCATATAAAAATGTACTTTCTAGTTCCTCAACCTGGAAACATTTCTGGATCTTCTCAGAGAGCACTCACTTTGTTGGCTTTCAGGTCTCAGATACCACCTGAAATAGGGCTTCCCTGGACATCTTATCTGATGTTGCACCTTCTAAAATCACTACCTACATATATTACTAGAGGTCCGGTCCATGGATTTGTGCACTGGTAAGGTCCCTCAGCCTGGCCTGCGCCCTCTCGCAACCCAGAACCCATCAGGGGATGTCAGAGAGCCAGTTTCAGCCCAATCCCCGCAGGCCAGGCTGAGGGACCCCACCGGTGCACGAATCCATGCACCAGGCCTCTAGTATGCATATAAGATCTTTGGTTAATCTCTTCCTGCCCTCCCTCCTCCCCCATTCCCTCTGAGATTCATCAGTCTGTTCCATGTTTTCATGCCTATGGTTTCCACTCCTGCATTGAGTATCTGCCCCCTGGTGCTCAGTGCATGTCATAGCTACCAGACAGCCAGCTGGCTGGTTGCTTAGGCTTTTATATATAGAGATATTGATGCAGGTGTTCTGGGGGTTCTGGGACTCAAGGATTCTCCACCCACTGTGGGTTCTTGGCTTTGGGCAGGAAAGAATTCAAACACAAGCCAACATAGAGTTTAAAATGAAAGTGAGTTTATTAGTGAAGTAGTGAGACAGAGAATGGGCTACTCTGCCGAGCAGTTCCCCCTTTAGCAGAATTTGCTTCTTTTATTGAGATTCATTTAATAGGAGGTTACGGTATTCAGTGAGGGGGAGGAATATTCAGGATTTTTCTGGGAAAGGGGTGGAGATTTCTCAGAGGAGTTCTATTGGCCATTTTGTGTACTTATGTGGGCTTTCTGTTTTTCATCATGGCATGGTAAGGTGTGTCGTTTAGCACGTTAATGTATTACAATCCTATCTAATAAGAGGGTAATATGAAAATTAACCGTCACTCCGTCACAAAGATGGAGGCACCCATAGCCACAAGATGGTGGCGCCCAGTCCTCTCAGCCCCACCAGAGTCCCCCAGTCCCAGTAGGCGGGAGGCGGGGGGGCACTGAGAGCAGGCAGCGTGAGCGGCCTGCTGGAATGCTTGTTTTGTCGCCGCGGCGACAAGGCAAGTGTTCCACACTGGTGGCCAGGCCGGGGTGCGGAAGGGCCTCTGGACCGCGGAGAGCCTCTGGGCAGCGGGTGTGGAGCGGCCAGGCCCCGCAGAGAGCTGGCGCACGGATTCGTTTGCAGGGCTACTAGTAGTGTATAATGAGGCTAGGGGTTACCATTAGTTGAAATTAGTCGCCATGTTGTATCAATCTGGCCTCTGCTGCTTTTAAGCCATAAATCCAATAGGGGGTGGTCTTCCTTCTTCTTGACAGTTTCTGTAGCTTTTTTCAATAGCAGCTGTTCTGTCACATACTCTATCTCAATATTACCCTGTTTTACTTTCTTTGTAGCCATTTATCTGAAGTCATCTTATTGTGTGTTTGCTTTTTATTATCTACTAGTGACCCAGTGCATGAAATTCATGCACATTAAAAGGGGATTAATTAGAGGAAATAATTTAATATTGCTATTTGCCCTTTCTCTATAATAGAAGTGTCAGAGGTGAAAGAAAATTAGTAAAATGTATATGAAAACCTTCCTCCTGTCAGAGTCTGGGGCTTACCATGGGACCTAGAGTCAAGTCCCTGCCCACTCACATGAACCTCAAAATCGCAAGAGACCCAGACCCGGCCGCCCCCCCTCCCCATTGGGCTAGATCCAGACACAGCCAATCCCACCCTTGTCAAGCCCTGCTGGGCAGGGGGCGTAGCCTCAGGTCCCCTGGCCCGGCGCCAGGACGGGGTGTGTGGCCTGAGGTCCTCCAGCCCAGACCGGGGCGGGGGGCATGCCAGATAGGGGACACGGCCTGAGATCCCCTGTCAAGCCCCACTGGGTGGGGGGCATGGCCTGAGGTCCCCCGTCAAGCCCTGCCAGGCGGGGGGGGGGGGGGGTGCAGCCTCAAGTCCCCTGTCAAGCCCCACCGGCAGGGGGGCACAGCCTCAGGTCCCCTGTCAAGCCCTGCTGGGCGGGGGCACGGCCTGAGTTCTCCAAACCCAGCACTGGGAGTGCAGCTTGAGGTACCCCGTCAAGCCCCTCTGGGTGGGGGGCATGGCCTGAGGTCCCTGTCAAGCCCAGCCAGGCAGGGGGGCACAGCCTCAGGTCCCCTGGCCCGGTGCTGGGGCGGGGGGTGAGGCCTGAGGTCCCTTGTCTTGCCCCACTGGATGGGGGGTGCGGTCTGAGGTCCCCGACCTGGTGCTGGGTTGGGGGGGCACGGCCTGAAGTCCCTGTCAAGCCCCACCTGGTGGGGGGCATGGCCTGATGTCCCCCAGCCTGGCACTGGGGCGGGGTGAGACTGAGGTCCCCTAACCCAGCACCAGGACGTGAAGCGCACCTTGAGGTCCCCTGTCAAGCCCTGCTGGGTGGGGGGATGCAGCCAGAGGTCCCCTGTCAAGCCCTGCTGGGTGAGGGATGCGGCCTGAGGTTCCCTGTCAAGCCCCACTGGGGCGGGGGAGGGCATAGCCTCAGGTCCCTGCTGATTGCTCCTTAAGGCTCCTTATGGGAACTTGGCCTCAGCTGTGGGTGCAGCCATCTTTGTGAAGGAGTGATGGTCAATTAGCATATTCCCTCTATTAGATAGGATTGCTCTACCACAGCTATTTTCAATTGTTTTCATCTCATGGCACACATAAACTAATTACTAAAATTCTGTGACACCAAAAATATATTTTTTGCTGATCTGACAGAAAAAAAAGGTATAATTTTGATTCATTCACACCGGACAGCTATTATTGTGTTAGTTGTTGTCATTTTTTAATTTGACAATGTAAGGGAAAAAGAAATCAGTGCCCTGACTAAATAGTCAGGTATCACATGTTTTAAAATTCTTGTAGCACACCAGTTGAAAATTGCTGCCCTACTAGAATATAATCTCCATTAGGACAGGATCCTTTCTGTCTTGGTCTCCAATGTAGTATCAACATTTCTCCCTCTGAACTAACTGTTTCTCATCTGTCATATTCTCATTTTCTAAACTTATTTTATTTGCGTCATAAACTATTCACGATGTATAAAATTGATCCAGAAATTAAAACAAAGAACAAAACAAAATACTGCGTTTTTGTTTGAGCTTTAACCTAGAGGTCAAAGGTGTCAGGAAAAATAATCAGCAAGCCCTAGTTGGTGTGGCTTAGTTGGTTGAAGCGTTGTCCTGTACACCAAAAGGTGTCGGGTTCGATTCCCAGTCAGGGCACATACCCAAGTTGTGGGTTCACGTTCCCCAGTTGATTGGTGTTTCTCACATTGATGTTTCTGTATCTCTCTTTCTTCTTTCTTTCCTTCCTCTGCCCCCCTTCTCTAAGATCAATAAAAAAGTATGTTATTCTTTTAAATAATAATAATCTGCAAAAAAGGGTCTTCTCCCTTTTTAAAACCTTTTAAACCAGTTATGTTTACCTCTTTCTCATCACTTATTCAGGTAGTTTATATTGGCTTTAATGTATGTCCAGTGGAGATTGGGAAGGGTTGCATTTTTACTTAACTAGTATACTAAGAAATCCTAGCCATTTGCCAACAGAATTGGATATCATATTGAATTAACCTTTCCCTCCTCTCCCTCTCACTAAAAAGCATTGCAGACTTTTATACTTGATTGTCTCTTTCCTGTTTTACAGAGTAAGAAAGCTGGAGTTTTGTGAAAACCAGAGAAGAGAAACTAAGAGAATAGTAGACAAGGCCTTTCCAATTTGCATAATGTAAGTTCTTTTCACTATTCTTGGACTGAATCTTGTGTTAGCTGAAAAAGTTGTTTCTATGGGAACTAATAGGCCAACTCCTCAGAATCAGAGGAATGCTGATTACTTAAAATGAGAATTCCCAGCTGCTGGTCAAAGGGCATTACTTGTGGGAGAAAGGGAGGAAGGATGAATTGAAAAAAAATCTAGAATTCTGGACACTAGTGTCAACCAACCATGTTTATGCATATGAAGTGCATGTTTTACATTTTCCTCTGTCTATAAATTAGAATACTAATTATATAGGAAATTGTGTTCCTGCTAACCTGTCATGTTTCCCAGCTCTCACACAAATGGTTCTCTTTCTTAGTGTAGAGTTTTCAGTAGGCTAATACTCCTCACTGTTTCACGACACCTGATTTCAATCATTTGTATTTATTGAAGCTTATTTGGCATCCTTTTTTTAAAATATATTTTATTGATTCTTTACAGAGAGGAGGGGAGATGGACAGAGAGCTAGAAACATCGATGAGAGAGAAACATTGACCAGCTGCCTCCTGCACACCCCCCACCGGGGACATGCCCGCAACCAATGTACATGCCCTTGACCGGAATCGAACCTGGGACCTTTCAGTCCGCAGACCGATGCTCTATCCACTGAGCCATACCTGTTTTGGCTTATTTGGCATCTTTTAACCCCCTTTCTCTATAGCCAATTCACATAAGCAAAGCCCTTGCCCACTAGTTAGAAGCTAGCATTGAAACAGCTTTGGCCTGCCAACCTGAAAATTTATTTTCTTGATTTTGTAGACTATGTGAAGAGTTTTGATCAATTTTTTTTCTTTAATTTTTTTCCCCACCACGAAGGAGCATGAGCTGGGACTCTGATGAGGATTTGAAATGTGGGCTTTTGAGACATTTAAAAAAAAATTATTTATAATTAGAGGGTTGAAAGGAGAGAAATACTCTTAGGGCCAGCAACTTGTTAACTGTGTTATCTGTATAAGATGGTCTCTTATTTATATAAGGAGGTAATTCTCTAGTTCAGTCATTTACTAGCTTCTGGATTGTCAAAATGTTTTTCTTCTTTCTTTTTTGGAGAGGGAAAGTATAATTCCTTTGGCCTAGGACTCTTTCACTGTTTATTGATATGTGTTGACTACATATAGCAAGCTAGGACACAGCATAATATTTCTGATTCTGGAAGAACTTGCTGAATCTTTCATTGCCTTTGAGTTAACTAGTGATCATTATATTTGGAGTGTTGTATGGTGAGATTATTTAACCGAGTTGGTGTGAAAAAACTTATTAAAGGAATAGGGATTTGTGGTAGATCTTGAAGGTAGAAGAGGAAAGGAGAAACAGTTTATATTTCTTAGTTTATAAGGCATTTAGGCAGGAAGAAAAAGATATGGGATAGGCACAAATAGGAAGCCAACTTAGAAGGCTTGTATAAGAAAGTAGTAAAAGATACAGTTAGAAAGTTTGGGTTTATCTTGTGAGTTCAAACTCTCTTCTGTAGGCAACATGAAAGCTATCAGAGGTTCTGAACTAGGGTGATTTGCTCATATACTTAATCGATTTTTTTTCTTTAAATTTTTTACTAGATATCAGAGCTATAGAGATGAATAAGACAGATCCCTGCTGATTAGATAATTTACCTATATGCTCTACAGTCACCTTGCAGTTAATGTGTCCAAAACTAAATCCATATTAACTAAGTCCATATTACCCTTTAATTGCTCACCCCTTCTATCTAATTCTCCCTCTCTTTATTATTCTCAGTCTTAGTTAATGACATTGCCATTCACCTAGTGATCCAAGGATAGTGGCCCTGGAGTCCCACTGTCTGGGTTCATATCCTGCAGCCTCCTGTTTGCTTGGCCCTGTGCTGGATAGTATCACAGATCCAGAGACTAGTCAGCCTGGTTTCTGACCTCCAAGGGCTTCTAGTTTGATGGGCAGACAAAGACTTAAAAGAAGAGTAGATAAGGATTAGATCCTAGGCGGTCTGATTCCCGAGCCTGATCTTTTTAGCATTTTGTTGTCTTGGGTAACTGCGTAGATATAGTGGCATTAATTAGAATTGAGAATAGAGGAAGAGGATCAAAGAGACTATGAGAAGATTAAAGGTAAATATGCATTTAATTTTGGAGACATTAATTTCTAGATCCCTGTAGGACATTTTTGTAGGTAGACTATAAACCTAGTACCTAGCCAGGGGTAAATGCTCAATTATGTACAAATCACCCCCTCTTTTCTAAATCTTTGATGGCTTTTCTACTGCCTTGAAAATTAAGAACTTACATTTAAGACCTTTCATAAGTTGAACCCAGTCAAATTTTCTAGTCACTATCCTGTTGTACAAGCTGACTGCTTTAGTTCATCTAGCTTTATTTGTACTTTCCCCAAATCTTTTATCTTCTTGCCTTTGGCTGATATGGCCTCTTCCTTATTCCTCCATTTTCTTGCATATTTGGACTTACTTTTACAATTGTAATGAAGATTAATGAATGAATACTATATAGTGCTTCCAATATTGTGTGGCACATAAGTGCTTAGTAAATGTTATAGATACTATTACTTCCTTTTTCTTCTTCTTGCCCTGCTAAATGAAATAGACATCAAGTTTTAGTGCTCTATAACTCAAGTATTTCTTTAATATAACTTTTCTTCATTTCACTGTCTTAGTTCAGTACCACATTTCTTACTGCCTTCAAACTGGTCTCATTGCCCCCAGTATAATCAATCCTCTACACTCCTACCAGAGTGATATTTCTCTAAAAGTGAATGTGATCATGCCATCCCCTGCTTTCATTCCTGTAAAATCTAATGGGGAGAAACCAATTGGGGAAGAGGAATCATTCATTTTTTTTGCTGTCTGTCCCAGTAGACTATGAACACTCCAAGAGAGATAACCAAAATGGAATTTTAAGTGGATTAATAACAGGTTGCAGAAATTTTTCTGGGAGTCAAAGGCTAGATCCAGGTAGATAAGCATAATAATAGTGCAAGCATGAGAACTCTTACCCAGATCACCTGGCCCAGTCTTTTCTTACATGATCTAGTATAGTGAATATGGACATAGCTTACAATTTTTAAGCTGCAAGTTTTAATTTCAGATCATAATTTTTATAGACTAGCATATAAAGTAAAAAGTACATTATTATTTTATTTTTAATATTCAGCAAATATTGTAAATCAAGAAAGTGAGAGTTTTAATTTTCTGGAAATATGTACACACCTAGGTTTTTTAAATTAAAATTAGGCATATTACTACAGCAATTCCTACACAAATTTCTGCTTACTTGTAATGAAAACATCAAATAAGCTGAATTTGCATAAATTAAAACATAAAAACTTAAGAATTGCCTATTGTAATTCTGACAGCTGTTATTTTAATGAAAAAGAAGGCAATCTAATGACATAAGGTATTTATGTGTAGGCCACATGGCTATATATAAAGAAAGAGGCTAAGATTTGGATAGGACACAGGAAACTCTCTCAATTCTTGTGAAATGTAATTCTAGTGGCTCATGTGGTTTGCCTCTATTTTCCTGATTGTTGGTCTAGTGCAGTGGTCTGCAAACTGCGGCTCGAGAGCTACATGAGGCTTTTTGGCCCCTTGAGTGTGGCTCTTCCATAAAATACCACGGCCTGGGTGAGTCTGTTTTGAAGAAGTGGCGTTAGAAGGTACATAGGTAGGTACATTGTTATTAACTTAATTAGGGTACTCCTAAGCTGGCCTTTGCTAAAAACGTCCTCAATCTGATTGAGGTACACTCAAGGGACCAAAGAGCCGCATGTGGCTCGTGAGCCGCGTTTTGCCGACCACTGGTCTAGTGGTTTTCCTGGTAGTTTAGGTGGGTTTGTGTTAAGCAGTCTGGGACAAGATGTTTGAGAGAAGATTGACTGGC
The DNA here is from genome assembly GCF_951640355.1 of Cnephaeus nilssonii. NCBI lineage: Eukaryota > Metazoa > Chordata > Mammalia > Chiroptera > Vespertilionidae > Cnephaeus > Cnephaeus nilssonii. Next base: position 81,800,075 of record NC_137075.1, read on the forward strand.
ATTAGGAATGTTGTCTGAAAACATCTTTTGCTTAGTAGGCATGTGCTCTAAAAAAACCTATTTACTGAAATGGTGCTCAACTCCAGGAGGTAGTAGGTTTATTATTGTAAATATTTTTAAAGTCTTGAGCAAAGGAAGACTAATTAGATTTAATGTGTGGGTTTTCACATATATAAACAATCTACCTTTTTATGCCCAACGAATGGCTTGATAAAAAGCCAGTGTCATCCAGTAAAATATTTTTGTCTAAAATATGTTGAAGGAGTTTTAAAATATAAGAATCAAACTAATGCTAAGAATTGATATATTTTTTTTAGTTTTAAAACTTGCTACATTATCTCATTTAAAACTCAGAACAATCCTGTGAATAAATTTTCCAAAGGACTCTGAGGTTCAGAGGGAGAAACTGACTAGTCTTGGATCATATAGCCAGAGGAAGTGTCAGAGCCAGAATTAAAGTTCAGTTTTTTGGCCTCTGAGTCTAACATGTTCTTTTTTTTTTTTTTTAAATATATTTCTTTATTGATTTCAGAGAGGAAGGGAGAAGGAGAGAGAGATAGAAACATTAATGATGAGAGAGAGTCATTGATCAGCTGCCTCCTGCATGCTCCTTACTGGGGATCAAGCCCGCAACCCAGGCATGTGCCCTTGGCTGGAATCGAACCTGGGACCCTTCAGTCCGCAGGCTGACGCTCTATCCATTGAACCAAGCCAGCTAGGGTCCAACGTGTTCTTATTTTCTGTATAATATGGCTTTAAAATTTTTTTGAATGGTAACAGGTACCATTTTCTCCTGAATGAATTTTCATAAAGAACCCTAATTCTTGTGTTAATGTGACCAGTTATAAACACTGATACCCACTAGTCTTTTTCTCACTCATTGTGGTTTTATTCTATAGATGCCTTAGCTGCTAAAGTTTCTTTTTCATTGGGTATCTCTTCATCTTATAAACTCCTGAAAGTGAATTGTCCCCCAGAATACTACCTTTACCTCAAGTGGGCCACCAACATGACATGCTATATTCCAGTTTCTTTAGCAGTTAACTAGGAAGTTTTTTAAATCTCCTGTTTGTTAATTGAGTGTAAACTACTGTGTTGAGACAACTTTACAAAGATGATTAAAACATGCTTATACCGTAAGCAACTTATTCTCTACTAAACTAGTACCCAAAACTTACTTACTTTCCCATTTTGTTTAACCTTTCAATACATCATTTTTCTCAACTGTAAAATAACAGTATGCTTCAAATTCTTGGGAAGGGACCTTTTCTAGGGTGGCAGGGGGAACACCTTGATTTTCTCAGCAGCATCTATAAAATGAAAGGAAAGTAATTTGATATGTACTTGTGGGGTATTTTCTATATTGCGAGGGATTAGAAGTGGTCTATTTAAAGTCTTTTATATTGTAATTCTTATACTTTTTTCCCCTCATCTTTCCCCTTAGATTTCCTTCATGGATACATTTTCATAGCATTATTATATGATGTGAGAAGTCTTTTGTGGTGTGTTTTTTTGAAGTAACATGGATTTTATACTACAGAATCAAGAGATTGGCTTTATAGGAAAAATTGATTTATAAAAAGTGGTACAGGTTTTTATAGCTAACCATGACAACATCCCATATGAATGGGCATGTTACTGAGGAATCAGACGGCGAAGTAAAAAATGTTGATCTTGCATCACCAGAGGAACATCAGAAGCACCGAGAGATGGCTGTTGACTGCCCTGGAGATTTGGGCACCAGGATGATGCCTGTACGTCGAAGTGCACAGTTGGAGCGTATTCGGCAACAACAGGAGGACATGAGGCGTAGGCGAGAGGAAGAAGGGAAAAAACAAGAACTTGACCTTAATTCTTCCATGAGACTTAAGAAACTAGCCCAAATGCCTCCAAAGACTGGAATAGATAACCCTATATTTGATACAGAGGAAGGAATTGTCTTAGAAAGTCCTCATTATGCTGTGAAAATATTAGGTAAGTAAAAACAGAATAATAGAAGATGTTTTTGCTTTTGTTTCTCTTACCTTAACATAAATATGTATAGAAAGGAAGAAGGGTATAAGAGGATGTAAATAATAGCATTTTGAAATCAATCCAAGACACTTCTTTTCTTGGTAAATTTTTCATACAACCATTATTGTTTACTATTAGCCAAGTAGAGTTAAAGCATATGGCTTAAATATTCCAGTTTCTACAACATGGTTTTTAGATATAATCTTTAAATTAAAAAATTCTACATGTGGCCTAACAGTTAAAAATGCCTTGAAATTCACCTTTTGACTTTTATATCAAAATTACTCAAAAGCAATTTTCAGATTTTGAATTTCTGATTTCATTAAGGTTTACAAAATAGTAATAAAATTAATATCTGTAGCTTAAAATCTGTTTGATTTTAATTAATATTATATATATAAAACATGGCTCAAAATCCCTATACTATCTATTCCCAATTCCATTCTGTGGTGTGGAGGGGAACACAACAAAAAACCAGTGCTGTGAGATTTTAATAGATATAAACCAAAAAATGTTCGGTAAAGTCAAATAAATTTGAGAATAGTGGTTAAATAAGTTAAACAGCTTCTTATTACAGGACTTCTTATAGTCTTTAGAATGCTAATGGGCATTATGAATCTGCAGTAGAGATTTATGTCAAATGTAAATTTCCAAACTTAGAATATTTGATTATTGAACTTACTGCCTTTTCTTTCTGCGCACGCATGCACACACTAGAATGATCACCAAATTAGTGTTAGGAGTATACATTAATTTGTGTTCCCTTAGATGCTACAGCAAACAACATTCTATGTAATATCCATAGTAATCCTGTTAACAGGGCTCTGTAATTCCCATTTTAGAGATAAAGAAATTGAACCTCTGTTAAATCACCTGTTTAAGACCCCAAGCCAAATTTGCATTTTTCTGATCTGGATATGTAGTTGGTATATTGCCAGAGCAAAGGGTTTGAGTGCAGACTGACACCGTACCTGTTCTTCACTCACTGAACCAGAGATCTGGCTACCAAGAGTGGAATACCTTTCTCTAGTTTGCACAAAGATACCTTGTGTACTAGATTTGCTCCTCACCAAGTCTCTATATTCTAAATTGCAAGCAGTTTCTATTACATCACATTGTCTGCTTCTTTTCTTTGCTGTAAATTCATTCAGAATCTACATTTCTTGACAGAAAGTAATGTGCATGCTTTTCTAGTTTTTGAAGAAATCACTGCAGCATGTTCAGTGATAGTGAAATCTGCTAAATGCCTTCAGATGTTATAGTGAAAGCAGATTACAGATTTTATAATACATTTATCTAAACTAAGTTTATGCTCTTTTTTTCCTGAGAGTTTTGTTAGAGTTTCATTCCCAATTGCCTTTTACTGGCTCACACCTCCCACCACCCCCTTTTTTAAAAAATAAAATATTTTGTCTATATTCTCTATGACTTGGGAAAAAGTTTACATTTTAGTATATCCAACCAAAGCCTAGAAGATTCCTTTGTTTTTCTGTTTAAATTGCTTTAAGATTAATGTTTTTGTTCATTTTGCTTTACTTAGATCAGACATAAATGTCCCATCTAATAATATTTATGTAATCTCAGTAAAGAAACAAATATAGCTTAAGCCAGATTCACGTAGGGAATTTATTTATATATTTACTTAGGGCCCAGTGCACTAATTCATGCACCTTGAAAGGAACTGTGGGCCACGAGGCTGCGGTGGGCACAGGGGTGGGTCTTGGCCCATCCTCTGTACTCCCACCCGGCCCCTCCTGCCGCAGCTCTCCCCCTTCCCCCCCTGCCCCTCCCTCCCCGTCCCCTGTCTGCTCTAGGTGTGAGCAGCGGCTCTGGTGCCGGCAGCACACAGGAGCAAAGAATTTTCAGTAACCACTAGAGGCTCACCCCACTGACAGCAACTGGCACCCTGCCTTGGTCTGGCGTTCCCGCTCACCTGCTCCACCATTCGCCTGATGCCAACACCCACCATGTTCTGCGTGCACCCCCTGGTGGACAGTGCACATCATAGCGACCGGTTGTTTGGTTGTTCGGTTGTTCCGCCGTTCTATCTATTTGCATATTAGGGTTTTATATATATAGATTTGCCCCAAGTATAGAGAATTGGTGACCATTTCTCTTAAATTTTTTGCCTTTTCCTTTTCCTGTTCGTATGTTGCATTGCTAATTTATCTACAAGCGTAGATTAAAGGACAGCTAGCCCAGCCAGTGTGGCATAGTGTCAACCTATGAACCAGGAGGTCAAGCTTCAATTCCCGGTCAGGTTCACATGCCTGGGTTGTGGGTTTGATCCCTAGTAGGGGTGTGCAGGAGGCAGCCAATCAGTGATTCTCATTATTGATGTTTCTATATCTGTCTCCCCCTCTTCCTTCCTTTCTAAAAGGAATAAAAAATATATATTTTTAAAAAGGACAGGTATATTTACTTCCAACTTGTAATCTGCATTAGTTTGTAAAAATACCTTTGTGCAGCCCTTGTACTTAAGGATATTTTACATACTTTATTTTAAAGTAATTTGAAATGTAGCACCAGGTATCTGTAATTCATTTTTTGAATAGGAGAATATTTAATATGTTGAGAAATAAGTGATAGATTTAATGTTAATACACAACACAAATGTGTTAATTGTAGGAAACATGAAAAGTTAGCGTAAGTTATCAAGTTGTTATTGTCAAGCAAAGCTTGAGTGTTTGGATAGATTTAGTTTTAAGTTTTCATTTTAAAATTCAGTTTAATAGCCTTGCACCAAACTTTTTTCTCCTGTTCATAATTTGCTAACACATCATACGACAACAGAGATACTCCCTTGAATTTGTGTGTGTCTCCCTGCCAGTATTTTGATTAATACACACATGCCAGAAGACAACTTCTCAGCCTTTTTCACAGCCAGAAACAGCAATCTTGTTTTAAATGAGGCAGGGATGGGACAGCTGATTTATTTCTTTCAGAGGGAGCCTTCAGTTTGGAGATGATACATCATCATTTATCTGTGAGTAGAGAAAATAATTCTTTTAAGAACTGATAATGTGATTGGAAAGGTTAGGTACTTTAATTGTCTGGGTGGTCATTTTTAATGGAAGTTTTTATAAATTTGGTTAAGGGCATGTACCTCGGTTGCAGGCTTCTCCGTGGCGGGGGCTCTGGTTGGGGCGCTTGCAGGAGGCAACCGATCAATGTGTTTCTCTCACATCAATGTTTCTCTCTCTCTTTCCCTCTCTCTTCTACTCTCTCTAAAAATCAATGGAAAAATATCATCAGGTGAGGATTACCAAAAATAAAATAAAAAATACTTAAAAAATAATAAAATGTACAATTCATCATGAGTTTTTAGTATATTCCCAAGATTGTATACCCATTATCACTATTAATTCCAGAGTGATTTTATTACCCCCAAAAGACAAACTATATCCTCTAGCAATTACTTTATATTCTCCCCTCCCTAACTCTTATAACCCTAATCTACCTTCTGTCTATAGATGTCTTTATTTGAGACATTTCATATAACTGAATCACACTGTATGTGACCTTTTATGACTGGCTTTTTTGCACATAGCATAATGTTTTCAAGGTTCATCTGTGTTGTAGCATGAACCAGTACTGTGTTACTTTTTATAGTAATATTCCATTGTATGGATAAACCACTTTTTGTTTATTCATTCATCTATTGATGGAGCATTTGGGTTGTTTCCACCTTTTGGTTCTTGTGAATAGTACTGTTTTGAATACTCGTGTATAAGTTTTTGTTTGAACACCTGTTTCTTATTCTTTTGGATATATACTTAGGAGTGGAATTGCTGGATCATAGGGTAATTCTGTGTTTAACTTATTGAGGAACTGCCATATCTTCCACAGTATCTGCTGTTTTACATTCTCACCAGCAATGTGTGGAGGTTCCATTTCTCTACATCCTTGCTATTGTTATTATGTCTTTTAATTTTACCTGCTAGTAATTTTTTAAAAACTAGAATAAAATAGGAAATATTAAAGCATATTATATTGCACATAAGTATTCTTAAATCTTTTATTTCAAATTGGTATGTGTATACTGGATTAAAAAATCAAAAATATTTTTTAATGGATAACCAACTAAAGTTTGAGAAATATTATCCTAGTCAGACCCACTTGTTTAATAAAAAAGCTTGGCTTGGAGACTTGAAATGGGTTGTCCAAAGATATATAATGCAACTAATAAGTAGTCAAACCATAACTAGGACCCACGTATTCTGGCTCCAAATTTGGAGCTGGTTTTTTTCCGCTCATCAAACTGGTTTCAATTTCATCCAAAGGAAAATCATGAAGCTTTTATACCTGATTGAATTGTATTCACGTGAATGACAGTTTTCCATTTTCTTACCATATTTGGGGGTAAGATTTTGCTCTGCTATCTTACTCAACTGTTTTTGCTTATATACTTGTATTTGTTTGTAATTTGTAACCCAATTTGTTAATGAGTAATTATCGTTCAGGATCTTTCATGAGCTTCTGCTTATTTTTAATAAATTCATTTTGACCTAGTACACTAAAAATCAAAGTTCAGATATTTAATTTATTGTCCTTAAATTTAAAAAGAAAAAAAGAAGGACTACCCCTATTTAAGCAAATATTTCCTGAATGAAAGTTCTAATTTTGATTCCGCTATTAGATAATGTTGGTAACTCATATAATTTCCTCATGTTCAGTAATATTAATTTATTCATCTCAATACTCAGTTTGACTCTAAAGTTTAGATAAAAAGAAGAAATGTTAAAACTTTTTCAGAAAAAAGTCATGAAGTTTGTTGAAATACAGAAATTTCTGAGCATGGGTTAAAAGAACTTGTATTATTTAAACAATGAAATGTAAGAATCTTACTCCTATCTAATAAAGAGGGGAATATGTTAATTGACCCTCACACCATCGCAAAGATGGTGGCCCCACAGCCAATAAGGAGGGAATATGCTAATTGACTGCCACACCCTCAAAGATGGCGGTGCCCACAACCACAAGATGGCGGCGCCCAGCCCCATCAGCCCCGCCACGCATCTGCCTCCAGAGTCGCCCAGTCCCCTCAGCCCCCCAGCCGCCCAGGGCCGGCCCGAGACGCAGGCAAGCCTCAGATGTCAGCTCCCCAGCTGCCCAGGGCCGCCCGAGGCTCAGGTAACCAGGGCCAGCTGAGGCTTGCGCTGCCAGCAGTGGCAGTAGTAGAGGTGTGATGGGGCGTCGCCTTCCCCTGATCGCTGGGTCACCTCCCACCCCTGAGGGCTCCCGGACTGTGAGAGGGGGCTGGCCGGGCTGAGGGACCCCCTCCAGTGCATGAATTTTCATGCACCGGGCCTCTAGTGTTAGTATAGGTCTCTAGATTGTCTCTTTTCCTGTGGGGTAATGATAGCAATAAGTAAAAATAAGCAAAGCTAACCCAGGGTAGATGGTTATCTCTATTGTTTTGAAAAGTCTGAAGAGATAAAGATTCCTCAGCTTCTTGGATGATTTTATAGTTTCCCTTATAGCCAGAAATTCTCCCACATGGCTTCCCAAATTTGAAGGTAGAATTTTCAGATAGAGCAACTCTTGGTGATTACTTTCTGTTGCTGTTTTAGTCTTTTTTCATTTTCATTTTAGTTTGCCAGGAGATGGCTAAAGGGAGACGTGAGAGTTTGGGGGTGTGGGGGGGGGGTAGATTCGTGGACTTAATGTGTATGTTTGTAGTTATCTGATCAATTGTATCCCAAAGCCAAATATATTTCTCTTTAGATAATTTGTCTTCTCTTTTAACATAAATTATCAAGATTTAAGTATTGTTTGAAATCTTAGAGAAAATGATGGAAATTTAAAACAATTTTTACCAATATCTAGAGATCTAGAGGAAGTAGATCAAAACTGTAAGACAAAATATAAATTAGATAGAATAAATTTTTTTGAAGGATAGTTGTTACAGACTAGAATTTATTGCCAAGACCTACATTTGCCTTCCCCTCTGCAGTATCCCATTTCTACACTCCTTCCATCCTGCATTACACAAGGTACCTCTCTACACAGTACTCCCGTCTTTGTCCATTCCTACAATGCATTTGTGTCATTCTTTCTTGCTGGCCCTATGATTCTCCACTTGCCTCTCTTTTTCTCTGTCCATGTGGTTCTTTCTCTTTGTGTCTGTTGTATCTATATGTGGGAGTGGTAAGGGAACCTCTAGTTTCTGTGTATTGGGAGTCTCTGTTCTCTCTGTATCCTGTCTTTGTTGTCTTATCTTCATTATCACAGAAGAGGTACATATTTGACAGGACTGTTTTAGCTGCATCTGATTGGATTTTTAAAATTTCCTCTGAAATTGCACAGAATATTGAAGAACTTAGGTGGCCTTTTGTTTAGGTAACATACAACCTAAGAAATGCTGCATCAGAATGAGACATTTCTTAACCCTTTGCACTCGCTTGCTTTTTTCTTGATTCCTTTATTCTACTTGGGATTTAATTTTTTAAATACCCCAGATTTTACAAAGCGCGGCAGTAGAATAAAAAACTGGAGTTTCTTTTCATACAAACCTATTTATTTGGATTTTTTTATATTTCAAATTATTGATACATTCAAAGAGTAATTTGCACTCGACATCCGAGTGCAAAAGGTTAAAGTATGTAGAAAATTAACTGTTACTGAATAATAGGTATTTGTAAAGTGCTTTTCAAGATGGACCATATAGGAAGAAAGTTTTTTTTTTAATCTACAACTAAATATTCTGACTTTTAAAATTAAGGATTTTTATATGAAACTAAAATATGAATGAGAATGTCCATATGCGAATCCTTGAGTTGATGTTGCCAACAGTTATTTTTTTATGACATCATACTTAATATCAAAGAAAAGACCCTTTGTCAGAATTCCATTCAGAATTTTCAAAGAACTGAGTCAAGACAGTAAACTCATTTTATCATGATCAGTATTTTAAGACTATTGCTATAGTTACTTGTTGCTTTCTTTGTGATCTTAAAACTTATTGGACAGAGGAGCATCATTTTTAATGTCCTTTAAATTGATAAACTACTCATAAATGTATACTAATTTCATTTGAGGGTTTGTATTGGTATTTCATATTTTTTCTTAAATACTCATTTATTTAAGCTGTATATATGGTTTAATCCATATCTTTGTCAAATTACCTATACTTCATGAAGTTTTAAAAACTCTTCTGAATGTTTGTCAAGTTACCTATACTTCATGAAGTTCTGCTTATTCATTAAACTTTTTCAATGGAAACATATTTGAACTTGAGGGATGAGAGAACTTTGGGCAGCTTTTCAGCCTAAAAATGCTATCTGGAGACCTTCCCAGTTAAATTGGTCATGAAAGCAGATATGGAATTTATCTGGAAATTGTCTGTGTAAATCATAGTTATCAAATTTTGCTGTACCACTTTGCTACTCAGGCTAGTGCAATACTGTCAAAGATGCTTTACAACATTTCTCAAAAAGATACATCGCCTCTATATTCACAGAAATTGCGTTTTCGGTTTCTTTTGCTGAACTTTTCTCAATATGCTACCTAGCATACCATTGTAATATTAGAGTTAAAATAAAATACTGTGAGAAAATATTTAAAGCATATAAGACAATTGCTTAAAATAGGAGAAGTAAAATGCAAAATTTTTATAAAAGTAGCCAATAATATTATAAAAAGTATATAAAATAATTTAGTTATACATTATGTATGGAAACATGCACAAGCACAGTTAACTAGAGGAAATTTCTCCTGCAGATTCATGGTAATATAACTAGAATATGTAAGCTTCTCTAAATACCTGTTAGTGTCCGTTACATACTGCTGTATTGGGTGAAAAGACATCTCAGGACAGCTTTTCTAAAACAGATAAACCGATCACAATCAAGCCCTAGAACCTGAAGAAAAAAAAAAGTTAGTCTTTTATTATTCCCTTAGCATGGCAGAAATTGAAGAAATGAATTCTTGATCCAAGTACCATTTTTATGGATGACATCATTTTCTTCATCTGTAGAGAATTGATCTGAAGCTGAATTACGTTATGTCTCAGGTTTTGATGTCTTTTGTTTTTATTTTTATTGGTAAAAGTTTTTCAGGATTATATACATAAAATGTATATACATATAATATTGTATTGTTCTACATCTATGTGATTCGGGACAAATAGACATTTGTAGTTTTTCAGCAATGGTTGGTGATACTTGTAAAACTGAACTTTAGTGCAAGTGTTTTTAATTTACTCTGGCAACATTGATTGACATAAGTGTGGAAACAACTAAGAAAAGAGAATTTCAGTGATAACAGTTTTTACTAATTAAAGAACAAAAATGTGAATAGGACTTAATACAGGTGAGTGAAGTTCTAAAGAACAGTTAACAAGTTTAAAATGGTTTTAATGCTAACCTAAAAATCTTGAACCTTAAGCCCAGTTAAATTTGTTGATATTTCTATCATTGGCATGTTCCTTATGTTCTCCTCGACCGCATTAATATGTACTAGGTCAGTGATCGGCAAACCACGGCTCGCGAGCCACATGCATCTCTTTGGCCCCTTGAGTGTGGCTCTTCCACAAAATACCACGGCTTGGGCGAGTCTGTTTTGAAGAAGTGGCATTAGAAGAAGTTTAAGTTTAAAATATTTGGCTCTCAAAAGAAATTTCAGTCGTTGTTCTGTTGATATTTGGCTCTGTTGACTAATGAGTTTGCCGACCACTGTACTAGGTCATCAGCCTCTCTGGGATTCAGTTGTAGTCTTCTGCTTTATAACTTTCCTATTCCTATAGATCTTATCTTAGTCCCTGACCTGAGTGGAAAACATTTCCAGTTTGAACCTGAGATTTTTTTCTGGATTTTAAAATATCCTAGGTGGTCTTTATGGCTTTAGAACTCCTCAGTATGAAGACAATATGAAGAAATTGATGAAATTTCATCTTTTTCTGAAAACTATATTTTTTACCTCAGTTCCTATCAACATGAGAAGCCTACTAATTTCTTAGAACTTTAAAACTGTCATTTCTTTGGGACTAACCACAAAACGTCCCATTTCCCAATTGAGTAGTGTCTCAACTATTAACCGATCACCTGAAATAAGATCATTGATCTCAAGTATCTCCCATTAAGCCATTCCTAGTTTAGGTTACCCTGCCTTACTTTCCCTAGTTTTTCTTGTTGGCTAATTACTACAGTATCTCATTTATACTTAAAATATTCTAAATATGAATATTATATGCTATGTTTATAAGAGAAGCAAGAAGAGGGTAACAAAAGGAAGCAGTTATCAAGAAAAAATAGAGTAACATAAAAGCAGACACAGAAACTCAGTATAGCAATAAAAGTTATTTAGTATAGAAGAAAATAGTTTTGAGTATTTTAGTGAGTCCCAATTATATCATGTCTTAAAATATTACAATAACTGATATTAATAAAGCCTTTAAATCAATGGTTCTTAACCAGAAAGGGGTGTGTGTGTGTGTGTGTGTGTGTGTGTGTGTGTAATGATTATGTTTGAGGTAGAACTCAGGACCCACATCTCTGTAAATTCCCTTACTAATTCTCATAAATATCCTTGATTAAATACATTGTTCTAACATAGCAAAAAAGATAAAATTATATTCAGTATGTTCTGCTAAGACTGCAGGCATTTTATAAAATCAGTGTAATTTCAGTCATTAAGGGGAAAAAGAAAAAAACCTCTAGTAGAAAAATGGGCAAAAGCAGAAAAAGGATGCAAGAAGAAATATAGATGACTATTAACTTTGTGAAAATATATTCACCCTCATACTTAGGCAGATAAGTATATATTTTTTTCCTAACCAGATCATCAAAACTGAAAAGATTTATAATCCTGAATTTGGTTTTTATTTGTAGAAACAGGAACTCAAGTTAATTGCTGATAGGACTATAAGTACAAATTTGGAGGGCAGATTGGCAATATGTATCAAAGTTATAAATTTTTATTATTTGATCAGTAATTTTATCCTAGGAATTTATTCTAAAGAATTTGGAAAACTCATATTGCAAAACATTTATAATCTGACCTGTATGGTTAGGTCAGCATTTTTTTTAAAAAGTCTAAAAGTTACATAGTATAAGGAAATGATACTCGTAGTTATAGCTGAAAAGTAGTACTGCAGATAATTATTTTATAATGTCAGTATGTTAGTGTCCAATTGGATGGCTTTGTACACAGGAGAGATGCACAAGTTCTTTTGCCTTTAAAAATTTAAATATCCAGAAGGTTGAAGAGACACAATAGGGAGATGGTTACTTTCTGGACTGACTAAAGTTGCTTATTGACTTCAGTCAATGCTGAGATCTGAAGCTCCTGATTTTTTTCATTGCCCTGACAACCAGGCTGAGCCCCTTTAAAGAATTACTAAAAATTTAAGCAGGAATCCCATTATCCACTCAGGGAAGTCATTAGTACTCATAAGATTGTAGCCTATTTTTTTGGTTTGTAATTTCTTTCTTTTAGGATATTTAAATGTTTTACTATTTTGATCTAAAGGTACTTTAAGGCTATTGAATTCTTTATACTCTGAGGAAATTCTCTATAATCTTAGGGATTCTGTAGTAACCTCTTTGAATTTCATGGAATCTGACATTCCATATTGTTTTCCCCACTCCTCCCTCTAGAGGCCTGGTGCACAAAATTCGTGCATGAGGGAGGGGGCGTCCCTCAGCCCGGCCTGCATGCTCTCACAATTCAGGACCACTTGGGAGATGTCCTACTGCCGGTTTAGGCCCAATCCCTCTCGCAATCCAGGACCACTGGCTCCTAACTTCTCACCTGCCTGATCTCCCCTAACCACCTCTGCCTGCCTACCTGATCACCCCTTACTGCCTCTGCCTCGGCCCCTACCCCCGCGGCTTCATCTGGAATGACATCTGGAAGGTCATTTGGCTGTCCAGTCTAATTAGCATATTACGCTTTTATTATAGTCGACAAAATTTTGTACATCCAGTGTGTACAGTGTGAGAATTTGCTGTATACATTGTGAAATATTTACAGTTAATTAATACTTCTATCACCTCACGGTTTCCTTTTGTGTGTGTGTGTGTGTGTGTGTGTGTGTGTGTGTGTGTGTGTGAAAATGCTGAAGAGCTACTCAGTAAATTTTAAGTATGCAATACAATATTGACTGTAGTCACCATGCTGTACATTAGATCTCAGAACTTATTATCATAAAGCTGATAGTTTGTACTCTTTGGCCAAAATATACCAATTTCCACTATCTATATTCTGTCTACTCTTGTAGATAGCAAGTATAGTTAAATTCTGGTTATTTAACAAATTTTATTTAGCACTGAGTCACAGCTTCCTAGGTTATTCTAATGGCAGTTTGACTTTCTAATTTTCCCCCCTTTCTTGCTGCATTAAGTTAATAAAGAAAGTGTATTTTTTTAATAATGGGGAGTAAAGCTGTTTTCATTGGAGAGAGAGGGAATATCAAGAATCAACTGGAGAATTATTCAAATCTATAAAAAATTTAACTACTTTATGTATTGGTACACAAGATAAATGTACAAGATTCAATAATTTTTGAAAGTCATATATAAAGAAAACTAACAAAGAGACTTAAAAAGACTGTGCATAAGACAAATAGTATCTACTGTGAGTTTTTCTCAGATTCATTTACAGTTTTAATATCAGTCAAAATTGTAATAGGATTTTTCTTTTGGAACAAATAGGAAAGACAGTGGGAGATACCTTGAAAAAGTTATTCTGTAAATTATTTTAAATAGTCAAGACATTTTGAAAAAAAATAATGAGCAAATACTTGTTATATCAATATGAGCAAGACTGCAGTGCTACTTTAATAAGACATTGTGGTTCTGATAGACCAGTGGACTAAAACAGACCCTAATATATGTAAGAATTTGGTAGCAGCTTAAATTAGAAAAGGAAGGATTTTTTTTAAATGGTGTTAGAATAAGTGTTAACTAGAAAAGAAATGAAGTTAAAATTTCCCCTCAAAGCTATATCAAAAAAATTTCAGATGTATTAAAGTTTATTATGAAATAGAAGCCACAAGAAGCCAGAAGAAATGTAGGTAAATATTTATGACCGAGGGAAAGGAGTTTATAAGCATAGAAACAGTGAAAGAAGTCATGCAGGAAAAGGTAGATCATTAATACATCAGAGTTGAAAACTTCTACAGTAAAAGCAGACAAATGGAAAAATTAAAAAACCATTTCCAGTGAATGTGACAAAGTGTACACACAAGTGTACACAATCTGCCTGTTGTGGGGGAGGGAAGAAATGACCTCTGGTTCTAAACATTTTGGGATAACTCCCAGAAAAATGCATGTGCTACATATGCCCAGTAACAGGCTTGCACACACATACATATGCCATAACTTTCAGTATAATTTTAGGAGATTCGTGGTCATAAGAGTTTTATGGACCACAAAAGAAGTACCTAGTAAATATGAATAAACTTTAACTTTCCTATTAAAGAAATTGAATTTTTTAAAATGGTATAATGTTGAATATTGGCAAAAATATTGCTAGTGAGATATTAATTAGTAAAATCTCCCTGAAAAGCCATTTGGTTTTTAAAATGTCAGAATCTTATTTTAAAATTATATTTTTAGAAATTATTTTAAGGAAACATCAGAATCTCAGACAAATTTTTATGCAACAGTGATCATTATGCACTGAAGTGCTTATTATTACTTATAGTAGCAAAAAATTAGAAGCGACCTGAATGCTCAACTTTAGTATAATGGTTATTATAAATCATGATTTAGCCATGTAATAAAATATCACATAGCAATTATATGTAATGTTTTTTAAAGATTGGTGATTTGAGAAAACAAAATGTACTGTTAAATGAAAAAAGGAAATGTTATAAGATGGTTAAAATAAAGGTTGTTTCTAGGTGATAGAACTATTGGTGATTTTTAATTTATTTTTTCATTTTTGTATTTCTCCCCATTTATTTTTATAGTGAGTATGTATTAGTTTTATATTTAAAACACTTTCAAAAACTTTATTCTAATCTAGTATATAATTTGAAAGAGTATTACTTAAAACCAGTAAAATGACAGTGATTTGACTCTCAAATATATATGCAAGTTTTGTTGTTTTTTAAAATGCAAATTGTTATGGTTCAAGAAATTTTATCTTAAGTGTTGAATTAAGACAGAAAATTAATTTTTCGGTTCCTTTTCCTCCTAGAAGTGGAAGACTTATTTTCTTCACTTAAACATATCCAACATACTTTGGTAGATTCTCAGAGCCAGGAGGATATTTCACTACTTTTACAACTTGTACAAAATAAAGATTTCCAGAATGCATTTAAAATACACAACGCTGTCACAGTACACATGAGCAAGGCCAGTCCTCCGTTTCCTCTTATCTCCAATGCCCAAGATCTTGCACAAGAGGTATGTATTTTAAAGATATTATTAACATATATATATCACAAAGTAATTATTAGTGATAATAAGGCAATATTATTAGAAAATACTGGTGTGAATATAAGGCTTGTTTGAATTAATTACTACTGATCATATAAGAATAATTTATTGTTTTAGGAAATATTTTCGAAGTACATTTTATCCTGAAAAATATATATGCTTATTTCTGGTGTTTTTTTTTGTTGTTGTTGTTGTTATTATTAATCCTCACCTGAGGATGTTTTCCATTGATTTTTTTGAAAGAGTGGAATGGAGGGGGAGAGACATAGAAACATTGATGTGAGAGAGACACATCGACTGGTTGCTTCCCATACACACCCCTGACCAGGGCCAGGGATCGAGCCTGCAACCAAGGTACATGCCTTTCACCAGAATCAAACCCAGGACCCTTCTTTCCGTGGGCCGCCACTCTATTCACTGAGCAAGTCCAACTAGGGCTATACTTATTTCAGAGTCAGAACTCTGTTTCACTAAAGAAGAGAGTTCGTTTTGCATACAAAATTATATATTTGCATGGTAAGAGAAGTATTTTTCTAATTTACTAAAGGGGAAAGTTTTTTAATGCTTTTAGTATGTATTTTTAAAATATATTTTTCTTGATTTCAGAGAGGAAGGCAGAGGGGGAGAGAGATAGAAACATCAGTGATGATAGAGAATCATTGATTGGCTGCCTGCTGCATACCTCCTACTGGGGATCGAGCCCGCAACCCAGACATGTGCCCTTGACTGGAATCGAACCCCAGACCCTTCAGTCCACAGGCCGATGCTCTATCCACTGAGCCAAACTGGCTAGGACTTAGTATAGTTTTATTTTAAGCATTATACATCATAAACTGAGGTAAATGAATACCAATGAGATAAAAATTATACCTGATAATCTGGTATTATAAATATACTAGAGGCCTGGTGCATGAAAATTCATGCACTTGCGGGGGGGGGGGGGCATACCTCAGCCCGGTCTGCTCCCTCTCGCCGTCCAGTATCCCTCAGGGGATGTCCACCTGCCAGCTTAGGCCCACTCCCCCGAGGAACGGGCCTAAGCCATCAGTCGGACATCCTTAGCGCTGCTGAGGAGGCTGGAAAGGCTCCCACCACCGCTGCTGCACTTGCAGCCCTCAGCCCGGCTTGTGGCTAAGCGGAGCTCCCCCTGTGGAAGCGCACTGACCACCAGGGGGCAGCTGCTGTGTTGAGCATCTGCCCCCTGGTGGTCAGTGTGCATCATAGCGACTGGTCATTCCGCTGTTAGGGTCAATTTGCTTTTTACCCTTCTATTACATAGGACTAGAGGCCCAGTGCATGAATTCGTGCACGGTTGGGGTCTGGCAGGCCTCGCACCCAATTAGGAGGTCGGGGGCGATCGGAGGTGGGGCCAGCCAGGGGGAGGGGCCACGGGCAGTTGGCCAGCCAGCCCCGCACCATGGTCGAACTCCCAGTTGGGACAATTTGCATATTAGCCTTTTATTATATAGGATAGGTTCTAAGATTTGTTACTAGTATATACAGTCATGTGCTACATAATGACATTTCTGTCAATAACGAACCACATATATGACATTGGTTCCATCCTATCTAATAAGGCGGGAATATGCTAATTGACCCTCACGCCATCTCAAAGATGGCAGTGCCCACAGCCAATAAGGAAGGAATATGCTAATTGACTGCCATGCCATCAAAGATGGTGGCACCCACATCCACAAGATGGCAGCGCCCAGTCCCCTCAGCCCCGCCGGGGCGGCAGGTGCATGGCAAGGCCAGACCCGCCCCCAGGCAGGCCTGGCCACCTTTGGAGTCCCCCAGTCCCCTCAGCCCCCAGCCGCCCAGGGCTGGCCCAAGGCACAGGCAAGCCTCGGATGTCGGCTGCCCAGCTGCCCAGAGCCACTCAAGGCTCAGGTAACCAGGGCCAGCCGAGGCTTGCGCTGCCAGCAGTAGCAGCAGCAGAGGTGTGATGGGGCGTCGCCTTCCCCCTGATCGCCGGGTTGCTTCCCGCCCCTGAGGCTCCCGGACTGTGAAAGGGGGCAGGCCGGGCTGAGGGACCGCCCCCCCCCTCCAGTACATGAATTTTCATGCACCAGGCCTCTAGTAAGATCATAATAGAGTGGAAAATTCCCATCTTCTAGTTGAAACCATCCTAACACAACACATTACTCACATGTTTGATCACGGTGAGTTCAGTGTTTAATGTGTTCTGCAAACAGCTTTTAATTGAAGGTTTTAAAAAGATATAAATAAGTTATCCCCAGTATTGGTGAGGGGTGGACATTTTGTCATTATAGGATTTTAAGTTATTTTGACATAAAAACTAATAATTGTGGCCCAGCTGGTGTGCTCAGTGGTTGAACATCGACTTATGAACCAGGAGATCATGGTTGGATTCCTGGTCAGGGCACATGCCTGGATTATATTCTTGGGTTGCAGGCTTGATCCCCAATAAGGGGCGTGATCCTCATCATTGATGTTTCTATCTCCCTTCCTTTCTCTGAAATAAATAAAATAAAATTCAAATAAAAAAAACCCTAATAATTCTGAAAGCCCATCAAGTAAATTTATTTCATGGAATCCAGACACAAGACAGAAAAAGGAGTAGGAGGAAGGGTAGGACTTCCAGAGCTACAGACTTATAAAATAGGTTAGAAGGCACTTTGCATTATTACAAATTACTCTTTTTTATGTGTAATAGAGATTTGGAAATAGAAAAGGAAAGAAAGAGGCATTGACAAAGAATATACATCGCATAATCTTTGGGGGAAAGTAATCCACAGAGCAAAATTTGTACCTATAAATATTTATGGTAGAAGAAAAAAGATTGAAAATAAATGAATCAAACATAACAGCTTAAATGATTAAAGATTAAAAAGTAAAATAAACTAAAGCAGAAGAAATAAACTATTTTAGTGGAAAGAACAATAGATTGAACATTAGAAGCTGGTTTTTTGAAAATTACCAAAAAAAGTGGAGAAACCTTTGACTTGCTAGATGAAGAAAAATATATAAGTAACATTAGGAATGAATAAAGGAGCATGAATACAGACACAGAAGATTAAAAATTATAGCATAATACAGCTTTCTTACTAAATATGAAAGAGCTATCAGGTGAGTGGTTTTCTAAAAAAATATAAATTGTCAAAAGTGACATAAATAAAGATAGCCAAAAAAGTAGACCAGTAGCTATAGATAAAATTGAAAATCAGAAATCCACCCTAAAAAATATCTATTAGGCCTGGATGATTTTATGTACAAGGTCTATCAAAACACTCAGGAACATATAATTTTAATGTTAAATAAACTTTTTTGACACATAAACATAGACTATTTTTCAATTCATTATACTAGGATATAATGACCTAGATAGTAAAACCAGACAGTTTTATAAACCAGTGTACATTGACCACACTTACCAAGTAGAGGCCAATCCAGTTTATGAATATTAATATAGAAACCTTAAAATAACAATAACTCATATATTAAAATACATTAAATAATACTTTATTATGCGCTTAGTTTATATGGATTATCTCCATCTTTTGAGAACCTTAAATGGTAGCTGCCATTCTACAGATGAAGAAACAAAGCCTAAAAAATTCATCATAGTCAAATGGAGTTTACCCTTGGAATGTAAGAATTGCTTCACAGTGGGAAATTTTTAAATGTAATTCACTATAATATGGTGACTGTTGCATTACTCTTATATAAATTGATCTTGTTAGTCTGTAACTCTTGAAAGTGTCGTCTGTGATTTAAAATATAGTTGCATAAACATGATTAAAAATTATAAAATATCAAGATAACTTAGATTTTCTTCCCTTATATAATTATTAATCTACTAGATGCAGATTAGTTGCAGGAAGATTCCTGCAAGAATAGGTCTTTCTCGGGCCTATTCCTGCAAGAATAGGGCTTCCTGCAGCTGGAGCAAAGCGGAGAAGGGAGTGAAGCCCACCGAGGCTTATGCTTATGCAAATTAACCACCATCTTTGTTGGGTTAATTTGCATACTTGCTCCTGATTGGCTGGTGGGTGTAGCGGAGGGATGGTCGATTTGCATGTTTCTCTTTTATTAGTGTAGATTTTATAGTATGTTAGGAGAAACTTACAAGAAGAAAATAGTTCATTCATATGTATAAATACCAAAATCCTATCTAGTGTTGTCTTTTTAAATAAAGAATGTTATTGTTAACCATGATAACAAGATTGAAAATTCTGTGAGAAAAAATAATTTTTTTCTAACAATTCTATTTAGTGTCTTTCTTATAAGTAATTTTTACGATTTTAAATTGTATCTTTTTAAAAATACATGTATAGGTGCTGGTGATATTTTCTGTAACCTAGGAAGAATTCATCTTTCTTTTTGTTCCTTAGGTACAAATTGTTTTGAAGTCAATCCACCAGAAGGAAGGGCAAGAATTAACTGCTTTGCTGAATGCTCCACATATTCAGGTAGAAAATGTACAGAGCATTATGTATATGTGGTTTTTCCAACTTCCAGGTCTCTCTGAATTAGTCCCTTAGGGCTAGAAAAGACTTCAAATATTATCGATAGGCTGTTTGGTTATTTACAACTCTCACTGTGAAATAATTATTGTTGGATTATATATTTTCATATCTAAAATTAACTTTAGTTTTGAAATAACTTATTATTCTTTTAAAAAATTGCTTCCCTGTTTTATTTTCCCTCCCATAAATTTAAATTATCTATGGTTTTGGGCCTTAAAATTGATTTTGGTTTTTTTGCAGTATAATAAGCACTTCAGGCTTTCAGAACCTATCCTAGAGTATGCCTATTATACCTAACACATCTTTTTATTATTACTTTTGTTGTTGTTAATCCTCACCTGAGGATATTGTTCCATTAATTTTCAGGGAGAGTAGAAGAGAGAGGGAAAGACAGAGAGAAACATCGATGTGAGAAACACATCGATTGGTTGCCTCTTGCAGGAGCACTGACCAGGGCCTAGGCAGGGAAGGAGCCTGCAACCAAGGTATGTGCCCTTGACTGGAATCGAACCCGGGACCCTTTGGTCCACAGGTTGGCGCTCTGTCCACTGAGCCAAACCAACCAGTGCCCTAACACATCTTTAATTGTTATTAGCTTTAAAGATACAGGGTTGCATTTGTACCTCCTTGGAAGGTTTGGAAACAAATCTGAATATATCATTAATTATAGTATTTCTTTTAAAGGTTTAATGATCAGAATACTATGGATTTTTTAATGCTATGGATTTTTTTTTGAAACAGGCACTTTTACTGGCCCATGATAAGGTTGCAGAGCAGGAAATGCAGCTAGAGCCCATTACAGATGAGAGAGTTTATGAAAGTGTTGGCCAGTACGGAGGAGAAACTGTAAAAATAGTTCGTATAGAAAAGGCTCGAGATATTCCATTGGTAAGTATTTCATGTATCTGATCTGAGATCCTTTCTACCCAGTGATCTTTTGTATAGCAGACAGTTAAAGACCCCTTTATGTTTCTGGTAGTTTTTCTCTTTTGAAATAAATTTGTTGAAATTATGTTCTTTCTCATACTCCTTTTTCAGAGAAAAATGTGTTCATCTTTCTCACCCCTAATTTGATGAAAATAGTAGCTTGTGAAATAATTGTTGAGGAACAGAGGGATAAGGAACCTGCTTTATTATTCTCCTAATTAAAAAAAAATCTGATCTTTTTATTCACTTAAAATCTGTTGAAACACAATTACTTATATATACTTCACATATACTTAGAAGTATGTATTTATTAATGTTAATATTTGTTTTATAGTTTTTATATGTAAAACTTTTTTAATCTCTTCTTAGTCTGCTATTATTGCCTTAATTTTGTTTCCTTTATTTTCAAAGGGTATTCTTGAATCCTGATCTCCAATTGTGTTTTGAATAGTGGGATATATAAAATACAGACCGTATTTTATGGGCAGTTTATGTAACTTAGTTTTTATCCCCACTAGAAAAAAAAAATTGGGCAAGTTTAGGATAAAAATCTTATAAACTCTGTCTGCTTTGAAGCTTTTTTCTGTTATTTTATATTTCCATTTTTTAATGTATATGTTTAATTGTATTTCTAATTTGTGTAATATTAATGTTTAATATATTTTAATGTGAATTGGATATAGCTATAATATTGCACATTTGAATAATCAACCAGAATAGTTTTCATTCCCCATCATATTTTAAATTTTAAAAAATGACTTTTATAGATACGTCATGTTCTCTAATTATACCTAAATATAGTATAACCATTTTGAATAGCATCCATATATAGAGAGTAAGTCTTCAGGTGGTTTTTAAGCAAGTGCATTTTTCTGTTTTATGCTTTAAAAGCCTGCTTGATTTTGAGAATTTTAACGAATGCAATGTTTCTGCAGCAGAAAATGTAAGGAAAATGGTCACCTAAATAGTAACCTAATTATCTTGATTTCTCTAGCTGTGTAAGTCAATTTCTTCCTCAAGATAACTGAAGGCTGGTATTATTGAATAGAAAAAAAATAATTTAAAAATGAAGAAATTTTTAACCAAAAAAATGCATTTTTATTTTAAAATTGGATGTTGAATTTTTTTAGGGTGCTACAGTTCGTAATGAAATGGATTCTGTCATCATTAGTCGGATAGTAAAAGGGGGTGCTGCAGAGAAAAGTGGTCTTTTACATGAAGGAGATGAAGTTCTGGAGATTAATGGCATTGAAATTCGGGGAAAAGATGTAAATGAGGTTTTTGACTTGTTGGTAAGTTGACACAGGTAGATGAATATTTGGTAGGTTCTTGAAAGTTGATTTTTTGTTACTAGACTTCAGAATAAAACATTTTTAAGTATTTTTTAAATAATTGCTAGGAGGACTAGATAATGTCTAGCCTAATTTTCACATGATATTTTTATAATATTTATTAGTAGAGTTTTATTTTGGGATGGGTACTACTGATATATATATATTTTTATTTTGAGCTTTGTTACTATCAGGTATATTTTATTTACCTCTGAAGTCATGAATATATCTCATTAATTCATTCAACATATATTTATTTAAGTGCCTGCTATGGGCCAGCTGCTAGAAAAACAGTAACAAAACAAAGTCTATGCCCTCATGATATTTATATTCATTTTGTTTGTGATCTACAATTAATTGTTATTTTCTTAATAATGTTAGGTTATTAAGATGTATAGGACAATACATGTATATTGTCTAATAGTTAATGTGCTAGCTATTTCAATTTAAATTAACAATTAAAATTAAGTTTCTCATTCCTAACAACTGTATTCTAGATAAGGACAGTATGTAGCTAATGGCTCTCATATTATGGTATATAGAACATTTATATGATCATAGAAAGTTCTCTTAGACAGTGCTTGTATAATAAGGAAGCCGTTTATAGACAGCTTTTGAGAGCAATTTCTGATCACTGCATATATCCCCACAAACCAGATTTATATTCTTATTGACTTAACATCAATTGTTACAGTAGAATCTCTCCTATCTGCTGATATCTGTTGACAAATCTAGAAAACATCCTTAGTCCTTATTTTTACTGAACCCCATTTATTGCTTTAGGAGAGCAAAGTGCAAATCATTGTTTTTAGCCATTGTTTTATTGGCTGCTATCTCTAGGTTGAGCACTGCTTCCTGCTATCTCAGGACCAGAAATTATGCTTATTGTTCTATTGTCTAAACTGGAGGTATCTGAACAATAGTTAGTGGTGTACTGGGAAATAATAGTGAACCTAGCAATGAGACTATAGAATTAAAAATAGAATGGATGACAGAGACAAAGCATCTGGGAAGTGAGAATATTTGTATCACTTTTCTTATCCTAGTCACAATTACTATTTCAATTTCTACTGTATTAAGATGTATGTATATGAGAGTAGGTAACCCAGAATTGTTATAGCACTCTGGTATTGTCCAACCCTTCACTGTGGAATCTTCCTAAACTTAATACTAAGTAGAAGATCAAAACCCAAGACTTATGGGCTAAATGGCTTTGCCCAGTGTGCCAGAATTACAGAATGCCTTATTACTGGCTAGCTCTACTATAATGGAGTCTATGAAAGGCATAATTTTTGCTTTCTGACAAATTGGGATTCATCTTTACTGATTTTTTTTTAAGTCTCCTAGGGGTTCCAGAATAGTCTACTGTAGGGAATATTGATCATAAGATCATGAAATGATTTTCATAAATAATGGATTTTAAGAATTACCTAATCTCTCTATTACAGTCTGATATGCATGGTACTTTGACATTTGTTCTGATCCCCAGTCAACAGATCAAGCCTCCTCCTGCCAAGGAAACTGTAGTAAGTGATTTTTTGTTGTTCATTATTTATTGTCTGATGGCTACGGTTTACTTTTTTCTAAATTAATAAAGTTTATTTTTTAGAGTAGTTTTAGGTTCACAGCAAAATGAAGCAAAAAGTTCAGTTTCACATACCTCTTATCCACACATATGCATAATCTCCCCCACTATCATCATCCTGCACCAGAATGGTACATTTGTTACATCAATGAATTAATGGTTCCATTTATTACTCAGAGTTCATCCTAATATATAAAAACCCTGGGTCATAATGACCAGTAACGATCAAGGCTCGACAAACAGGAATTCAGTCCTACAGTCAGCGCTGGGTTGCCGTGGCAGCTGACTGCTGAGGGGGCTGCAAATCAGGGCCAGAGAGAGGCCTGAAGAGAGAAGCAGGGACTGATCCATTGCCTCTGTGGCAGCTTTTGATCAGCACTTGCCTCTCTCTTTCTCTCCAAGTCTGGCCAGCAGCCGTGCCTTCATTTCTCTCCAGGCATCCACCAGGGCTGCTGATTAGTCCTGACTTTCTGATCAGGCCCCGTTGGTAGGCCCAGTGATGCTGACTGGCATAGAAACTGACCAATCAGAACCAATTCTGGGTCAACTGTGAGGAACCAATGGCTGCCTAGGAGGTGGAGCTTCTGACGCTGACTGGCATAGAAACCGACCAATCAGAACCAAATTGGCCTGCCAGGGAGGGCAGTTGGGGGCAAACAGGCCAGCAGGGGAGGGCAGTTGGGGGCGAGATCAGGCCAGTGAGGGAGGGCAGTTGGGGGCAAGATCAGGCAGGCAGGCAGAGGGGTTAGGGGCAATCAGGCAGGCAGGCAGGTGAGTGGTTAGGAGCCAGCGGCCCCAGATTGGGAGAGGGATGTCCAACTGCTGATACAGGGATCGGGCCTAAACTGGCAGTTGAACATCCCCCAAGTGGTCCCTGATTGGAGAGGGTGCAGGCTGGGCTGAGGGAACCCCACCACCACCACCACCCCGTGCACGAATATAAAAGCCTAAGTGACAGGTCGAGCAATCACTATGGCTATACTGACCCACCAGGGGGCAGACGCTCAATGCAGGAACTGCCCCCCGGTGGTCAGAGCACTCCCACAGCCAGCCTCTCATGGCCCCTCCTCAGCCCCCCGATTGGCCCCGATGGGGGAGCGGCCAGCCAACCTCCTGCGCTTGCCAGCTGTGAGCCGGGCTTCTGGCTGAGTGGCACTCCCCCTGTGGGAGTGCACTCACCACCAGGGGGCAGCTCCTGCATTGAACGGGATAAGGCCGAAACTGGCTCTCCAACATTCCCCGAGGGGTCCCGGATTACAAGAGGGCACAGACCAGGCAAAGGGACCCCACCAGTGCACAATCAGGGCCAGGGAAGAACGCAGGAGGTTGGCCAGCCGGGGAGGGATTGCAGGAAGGCTCCAGGGCATGTCCAGCCCATCTCGCTCTGTCCTGATTGGCTGGACCCCAGCAGCAAGCTAACCTACCAGGTGGAGCATCTGCCCCCTGGTGGTCAGTGCACGTCATAGCAACTGGTTGACCGGTCGACTGTCTGCCCCCTGGTGGTCAGTGCATGTCATAGTGAGCTGTTGAGCAGTCTTAGCATATCGTTAGCATATTACACTTCGATTGGTTTGAACGGATGACCGGACACTTAGCATATTAGGCTTTTATTATATAGGGTAGCCAGGTAGTAGAAACAACCCAAATGTCTGCCAGCTAATGAATGGAAAATGAAATGTGGGATCTTATTTGGCAATTAACCTTTTGCACTCGGATGTCGAGTGTGACTCGACACGGTTAGCATCGGTAGCAGCTATAGAAAAAAGCAAGCAAGTGCAAAGGGTTAAAAGGAATAAAATATGCTTCAACGTGAATTAACCTTAATAAAATCATACTGAGTGAATGATGCCAGTCACAAAAGCCATATGTTGGTTCATTTATATGAACTGTCCAGAATAGGTAAATCCACAGAGACAAAGTAGATTAATAGCTTCTTAGGTGTAGGGGTGGTGAGTGAGGAGGGAATGGGAGGTATTCTTAATCTATATGGTGTTTCTTTTGGGGCTGATGAAAACGTTCTAAAATTGTTGGTAGTTGTACAACTCTTTTTTTTTTTAATATATTTTATTGATTTTTTTTACAGAGAGGAAGGGAGAGGGATAGAGAGTCAGAAACATCAACGAGAGAGAAACATCAATCAGCTGCCTCCTGCACACCCCCTACTGGGGATGTGCCCACAACCAAGGTACATGCCCTTGACTGGAATCGAACCTGGGACCCTTCAGTCCGCAGGCCGACACTCTATCCACTGAGCCAAACCAGTTAGGGCTGTACCACTCTTAATTAAATCATCTAGTTGTGTACATGGTGCCTTGTATAGTATATGAATTATCTCAATAAAGCTGTTGAAAAATTACAGATTTCTAAGTGCTGGGTTAACATGGAAGCCTGATCTGTTATATCTGTTGTTACTCTTAACTTTTATAAAAGCATAGTAGTTTAAAACAGAACACAGTTTCATTTCTTTCTCAATATATCATCACATTTCCAATATATATCATCATCCATGTTTTTCCTTTATTCTTTATGGAATATATTAAAATTGGTATTGCATTTGCAACCTTCCTTCTGTATAAAGTTCATTTGTAGGAGAAATGAGGAAACAGTTTGTATCTGGCTTCCAGTAGCCTGATTCTTTGTGCACTGTGCCTTTCCACATACCTCCTGCAAACAAGCCTTGAACTTCAAAAGTAACTCTTCTCTTAGAGAAGACACACAGAGGAGGGATATGACCCTATGTATATGGCTTTAAAAAGAAAGGGAGAGCCCTCACCGTTTTAGTTCAATGAATAGAGCGTCAGCCTGCAGACTGAAGGGTCTGGGTTCAATTTTGATCAACGGCAGCAGGTACCTCCGTTGCAGGGTCGGTCCTCGGCCCTGATCAAGGTGCATGCAGGAGGCAACCGGTCAATGTGTCTTTCTCATGTTGATGTTTCTCTCTCTCTCTCTCCTCCTTCCTTCCACTCTCTAAAAATCAATGGCAAAATATCCTCAGGTGAGGATTAACACAAAAAATAAATAAATAAAAGAAACAATGCTCTTTTAAAATATAGCATTTGAGCCTGGCCAGGTGGCTCAGTTGGTTGGAGCATCTTCCTGTACACAAAAAAGGTTGCGGGTTGATCCCCAGTTGGGGTACATACAGGAGACAACCTGTATGTTTCTCATATCAGTTTTTCTCTGTCTCCCCCCCTTCTCTCTCTCAAAATCATAAACATATCCTAGAGTGAGGATTTAAAAAAATAAATAACACAGTATTTGATGTGTAGAGATCTTTTCAAAATAGAAACAATGTTGTGCAATATTTTTTTCCTTCATTTCTTTCTTTTATTGTGAAAAACTCTTAATTGCAATATCTCTTGTAAAGTTTTTATAAAACATAACTGGCTTAAAATGAACTACTATTATTAAAGCTTGCAACTGAAGGTTTCCAAAAAAAGAAAACGGTGATAGGAAATCATTATTTGTTGTTGTTGATAATCCTTACCTAAGGATATTTTTTCCATTGCTTTTCACAAAAAGTGGGAGGGAAGCAGGGAGGGAGAAAAACATCAACCAGTTGCCTCCTGCATGTGCCCAGCTGAGGGGTGGGGAATGAACCCTTTGGTGCACAAGTTGATGCTCCAACCACTGAACAACATTGGCCAGGGCAGGAAATCATAATTTTTGTTGGCATATGCAAAATAATTATCTATGAGATTAAGAAATTAAAACCAGTTTATTGAGCATCATTATGGTACAGGTCAAGATCTAATAAGAGCAAAGGTATTTTCCTGTAGATAAAGTACTATAGGTGTTCAACTAAAACTGTACTATGTTCACTGGCTCATTTATAATGTCACCAATGGCAAGAGCAAAGTGTCAGGAGAGGTACTCCCTTATGCACCACACATAGCAACAAGTGGCTGCTTTATCATTTTGAGAGTGCACAAGTCTTGGCCCTTTTGTAGTTTACTTCCTAGGTGACTAACACATTTATCCCAGGACACATGAATTGCTTAAGCTGTGCTGTTTCTCTCTCTCCACATTGACTTAGAAACAAGTTAGAATTCCCAGACAGGTCTATAAAACTTTAGATTATATTTCACAATATAATTGAAATAATATGGAGAGAGGAAATAGAATATTTGAGCTGAAGGCACATTTTTCATATAGTAATGCTCTAATCCAGCGATTTTCAAATGGTGTGCCCCAAGAATTTTTAAAACCTGCAGTACCTGACTATTTAGTCAGGAGCACTGACCTCTTTTACCTTACACTGTCAAATTAAAAAATGACAACAGCTAACACAACAATAGCCTTCCAGTATGAATGAATTAAAATTATACCTATTGTTTTGTCAGATCGGCAAAAAATATATTTTTTAGTGTGCCATAGATTTTAATAATTAGTTTATGTGTGTCATGAGATGAACATAGGAGTAAATTGAAATGTAGTGGGATCACACTGCTTATTAGTGATGGAATATGCACTAGAAAATTCAGAGTACTGATTGTCCAATAAATGTTAACTAGTATGATATTTACTCTGTGCCAGGCACAGTACCAATTATTTTATATATTTTATCTCATTTAATTCTCACAGCATCCTCATGAAATATAGATATCTTTATTATTCCCATTCAATAGGCATTGAAACTAGAACAGTCAAGTTAATTGCCCAAGCCCACTATTGGTAAGTGACTGAGTCAGGACTAGAACCCATGCCTATTCCAGAACCTATTCTCTTCACTGCTGGGTAGTGTAACAGGTAATGTCCCACAAAGCCACTAAATACTAGGTTTCTGCATCACTGTTCATTTTCAGTTCAAAGAACTCTTAATAAAACTGAGAGCATGCCTTCATGAAGTCTTCTGATTTGTGGGATCAAGGTTGGGAGGATAGAGAAAAGTGGTTTAAGGGTAACTTAAAGGCTTCAGGATAGGAGGATGCTAAAGTTACAGTGAAGGGATACAAACCATAGAAATAGCCACTAGCCCAATGGTGTTAATTTTAATTATTGAAATTTATTCTTAGGAGTCCCAAATAATTATTTTCCTTACAATGAGCATCTGTTGGACCTCTTTTGTGTACTGGGCACTGTGCTAATCATTGGGTTTATAATAATGAGCATGACAAAATAATTATAGTTTGCAGTAAGTGATAAGGTAGGAATAAGCACAGTGTGAACATTGAGAATAAAAATAAGTGGAACAAATTACATAAGATGGTCAGGAAAGGCCTCTTGGAGAAGGCAACGTGAAGCCAAGACCGTAGAATGAGATGATGCCAGGCCTGTTAATTGCCTGAAGAGCTTTCAGGTAAAATATCTAAAGAACTTTGTTTTTGGAAAGCCTGTGGGCATGGATCAAAGTAGGAGAGTAAAGAGGCGAGGAGGGGATTCTATGAGATGAGGCTAGAGAGGTAGATAGGGCCAGGTCAAGCAGGTTTCCTTGGCCATGCAGGGAGTTTGGATTTTAAATATAGTAAATGATTTGATTTTTATTTCACAAACAAAAAATAAAACATTTCTGGCTTCTATGTATAAATTGGATCAGTAAAGCCAATAAGGAAGCAAGGAGATTTAGAAAACTATTGCTGAAGTCATTATGAAGTATGATGATGGCTTAAACGTGGATGATAGCTGTGGCAGTGGAGAAAAATTAGTCAGGCTGTGTTCTGGAAGTAAAAATGTCAGGACCTTGTAATGAATGTGGAGGGTAAAGGAAAGAGAAAGCAAGGATGCTTGAACAACTGGGTGGATAGTGGTGCTACTTATTAAAGGGAAATCTGGAGGAAAAACAGATTTGGGGAGAAAAATCAAGAGGTCTGTTTTATAGATTGGAGATATCTGAGGGGCACCGCAGAGTTCTTGTTTTTACAGATCAGGAAGGGAGACAGGCAGGGGGGCCTTTATTATATTCCTTTTGCTTCTCTTAAGCCTTAGAAGCCCCTTAGCACCTCAGCTTGTTAGTAACTAATGATAGTGTTTTGCATACCCTTGTACATGTAAGCAGTCAACAGAGAGATGAACTTAACTGAAGAAAACAGATGAGCCTAAGAAAATACTGCCCCCAAAATACTGTTATTTAACTAAACTTGCTCTTTCAGCTCATAATTTCTTTGCACTAATGAAAAACCGTAACATTTTAATTATATTTATGCTAAGTATTTTGTGTTGCTATTTCATCTTTTTTTTTTTACCCTTTTTATCTTTTAGATCCATGTAAAAGCTCATTTTGATTATGACCCTTCAGATGACCCATATGTTCCATGTCGAGAGTTAGGTCTCTCTTTTCAAAAAGGGGATATACTTCATGTGATCAGTCAGGAAGATCCAAACTGGTGGCAGGCCTACAGGGATGGGGATGAAGATAATCAACCTCTAGCTGGGCTTGTTCCAGGTAAGGACAATATAGTAGAAAGTACATATATAGTTAAAAGAACATTTAAAAAACAGACCTTCACAGTGAAAACTTTTTCATGCCTTTTAAAAATAATTTTGAATAATTGTTTTTTCATGCAGTTGGGTTTTTATGTTGCAACTGTAGCATAAATATCTTGAATACAATTGTGACCAAATTGTTGGGCTTTAGAATGAAATTATGATGTAATATAATATTTACATCTGTTCTTTATGTGTATGAGATTATAGAAAGTCACAAGTCATCTGCTTTTAAACCCAAAAGCTGGAAACAAATTTGTCTATATTTGGTCATGTTTCAGGAAAGGAGGAATGAATGGGCTTCTCATACTAAGTTGAGTGGCTGAAGCTTTACCCTTGATTCTTCACAATATCAGCTGCAGGACATTCCTCAAGAATCCTGGAGTATTGGGCAACCATCATGGTTCTCTACTCAGTGCTTCTGCCAGATATCAATTTGATATCTTCTTACCATGCCAGCCTTAGCCCATAAATATTTAGAACTGGTGTTTATTGACAGATTGATTACATTGAGTTTCTGAAAGTATATAGATGAGTCAAGGAGATTTCAGTGATATCATTTTCAGGTCTTTTATAGGACAAGTAAGTGGACCCACCTTAGTTTGAGTTTGATAATGGTTTTCAGTTAGAAGGATTTTTAAGAGGTCATAATGTCCATCTCCCATTAATGTCTGATTCTATCTCAAAAATAGTTGCATATGTGCATACTATAAAAATGTGCCCTAGAAGTATCACACTGTAATGTTTTTAAACATCTTAATATGTAAATTATTAAAATTATTTTGTTCCTTATTTTTTTCTCTGTTAAAGACAAATTATCATTTTTAAATATTAATGCTCTTAAAATTTCCCCTCTAGTCATAGTTATTTGTTTCACTAGAAATGCAATCTGTATAGTTCTGGAGATAACCTGGTTGCCTTTAATGCTTCTTATGTGTGTCAAACTCATTATTTTCACTTGTGATTTTATGAAACACACTTCATTCTATAGGTTATTCCAACATAGATGGAATAAGAATCCCTGGCGTGAAATGGAACGTAGATATAACAATATAATGTAAAAGTAGACCTCTAATACAGAAATTTTGAAGTAAACTTATTTTCAGAAAAAAAATGCATTTGGATTTAAGGTAGATGTCTTAAAAGAAAATGAAGGTCAGAAACCTTGATAGCTTCCTATATTAAAAACATAATCCTTAAGAGGAAAAACAGTATTGTTTTCATTTATTTGTATCATTAGTAAAGGTGGAAATTTTAAAAATCATTAAAACATACGCACACACATATATATATATATCCTATCTAATAATAGAGTAACATGTAAATTACCATCACTCCGCTACGCCCACGATTGGGCGGCGGGAGGCTGGGGGGCGGGACTTGGGGTGGCCTATCTGGCCATTGAGAGGCACGGATCCGCTGCCACTGAGGGGGGCTACCCTGCTGTTGAGAGGTGCAGGGGGCCTGCCGCGGACACCCAGCTGCGCCTCTCAACGGCAGGGTAGCCAGGTGTCCACGGCAGCCCCCCTCAGCGGCCGGGGACCATCAAAAGTGGGGGAGCTGGGTGCCTGTCTGCTCCGGCACCAGGCCTTTCAGAAGCCTCCGCCGAGCCCGAGGCTTCTGAAAGGCCTGGTGCACCAGCGGACAGGCACCCAGCTCCACCGCGAAAAGCAAAAGCGTGTAGGGGACCCTACACGTGCATGATTCAGTCATGCACTGGGCCTCTAGTATATACATACAAAGAAAAAGAGGGAAAGAAAAGAATAAATGAAAGAGAATATGTTGAGTAGTGTCTTGGAATTAAAAAGTGATGAATATTCACGTATTATTTTGTAAAGTTAACTTCTAGAATGAATTTGCTTGATTTCCTGTAATTCCGAATGATCAGAAGTGTTATAAGATCCAGCATAGTACTTTTCATTTAATAACTACTGAATGAAAGCTTTGTAAAAATTGAGCTATTAAATTTTCTAACATTAGCTTATGATTTATCTTTTCTAATAGGTGAGATAGTCTAGTAATAAATGTCTTAGAATTGGTTGAGAGTGAGATTGAAACTTAATATGTTAAACATTTGGAGGCTTATTTATAATCATAGCTGACGTACTCTCATAGGTGACAGAAGGAAAGGAGGGAATATAAATGAGTAGTTACTCCTGCTGTTTTCCCTTGATGTTTTTAAAAAATACTTCTATTCTTCTGTCTTAAATATTTTATTCTTTTTCCTTTCTGCTATTAAGGGAAAAGTTTTCAGCAGCAAAGGGAAGCCATGAAGCAAACGATAGAGGAAGACAAGGAGCCAGAAAAATCAGGTTGGACATTTTTATTTGGCATTAATGAGAGATTTTTTGGGTCTTCATCTGTAAGTATGTTTAAATTTACATATCAGTTAGAACTGGCATGAAAGATGTATTCATGGCAAGAGTGATGTGAAAGGCAAAACTGGTTATCTTAGAACTGTAAAGAAAGGACAGGATTTAAATATTAAAGATTGTTGGTCTATAATGTGAGATTAATAGAAAATTGTAAATACTTCCCTGGAAAGTAGTTTTTCTATGAAAAATGTAATGTTTATAAATTTAAATTAACTATTTGAGTGCTTCTATTTGAAATATGTAGCTTTGTTTAAGAAAACAAATACCACATTTATAGTTATGTTTATGATTATTCAACAGGAAAACTATGGTGTGCAAAGAAGAATAAAAAGAAGAGGAAAAAGGTTTTATATAATGCCAATAAAAATGATGGTAAGTTCCACTCCCAGAGATAGCTGGATTTATATCTGAAAGAGGCCCAATATTTAGCACTTGAAAGAAATTAAATTAATATTTTCAGGTACTTTTGTTTCTGGTCCTGTTTTGCCTCTTAATGTGACACAAGGGCTTAAGAAAGTCATTTAACAAAAATGATTTTCTGTTAGAATCCTATGAGTAATGCTGCAGTGTTTTGAACTTGGAGAAAAATTGGTATAAAAATTAAAGTACTATATATATATATATATATATATATATATATATATATATATATATATAGTGTTATATGGATATTTCTCTAATTTTGAGGAAATGGAATTGAAATTTCTCTTAATTTTTTTCTACTCAAACTCTTTATTTGTGAAATTGATACATGCTTCTAACAAATTCTAACAATATAGCTGTATTTTAACTAAACAATATTTTGTCTATAATAACTCCTGTAACTAAGACAACTCATTCCACAGAGCCTGCTACCTGCTAGCAGTCAGGTACATGGAGTTTTTTTGTTCTATTTTAAAGTTGGTACTTCTCTTAAAATCAAAAGTTCTAATAACATGTGACTCATATTCCCAAGTGACAACACTCTGCTGTACCTGATGATGGCTGTTGCCTTTATATTGGGCACCTACTACTGTCTTAGTTTAACAGTTTCCACAACATCCAATTTTTTATAAGCCAAACCTGATTTACTGCTCTCATTACCTTCTTGGTTGGTCCTTTATGGGCATCAGATATTCTGCCTCTGCTTTGGTTCATGTTAGAAACAAGCCAAATAATAAAGTCAAGGCAATCCTTAACTTCTTAAACAATTTATAAGATTTATCAGTACCTTGAAGTTTTTTTAGGTAGCTTAAGTTAAATCAATGACAAAAATGATATAGATTGTTGAAAAACTCCATATAAAACTATATCAGAGATTCCATTTACTTTAATAATTTTTTTTCAAAATAAACAACCTTAATGCTTTGTTATATTTATGTAACTAAGAAGATTTATTGAATTTTTAATCCTTTCCTCTATATTTGGGTAGGTGATTAAATCTGTTTTTCATGTTTTGAAGTGCACTAAAATTAACTAATTCAGCTTGAATAGCTATTATACTCTAGAAAACTTGCAAATCTGAAATCTACAGATTATAAACCAAGTCTGTAAATCACAGTGCTGCCACAATCTGATTATACATGTTAGAAGAAGGAACTCAGCCTTTTCAGAGTGAAAAGTATTTTGGGAAGGGAAGGTGTCGTCATAATATTTTTATTAATAACTCATTTATAATAACTTTTATTCTAGGGAAGCTAACTATATATACTTTTAATACCTTCATCCATTTAGTTCTCACAATGAATTCCTTGAGCATACAGATTAATAAATTCAAAATCAGATATTAAAGTAACCTGCTTAAGTTCTTACAACTAAGATATGGTTGAGCTGAAATTTAAGCAAATATAGTTCCCACTCTATGCTCTGTGCTAAGCACTAGCACGACTAAGATGGTCCCCTGCCCCCATGGAACTGGCAGCTGGGAGGGTCTGACTACACATCTGACGCTCTTTCCCAGTCAGAGGAACTGGTACGCCTGAGAAGATGGCAGGCTGCTATTGTCTACCTTTGTTCTTACCCCTTAACAGCTCTGATTTCATCTGAATTTATGGGCTTTAGGAATGTTAACCCCCCTATCGTAATTTATACCTCTTCTTGAATCATGACCTCAAATATTCCAGAACAAAGTAAATATAAAAGCGGGAAGTGTGAATGGCAAGTTATATAGTCTCAGAAAAGTTTTCCAGCTTTCTCTGATATCTCTGATTGTAGCCACTATTTTGAACGTTCATACCACGTATTGTGCTCAGCATGCACATTAGGTCTGATCCTTAAACCAACCCTCTAAATAATGTGTTAGTACCATCATTTTACAAAATGGTAGATGTTATTCTCATTAGTTTACCACCTGGTGCCCCACCCCCTGTCAAAGTATGGACTGCAAACTAGCTATTTTACATAAGGATCAGTATTGTCATATTATATTAAACATTCAAACAGTCTGAAATAAGAGAAGCAATAAAAATTTCTAGAATGATTCATATATTGTCTGATTTATTTTCATAGTATCCTGGAAAGGCTATAATGACAGAGGAAAATACTCATGATATAATACTATCTTGATCCAAAAAGTTAAGCATTTTTAATAATAAATTGTGCTCTTTTCAGTTTTTTCGAAAGATCTATGAGTATATGTTTATTACATAGCAGTAATTCTGTCTAAAGAGCTTAACTTTTTCTTTTTCTAAAGACTATGACAATGAAGAAATCTTAACTTATGAGGAAATGTCACTTTATCATCAGCCAGCAAATAGGAAAAGACCTATCATTTTGATTGGTCCACAGAATTGTGGCCAGAATGAATTACGTCAGAGGCTCATGAACAAAGAGAAAGACCGCTTTGCAGCTGCAGTTCCTCGTAAGTTTGAATGCATTCCCATTTTCCTGTGCTTTTCAGTTCACTGCTTTAGAATCTAACTTACACAGGCAATTTTTCATTTATTTTATCAAAACATAGTTGTCCGGAAAAGAAAAGCTTTGTTTTAACCAAATCTCCTTGAGAAATTTCAATTTTCCTAAGAATATGGTACTGATCACTTTCTAAATGAATTTTATTCTGCACTTCTTATAATTCCCTGTTCAATATGAAATCAACAACTGGTTTCAACAACTGATGAAGAAGATAGAAATTTAGACATAATCTCTAACACAGAAGTTCTGTTTAAAAATTATATGGTACCTTATATAGCACCTAATCTTATAGAAATAAACTTCAGAAAAGGTGAATAGTAGTGTTTTAAATGCAAGATGAATTAATTTAAAGTGTAAACATAAAATATATTGTTATTAATATAACTTAATAGCATACGAAAAACAAATTTTTGTTCTCAATCTAGAAATAAAACCATTATTAAACACATGGGTTCTTAACATTTCCTCAGTTCATTATTGTATAATCTGTATTATGAAATAAAACTTTTTTCTGATGAGCAAAATTATCCCCATCCTTACCATGATCAATACCAATTATTTTTACCTGATTTTGTCTGTCTAGATACAACTCGCAATAGGCGAGACCATGAAGTAGCTGGTAGAGATTACCACTTTGTTTCTCGGCAAGCGTTCGAAGCAGACATAGCAGCTGGAAAGTTCATTGAGCATGGTGAATTTGAGAAAAATCTGTATGGAACCAGCATAGATTCTGTACGGCAAGTGATCAACTCTGGGAAAATATGTCTTTTAAGTCTTCGTACACAGGTAAAGCTGTTTTGGTTTAGGGCGTTGAACTTGAGGGCATTTTTTGCAAAGTAATTTAGTGGAAACTGTATTTTGGTCCAAGAACCACAGGACCTAATTAAGTTCTTATATAGCTTTTCCCCACTGACTCCCTATCTGAAATCAGACAGATTGCTAAATCTCAATTTCCTCAGGGTCAAATACATACATACCTACACATATACATGTACATATTTTCTAAAGTTTAATACAGTAACTTAGAAATTTGGGATTTTAAAGGTTGTTAGTTGTGGAAAAGTTTTTCTAGACTAGATAGCTTCAGCATAAAACTTTCCTTGTTGAATCTACTGCATATGTCAACTTAGGAAATATAAGCAGTGGTTAATAAATAGATGTATAGGAAAGGAAATTGACTCTAAAATTGTTCCTTTGAGCTCTAGCTCAGTTGGTTGGAGTGTTGTCCCATACACCAAAGGTTATGAGTTCAATTCCCATTCAGGGTACATACCTAGGTTGCAGGTTTGATACCTGGTCAGGGAACATACAGGAAGCAACCAAGTGATTTTTATCTCTTTCTCTCTCTCTAAAAAAATGAATAAAAACATATCCTCTAATGAGGATTAAAAAATAATAATGAAAATAAATAAAATGGCTCGAAATAATAGATTTTCTTTGTTTTTGTTTCTTTTAGTAGATAAAAGAGTTTAGTCTACTATTTCAATTGTAAACATTTGAGAGAAGTATAAATGTTTTTACTAAACTCCTTCAGAATTCTTATATTATTTGGGCCAGCAGATGTACCAAAGAACATTGAGAAGTTAAACATATTGTCTTAATGTTTTTAAGTTAATAAAAGTGGGGTAAGACCCTGTAATTCCCATTTTGATGGAGTGCTTCAGTTGATGGCACGCTGTCATGCGGTGGCAAAGGCAAGGTGAAAGCCACACCTCCTGCCATAGCTGGTTTAGCTTAGTGGATAGAGCTTCCACCTATGGATCAAAGGGTCCCAGGTTTGATTCCGATCAAGGGCACATACATTGGTTACAGGCTCCTCCCCAGCCCAGACCCTGGTCGGGGCTTGTGAGGAAGCAACCAATCAATGTGCCTCTCTCACATCGATATTCCTCTCTGTCTTTCCCTTTCTCTTACACTTTCTCTAAAAATCAATGGAAAAATATCCTCCAGTGAGGATTTTTTAAAAATTAAAAAAAAAAAAAAAGCCATACCTCCCAATTCAGATAGTCTCCTTTTCTTGGATGTGCTTTTCCAAAGTGTGTGTGTGAGTGTGTGTGTGTGTGTGTGTGTGTGTGTGTGTGTGTGTGAAGTTTTTCTCTCTGTGCTTCCATTCAGACCCTGGCACATTGTAAAGTGACTGCTCATTTCTACTTTCTCTGAAATGGATTTTTAATATGGTTATTATAATCTGCATGTGCTCTTATACGCAGGGTATTTTAATATTACATAGTTGTAATCCTTCATTCATTTATTTTTATTTCATTATATAAAAAGAGTGAACCAATAGTGTGTTTTTGTGTGTGTGTGTGTGTGTGTGTGTGATTTTATAGGTACACAATATATTTTTACAGTGAATGGTAGGATCCTAAAATATTGTGAATTTTTTGTTACAAAGATGTTTGGAAACACTCATAGGTTATGGTGTTACTGTTGTTTAATGACATTATTATATTCCAAGTATGTTATTGGGAAGTAGTTAAATCAAGAAAATTATTTTAAAGATCCAAAATATCTTTTCTTTTCAGTCATTGAAGACTCTCCGGAATTCAGACTTGAAACCATATATTATTTTTATTGCCCCCCCTTCACAAGAAAGACTTCGGGCATTGTTGGCCAAAGAGGGCAAGAATCCAAAGGTAGAGTTATTATACTGTTGTACTATTCCACTGAAAGTAAACATGAAACAATCATGGCCTATTATGTCACAATACTTAAAAACTACATCAGCTTGAGCTTTCAAAGTGATTATTCTTTCTGCCATATCACTTTCCCCAAAATTGCCATGATTGCCTCTGGTTAGACTCTGGCAGCTCTCCAAAGAAGGTGGCTTCTCTTGTTGTTCCCCACACATTCCCTCTTGTACCCCAAATGTATGGTAAGATTTGGCATTCTTTAGCACTTCCTTGATCTTCACATGAATGTGTGTATTTCCAGCAGGGATTATGTGATACCTCTAACACACACAAAAAGGGATCATCATATTCTTAGGGATTGCCCACTGTTCTCTGCAGATATTCTGCATGTGCGGGGAGCCAATATTGAGTGCCCTTGTTTTTCTCTTTTTTCTCATTGAAACTTTATATTGTTTGTCTCCTCCCTTTGATCTTCTTACATGATCTGAAATGGAAAATTTTTAAAATTATTTTAGATGCTGGACATGGTTGAGGTAGTCTATTATATACTAAATATTAATAATTCAATGATAGTATACTGGTAATCAGAAAGCATTGGCTTTTTATTTAAATGTGTGAACTAAAAACTGTCATGTGAATTGCTTTGTCAAAGTAACAAATACTTAGTCTTCCTTGTTTTTTTCTGATTTTTATAATATTTCTATTTAATAGTGGAGTCACTTAATCTCATTTCATTTGCTATGCCCCTAACTCTCCTTAAAAGCCATAAAAACATGTAATAATGCTCTTCCTTGAAAGTCATTCAAAGCATATAACAACACGCTTTTCCTTCAAATCTTGACTTTACCACAGCCACCAACCCTCCTACCTCAAGATACGCTTTTTCACTCTAGGTCTACTTACATTTCTTACTCAGTCTCTATATATGGGAAGCTAATATTTTTTAATGTCTTAGGCTATAGACATCAGGGATTTCCCCATCCTATATGTTGAACATAATGTTTAGGCTAAGTAGATTAGCTAGTTAAAGTAGTGTTTCACCCCTTCTTTATTTTTTGCAGCACAATTATAAGTTCATAAGTAAGTGCGATCAGAGTGTCCTTAGCACTTGGGATGATACACAAGAAATATGATACATGATCACTTGTTATTTTTGCGGACGATCACAACATATAATAAGAAAAATAAGGTTAATACTCTATGAAACTTAGTGCCCAGTAACTACTTTGGTAAACAAGAAAAGGAAAGGGATGCACCTTAAGGACCAGTGATCCATTCTGCTTGTTCAGCCTTATTTTCTGTTTCAAGCATGCACGCTCTTTTTTAGTTAGGTTATTCTTCTTCAACAAGGATTCAATGTTGTGCCAAAGGCCATACACCATTCCAAAACATGTTCTCTGGCAGTGCTCTCATGGAATTTTTTACCTACTTTATTTTGAATTAGTCATCCTACTTTGAGTGAGGTCTAGAAAGATACCAATTATACCTATTTTTAAAGCATGGACTTAATCAGTACCAAAATGTTTTAATGGTATACAATATGCTTGATTTTCTAATTAGAATTTTCTAATTTTTAAAAATCAACTTTATTGAAGTTACTTTACATAAATAAAATGTATACATTTTACTTGTATAATTCAGTGAGTTTTGGCAAAATGCATACCTGTGTTACTACTATGCCAATCAAGATTTAGAACAGTTTCATCACTCCAAAAAATTCTCTCATGCTCCTTTTAAGTTAATACCCCTCCAGTCTTCTCAAGGCAACCACGAATCTGCTTTATGTCACTATAGATTTGTTTTGTCTGTTCTTGAAGTTAACATAAATGGGACCACATCTTATGTTTAAGTTTGCATCTGGCTCTGTTATCAGCATAATGTTATTTTTTGTTTGTTTGTTTTTTAAATATATTTCTTTATTGGTTTCAGAGAGGAAGGGAGAAGGAGAGAGAGATAGAAACATCAATGATGAGAGAGAATCATTGATCGGCTGCCTCCTGCACGACCCCCACTGGGGATTGAGCCCGCAACCCAGGCATGTGCCCTTGGCCGGAATCGAACCTGCGACCCTTGAATCGGCAGGCTGACGCTTCTATCCACTGAGCCAAGCCAGCTAGGGCCAGCATAATGTTTTGATATTGATCTATGTTGCATCTAACAGTAGTTCATATTTTCTATTGCTAAGTGCAATGTATACCATGGTCTAAATATATTATAATTTGTCCACTTACCAGTTAAAAATATTTGGGTGGTTTCCAACTTTTAGCTAGTGTGACCAAAGCTGCTGTAAACATTCATAGTCGTTTGGTGGACATACGTTTTCATCCTCTTGAATTGCATCAAATGCTAAGTGCCTGTTTAACTGTATAAAAACTGCCAAATTGTTTTAAAAACATTTTGCCATTTTATGCTCTCACTTTGGTTCCATTGGCTCCACATTGTTACCAACTTTTACTATTGTATGTAGCAATTTTTTAGTTCTAGTAGGTGTGAAGTGTTATCATTATACATTTTCCTGTTGACTGATGACAGCATCTTTTCACATAGTCGTTTAGGCGTGTTCTTTTATGAAATGCCTCAAGTCTTATTTTTTTTAATTGTTATTTTTCTTATTCTTTATATCTGTATATAAATATTTTCTCAGTCTTTGTATCTTTTTAATTATTTTGAAGATCAGAAATGTTTAATCTTAGTGAAGTACACTTTTTTATTTTTCTTATAGTTAATGATTTTTTTATACTAAAAAATTTGTCTATTCCAGGATTATGAAGATTTTATCCTTTGATTTCTTATAAAAACTTTCTTGTATTAGCTTTTACTTTTAGTTCTGTGATCTATCTATCTTAGGTTCATCTCTATTTTAGTGTGAGGTACGAGTGGAGATTGGCTTTTTGTTTTGTTTTGTTCTTTAAATCACATGTGGATATCCAGTTGCTGTATAATCATTTCTTGAGGAAAAAAAACACACAATACTATCCTTTTTCCCATTGAATTACATTGGCACTTTTGTAAAAAAATGACCACATATAATGAGGGAGGAGGGTATCGGGGGGTGATTATAGATTATTTATGGATTCTATTCACATATTTATGCTAATATTGAACTAAATACTGTAGCTTTATTTTAAGTCTTGGGAGACAGTCATAAAAAGGAATGAAGTGATACATAGTATAACATAGACCATATAGTGTATGATTCCATTTTATGGAATGCCCAGGATAGACAAATTTATAGAGATCTACTGTAGATTAGTAGTTGCCTAGGGCTGGGGGTGGTAGAAAATGGGGAGTGGCTGCTAATGGATATAGTTTTTTGGGGGCTGGGG
Organism: Cnephaeus nilssonii; assembly: GCF_951640355.1. Classification (NCBI taxonomy): domain Eukaryota; kingdom Metazoa; phylum Chordata; class Mammalia; order Chiroptera; family Vespertilionidae; genus Cnephaeus; species Cnephaeus nilssonii. The sequence continues at coordinate 81,841,458 of NC_137075.1, forward strand.
GCTGGGAGTGATGAAAATGTTCTGAAATTGAATTGTGGTGTTGATTGCACAACTCTGTGACTATACTAAAACCTCTTGAATTGTACATTTTAAATGGGTGAATTTTAAAGGAATTAATATATCAAGAAATCTGTGACCATTTAAAAAAATCTCAGCAGGCTTTATTGTAGAAATTGAAAAGATTTTAAAATTTATATGGAAATTAAAAGGAATAATCGAAACCCGTTAGAAAAAGAAATGAGTACTTTTGTCTTTGTTAATTTTATTTTTTGTCTGTTTTCTATTTAATTGACGTGTCTTATTTTTATTCTTTCGTTCTAATTTGCATTAATTTGTACTTGCTCTACTGTCTTCAGTAGAGGAGTTTTAAATCTTCTTTTCTAATATGAAGCTACAAATTTCAGCAGTTGTTTGGTGTTGTGTTCTATAGAATTTGAGGTTATATTTCTCATTATTATTTTGTTAAAATGCTTTCTAATTCTGTCATTTTCTTCTTTAGTCCATGGGTTTTTTAGAAGTATATAATTTCCACCTGTTTGGAGATTTCAAAAAATATATTATTGATTTGTAATTCCATTGTGGTCAAAGAACATACTCTGTAAGATGTCAGTCTTTCAAATTCGTTGAACCTTATTTTATGGTCCAACTTGTGTTCTGTATTGGTGTATGTTCCATGCACACTAGTAAGAATATATATTCTGTATTTGTTGGGTAGAGGGTGATATATCTGTTGCCTTTTAATTTTACTTGTTTTATTTTTATCTCCTTTGGTATTTCCAATAGTGCTTTATTACTCACAAAATAGAAGTGTTGTATAAAAACAAATCCTCACTTTTAAGTGAATGAAATTGTGCTAGCTGGAAAGTGATGGTGTTTCTCTGGGTACAAAATGTAAAAAATCAATTGATTGTACTTCGAATCTCAGAATCTGTTCTGCTAAAGGGGGCCTTGAGAGTGGTAAACTGATAGTCTGAACTTAGTCACTTTCCCTATAGGCTAATTTTAAGCAAAAACATTTTGTTTCATTTTAGTCGTGAATTATAATTTGAAAAATAAGAGGAAATTAAAACTAAGTAATATAAAAGCCATTTTGGAAAAAGATTAAATAATGCTTTAAATTTTATAAAGAAAAACTAGGTAGATTGGATATTCATATGAATCTATGTAAGATGTGAAGTTTAACATTTACATTTCAACTCTAGCACCACAAAGTTTAGATTCTGTTTTGAGTTCTGGAATGTTTTTTCAATAATCTTAAGCTTTGAGTAGACATAAGTTTCAGCAAGAATGTCAGTGTGTTTGGTTACAATAGTGTAGCAGAGTCCCTGTTCGGGAACAAAGGATTCTGTGTACCACAGCCAGATGCACAACATTCCAGAATGAAAATGAGCTACACAAGCAACTGCCTCAGGACAAGCCAGAGCTGTCAGACTTTTAATATGTTTTCCTACTGTTACAGAAGTTCAACCAGCTGAATGATAGAAATAGTTTTGTATTGTGGGTCCAATATAGTATGTGACTTTTATATCAGACATTTGTACTTGAGTTTAATTAGTTTTCTTTATGGACAGGCGTGTTTTGGAGGCAGTGTCACTTTCTTGAACAATTGTGCCTGATAATCAGGCACACAGCCTTGCCTCCTGCTTGTCTGTGTGAAATAGTTGTTTCTCTTACCCAGTATTTTAAAGTAGCCTGCTCTGTGTTGTTTACCAAACTCTTCTTAGTATACTTTTTGCATCTTAAAGACCTTCTTTGTGTATTGAAAACAAAGTAGAAATTTAACGTATTAAGCTGAGTATGTACTTAACTACCCTCAGTATACACTGAGTGGCCAGATTATTATGATCTCTGAACGCATAATAATCTGGCCACTCAGTGTTGATCTCTGAACGCATAATAATCTTGCCACTCAGTGTTTGTGGGGGGTTGGCTTCAGGATCCCTAGTGGATAACAAAATCCGAAGATGCTCAAGTCCCCAATATAAAATGGTGTAGATTAATGCATGCAGTTGGCCCTTCACATCCGCAGACTCCCAACCTCGGATCAAAAACAGTTATACAAATACTTATTGAAAAAAATCTGCCTATAAGTGGACCTGTGCAGTTCAAACCTGTGTTGTTTAAGGGTCAGCTATATTCAATTATTAAATCTTGGGTTGACCAGCAATATTTTCCCATTCTATTGATCCTTTGTTTTTTCAATAAGATGTTTAACTTGCCTAACTCTGCAATAGATATAAAGAACAGGGGCTCTATAAGAGCCAAGAATAGATGGCGCTTTGGGTCCTGCTACTCTTGTTCCACCCATAAAGGTTCACTCTGTGTTACAGCAGATGTTCTTTTTAGGAAGAGGTTAGGATGCCCTAGAACATTTTAACTCAAAGTAACGGTCTTTGCTCTTGAAGTCTTGTGGGTGAGATAAGACAGAAATATATGAAAACCTAAATCACAGTATAAATAGATTATATTGAGTCCCAAATGACTCACAGTGTAAGTCCTGAAGATGCCAGAAGAGCAAAGGAAGTCACGGTGGGCATGACAAGGCTGGGAAGGAGCTCCTAAGGTGGAGTACTTTGAGAGAAGGAAAGCAGTTTACTTGTTCTATGGCCACCTTTGGTAAGGCGTTAACTTCACACTTTTTATCTACTCTTTACAGCCAGAAGAGCTGAGAGAAATCATTGAGAAAACTAGAGAGATGGAGCAGAACAATGGTCACTACTTTGACACGGCAATTGTGAATTCAGATCTTGATAAAGCCTATCAGGAATTACTTAGGTTAATTAACAAACTTGATACTGAACCTCAGTGGGTGCCGTCCACTTGGCTGAGGTGAAGGAAACATCCATCTGTGGCATGATTGGACTTGATCTGGCACACTGTCAGTACGAAGGTAAACCTGATACTTCAGCAAGACTCTGAGGGTAAGGTGGCAGGCATTGGAGGCCTATTGTTAGATCTCAAACTGGTGAGAAGAAAACCCCATAGCTAATTTGTGCACAGCAGTCTTTATTCCCTATGGCTTTTGGTTCGTCACTCATTTGGGGATTCTAAATGGAGGCTTTCAATGGAGCAGTTCCATTTTATCCATGTAAAATCATTTTCACCTAAATCTTTTCTGCCTAGTCATATTTCCATGAAAAATGTGTGTATATACACAGCAGCCCATGTCTCACATAGTTACAAATATTAATGTTATTTAACAGTTAACTTAAATGATTTCATGGGAATTGGGGGGGGGGTAGGGACTGTGCTTCTGTGTACTGGGCAAGATTTTATTTAGTTAGAAAACTGATTTAGTCATCAGAAATACTATCCTTAAAAATTTTTTGTGCTGAAAGTAGATACACACCAGATTTTGAGAACTCACTACAAAAAATACATTAGTTTATAGTGATTAAAATGTTTTTTAAGGTGCCACTTTGGTCTGGAACTACTCATAGGCTTGAATTCACTTGTGTTTTAATTCTTGAAAAACATTCCGTTAGAAGCACCAATTTTTAGCTCAAGCTTTGTGGATTGGACTTTATTGCAGACTCTGATCTAGTTAAGTGCATGATGATCTTTTTAAAGATATGATTGTATGAATTTTCCTTTAATTGTCACAACTGATTTAATAACCTTGCTTCCTTTCTCTGATCTACATAGTACAACAGAATGTGTAAGTTACATTTTTATGAATGGCAGATGTTCATATAAACTGTGTTGTCTGTTAAAAAGTTTCTCATAATGAAGTTTTTTATATACATGAGAGGACATAGCACCTTTGACAGTTTTTGCATTTTTATATAGGAGCACAGTATAATTTGATGACTGTGCTATATACAGGTAATAAACTGGAATTCTGTGATGAATATAGCTGCTGTACTGTATACTAATATTTAATAGATTGACAAATGGTTGATAACACTTGTTCAGATTGGACTAAAATTATATCTGAGGGAAATACTATGACAATTGACTTTGAGATCAGAAGGAAAGAATGACCTGAAAGTCATTTGAATATTTTAGGAAAGGAACGTGGGTGGGGGAAGTTAAACATATCTAAAGAGGCTTTTGTCCTAACAACATCTGTCTCTTAGGACCATAATGCAATAGCTTGTTAAATCATAAATGTTTAAACTAATGGGATTTTCACACTGGCATGGAAAGTTGATTTGTAGTCTTTTCAAGCCTTTCGGGATGGTGTGATGTGTGACAAACAACCTCAAATGTGAATGTCATTTTATTTTTGTGATGACTTTAGCTACATTTCCTGTTCTCAAAGCTAAACACTGGAATAATATTGAATTGTCACTTAATTTAATGTAAGAAGTTTTTAAGTAGTAGTTTGTGTCATGTGTATATTTGATTTTTTCTTGTCTACATACTTAGAACAAATGTAGACAGTTTATATGTTGCCTTTTTCTGTTCAAATTTGCATGGCGTTGAAGTTGGCTGCAGTGTGTGTCTTCTGTGGAAATACTTTCAAGATGTTCATTAGGAAGAAACATCCTGAGTTAAGAGAAGGAATGCCATACATGCTGTCTCTTCAGGTCTGAAACACTCCAAGTTTATAGCAGGAAATGCAAAGCTCACACTGATTTTTAGCATTGGAAACCAAGGAATATAAGCACTTCATCTTCTCGGTCTTGCAGTTTTTCTCCTCAGGAATGAAAGGCAGTCAGTGGTAGACAGTGGAATTTTGTGAGCTGCTTATCATAACTGACAACTGTTTTTAACCCTAAGATCTAAAAAGTTGGCAGCTTAAATTGCGTTAGAATGAGATTTCAGGTAGTGTCCGTCAGTGGCTGTTCCATTCCCTGAGTTAATCTGCAGACCACAGATCCACATAACACCATGTGCTAACAAGACTCAGATATGGCTTTAACAAGCAAATCCCCTACCAGGGTACATGCCATCCCATAGTATGCTTTAGGAAGTCTAAAGTGACAAGATATTTTGGGGGTCAGTTAAGTCTTACAGTGCTTTCCTCATTAGCAATGGTAGAGGTATAGAAACGTTTCTCCCAGTGATATGGATGTGCTGATAGTCAACACAGTCCCTAAGCAAAGTGAACACTGAGTTGTCGCTAACTTCCTTGAAAGAAAATGGAAACAAACCTTTCTTTGCTGTACACCTAGCCACTGTGGCCAGTTCCATTTCCTGTCCCTCTGTGGTTCTGATTGGAGACCCCAGAGTGGGGGAGGTCTTAACCACTTATAGGAATACCGATAACTAATAAAATGCACGTGCTAGTTCAAATAAGGAAATATCTCCCTTTAGTAAATCTTAAGTCATAACTAACGAAAAGGAGAACAGTATTTAAACTAATCCAGATTTACTATCTATGAAAATCTAATGTCTGGATTTTTTTCCCTTTTCTCATGGCATAAGAAGTATCGATAAGGAATAATTTGAATGTAATTTTATGAATGTGTGTGAAAATATGAACCAGGGATTTAGCCTTAATAAGGTGACCTTTCTGATATTATTGTTAATCCTCCTTTGTACTCGTGTCCTGTATCTGCACTCTATTGTTTGGAGATGTTATACTGCACACTGTATTGTAAAAATAAAAAGTAAAATTATATTTCAAATAAAAAAAGCCACCAAGTACTTTCTCTTGCTTTATTTATATCCTCTGCCATTCAAGTTTTCAGCATATCTAACGACCATCCTGTCTTCACGTTTGTGCCAGAAGTCAGTCCATTGGAACTTCTGGGTGAAACACACACATCTTTTAACTTAATTCTTCACCATAGGGGAATGCTCCCTATCGGCATAGGTATTATGTTCTGTTTCCTTAATTTCTTTTTAAAAAACGAGCAACTCATTTTTAATCATTTTACTGTTTATACCACAGTCACATGCAAATTGGCACAACTGTTCCATGACAGAGAGAACAAACAGAGACCTGTCATGCAAGGTAAATTAAGGGAAGGCTTTCCTAAAGCTGGAGAAGTACCACAGAAACACAGGATGGCTGAGCTATCTCAGACAACAGCGCCAGGGGTGTGGGTGGGTAGGAAAGGAGGGTGCTCCTACAGTAGCTGGCCTCCTTGTATTGGCCTCAGACCACTGCTGGTTCCTAAGGAGAATTTCCTAATATGCTTGGTAAGCGGATCACTTATAACCATTTATAATTGGGGTAGTGTGACACTTCTGCAGAATGAATTCTACAAGTTCCTAGGCAGGTTCTCTAAATCTCATCTGTGATCAATGGTTGGTAAATTAGGATTCTGCAAAAGTAATCCCATAAATGGACATACAGGGAAGTTTTACAACCAGTGAAATTAGACCAAAAAATAAACAACCACACAAACCAAACCTACACACTGAACTAAAATGGTATCACGTCAGGACTTCTGAAAGAACCAGAGCAGGCAAGATTACTCAAACAGAAGATCCTCATCCTTCTCTTCAGCCAGAAGATTGGCAGGCTCCGTTACCTCTCCAGCTACCTTCCGTTTCTCCAATTCCCTCTCAGTTTTTTCCTTGAGAATCTTTTTCTTCTCCTGTATTTTCTTCAACCTGTAAAGTAAAGGGTTTTTCTGAATGCTATTTCAGTACTCAGTAGATTTGCTTTCTTCTAGTTTTGTAACAAGGATAATAAACACAAACTAGAACAAAACTTTATCGTAATTTCAGTTTTAGTTATTTATAGCCCATTAAAAAAAGATTTGCAGTAAGATACACATATTTTAAGCTAATAATTTATTTCAAAAACTCTTATCCCAAGGTGAATAAACTTTGAAATCTATTCCCTGATATTGGAACAGATTTTGAGCATTTAGGCATTTATTAAAATTTTGTATCATTCCATTTGGCTCACCACAACCCTAAACATCACTGAAGGACAGAACTAAATAAACTTTGATAATTAAGATTATAAATCATACTCAGATGCCGCTCAGAGTTAAGAGGGCCATGTCTTCCCTGAATATGCCTGCCTTCATCTGTCTCCCACTTCTGAACCTGACACACTGACCCTGTACACCACCTACTTAGTATTTATTAACCCTACTAACTCTAAATGTTCATTACCAATTATGTACGTGCATCATTTCTCTCCAACTACTGCACCAGTTCTCTAATGGTATAGTTTACACTATTATGTGATGTCCCCTTCTGGAACATAGTCAACATGTAATACGTACTGGTTGATGAATCCAGTTTCTTTTTATGTGGGAGACAGTCACCCCCTTAAATCAGTTTCACTTTTTAAAATAACCAAGTCTATTAATAGCTCCTCTGACTAAAGCTTTTGGAGATGCTGTTTTAGGTATGTGCAAAACTTGGCATAGATCTGTCCTCACAGCCTTTGGCAATATTATTTCTTGCTGCTTACATATCAGAGTAAAATGCAAGCTATGCTAATTCTAAAGAACAGAAGCCAACAAATTTCTCAGCAAATAGAGACACTGGAATATGGAAAACAAAAAATGATCAATAACTGCCAATTCCAACAAACCTATAGAACTCTTCTCGCTCTCTCTCATCCAGCTCTGCGATGATATAAGCAAGGGTACGTTCAATCCTGGGAATGATGACTAGGGTTTAAAAAAATACATACCTGTGAGAACTTTAAACCTTTTTTTTCTAATTGCCAGTGCTCATTTGTATACCAGTTAGTTATATTTTCTAATTATAAAATCAATGTACATTTAATGCAAAAATTTAGAAAACAAGAACATAAAAAAAAAAGTATAATCCAACCACCCTAAAGTAACTATTATAAACATTTTGGTATATACCCTTCTATGTCTTTTCTACAGACAGATAACATTGGATCACAATATATATGTCACTGAATTCATGAATATATAACATTGAATAAGAGTTGAATCTCCCACATTCAAATATACAGTAATCTGTGGAAAAGTGGAGCATCAAGGCACAGAGAATGCAATAAGCTGTGTTTTGTGTCAGTCATAAGGTTCTGTTTTACATGGAATTTGCCTGTTCTAGAATGTCAACTTGAGAGTTGGAACTATTACCTTATCCATTCTGTTTTGCTTGTAACTCCATGTACAAGGGCTGGCACTAGCAAGCAGTCAGGAAATGTGTTTACAGTTTTTTAAAAATGAGGTGACTTCCTCTTAAACACTAATCAAGCAAAATAATTTCTTTGCTATTCAAGTTTTTCTCCTTACCTTAAAATTGAAAAAATGTTCCTTTAATGAAAACTGAGTTTCTTAAGCAAAAAGTATTACGTTAATACTTAGCAGTCACAGTTTTGAAATAATAAAGATGGGAAATAATGCATCAAATGGGCAAATTTATTTTCAGAAATCAAGAGAATATAGGACATTGTTTCTGTAAGACACAGGCCTAAGGGAGAGGGATTTAACGTTAAATATTTGATGTGTTCAAAAAAATGCATCATTCACTCAGTCTTTGGGAAGTACTAAAAACACTATAGCTCTTGAGAAATAGTTTCCACTCTTTATTCTAAATGTATAACCAGCAGTGAATACAATATCCCATAATTTTGAACTCACTACTCTCATCTAACACCCAAATTATACACCTCATATCAAAGCACTTAATAACATTTTACAGCACCACTGACTCACTGCACTACCCACTGTGGGCAGTGTGTACCACCTGGCGGTCAGTGCCTGATCCTAGCAGTTATGCAACAAATGTAGAGGCATGCACAGCAGATGAACAAAGAGCCCCACAGGCTTGCACTCACCATGTTCAATGGCATTTACACGCCTGTTGGTTATCTTAATAGCTTCATCCAAAGTAACAAAGGAAGTCTAAAATAAGAGGACAAATAAAATGTAAGTATAAAGTCTTCCTAATTCTGCCCTGTTCCTTTGCTCCACTCAGATGGCACCTGTAGAGGACATTTGGAAACCAAGACTAGTCCTTTCAAAAGTTGTAAAAATGGCAAGAGGAGAGAATCATGCACAAATAACCTAGATACACATTAGCTGGCCACAAAGGAAAACCGGGCTTTTCACTCATACACCGTGTTAAATCTGCATTTAAAGCTGCAGTCATCATCTAGCACAGTGAAACCACCACTGCACATTTTGTCAGTAACACAAGTTGGGACAATGGTGCAGAAGTCACTATTTCAGAAATCAAAACATCTTTGACTTGTTTCACAGAGGTCATGAAAACAGTCTGAAGTACTGAGTTCAGTACACACGGAGCCAAGATCTGAATCTCCCGCACTCAAATATTAGAAACCAAACAGCAGGGAGTTCTCTGCCTACCTGCAGTGAGGCGAGTTCCACCAGTAGTTCCACTGCTTTGGCATAGTTCCTCTTTAATTTAGCCAGTTGTTCCCCACCTCTGGCTAAACCAGTCAGTTCATAACCTGAAAGAACCAGTCAGACAACACTTGTAATTGTAGAATAGTCATCTTCCCCCTCAAATTCCCCAAAAGAAGATGTCAGAACAGTGCCAACATGGAAAAACAAATATACTCTATTAAATGCAAACATGAAGTGCCCATCTCCCTCCCCAGACACTATTGGACATGACAGTATCCACAGGGATACTATTCTAACTATAGGAGGTGTTTAACCAACCCCCACTTCACCAGATTGCTGGAGTAACCAACGTGCTCCATTCCCTAGTAGAACAAACGGCCTGATGCCCCAGGACAATGACACTGTTAATAGGTGACTCTCCAGAATGCTCTACTTTATTCGAACTTAACTAAATATTTTACGTGGACCAATGAAAGATGAGTGCCAAAGGAAGAACATTGTTACATTTCTAAAAAAAAAAAAAAATCTGATTACTTTGGAAAGACTCAACAAAGATATTTTACTACTCCAAAAATGCTGTCAAATAAGGGAATGGTGAGACAGTTATAAAAAAAAAATGAGAGTGGGCTATAAAATTCTAGGGAAATTCAGCATTCAGACTGCATCAGTGTCTAAGATCTTTTTCTACTTTAAAGAGACCCAAACTGGAAATTATAAACAATGTATTATGGGTGTGGTTTATGCAGAAAGACAACCTAGAAGTCTAAACAGTGAATTCGTATGCAAAGAAAGGCCATGAGCTTATATTTTTAAAATGTTACATGACTGTACACTTATATATCTCTAGGTTAAAATAAAATATTTTAAGACATGTACAATGTTTAATGACTCCCTGCCATAACACTTTTTTGATGAACTGATTACCAAGTGTCCTAATTGTATCAGAAAAGGCTCTAACATGGGAACCACCAAACTCAGTCTAGCACCATTTTCCAGAACAAGGTTCATTTAAAGAGGAATCAGAACCCAGAGAAACTTACTGTCAGTTCCTTCATGGTAATGTTCAAATATTGGCAAGGTAACACCTGTTAAACACAGAAAAAGTCAACAGATTGTCTGGAATTGTAACTGGTTTCAACGAATAAAATTAGGAACCTGCCTTCCTAATTGTTCAATCCTATTCAAAAATTAAATTAGCCTGAGTAATAAGATATCTGGTTGTTACAGTGGGTTTTTCCCTTCAGCTCTGAGATATACTTAATATACAAAAAAAAATTAATATATGCATTTTGATGAGTTTAGACATATGCATACACCCATGATACCATCACAATAATCAAGGTAATAAACACCATCATCTCCAAAAGATTTTATGTGTCCTTTTCCTGTGTGTGTGTGTGTGTGTGTGTGTGTGTGTAGAACTCTCAACATAAGATCTACCCTCCTAACAAGTTTTTAAGTGCACACCACCATATTATTCTATTGGCACTATACAGTACAGCATATCTCTGAAATGTGTTTATCTTGTATAACCCTAACTTTATATACATTAAACAACTTCCCATTTCCCCTACCCTAACTCCCTGGAAATCATCAGTTACAATGGGTTTAACATGTAAAGCCAATCAACTTGCTCTTAGAGTCTAAGTAGAAAAGATTAATTGGGATATCCAGACATCCTATATATTCCTATATAATAAAAGCCTAATATGCTAAGTGTCCGGTCAACCGTTCAATCAGTCAAACCATAATATGCTAATGATATGCTAAGGCTGCTCAACCACTCGCTACGACGTGCACTGACCACCAGGGGGAGACGCTCCCACAGGTAGGTTAGCTTGCTGCTGGAGCTAGATATGCCCTGGAGCCCTCCTGTGGTCCTTCCCCAGCTGGCCAACCTCCAGCGTCCCTCCCCAGCCCTGATCGTGCATCGGTGCAGACCCTCAGCCTGGCCTGTGCCATCTTGCCATCCGGGACTCCTTGGGGGATGTCAGAGAGCTGGTTTCGGCCCCATCCCGCAGGCCAGGCCAAGGGACCCCACTGGCACATGAATTTGTGCACCGGGCCTCTAGTTGCTGTATAAACAGGTTAATTTTAAAATGTCACCTTTTCTCCCCCATGGAGTCTAAATGGTTGAAAAATTACCTGCTACATTATCTTTCTTTGCTCGAATCTTCACTTGGGCTTTATTCACATTTTGGATAACTGTGGTGCTGCAGGGGGGAAAAAACGGGCCTTGGTTTAGTTGAGTTTTTAGAGTGAAAAATAAACCTACCATTGGATAATTTTAACAAGAGTGAGGTATCACAATTAAGTATGTTCTGATAATAAGTCTTTTTCCCGAAAAGGACAAAAATCACTACTTCCACAGGAGGTCCTCAGAGAGCAAAGACTAAAAATTAGTCATAAAAAAACCAAAAACAAAGAATGATTTTAAAGTATTTGGATCGCTTGAGTTTTCAGTCAGACGTGGGATTTTCATTCTGTTAATGTAATTTAGGGAAAGCTTTCTTTCCTTTTAGGTTTGCTGTTCAAAACTTCTAAGTTTGGCAAAAGGAGTACAATTCCTTTTCTAGAACTTACCTAACTTCCATCTGGCTTTGTCTGACTCCTCATTTTTATCGTAAAGTGTTTTCCCTATAACCACCCTAAGGTATTCACATACCACCTACACACTATTGATTCCTCCCTCTGCTTGGAAATGCCACTGCAAGTTGTTATCCTACCAACACTGGCAAAACTTAGTCTACTGCTTCAAAGGCCTTATGGCCCTCAGGCTGTAAGACGTGGCCCACCAGGTAATGCTCCCAGACAAATAAGGAACACGAAGAATAAAGGCACTGTGTCACTGAGTAAAGACGACTCAAATCAGCCCTGGCCTGTGTGGCTCAGTGATTCGAGTGTTGGCCCAAGCACCAAAGGGTCACAGGTTCTATTCCCAGTCAAGGGCACATGCCTGGGTTGCAGGTTAAATCCTCAGCCCCAGTCAGGGCAAGCAATCGATATGTCTCTCTCACATCAACTTATCTCTCTCATCGTTGTTTCTCTCTCAGTCTCTCTCGCTCTCTCACTCCCTTCTCCTTCCCTTCCTCTCCCTCCCTCACTTACACTCTCTCTAAAAATCAATGGAAAAAAATATCCTCAGTTGAGGATTAACAACAAAAATTAAGAAAAAAACAACATTAAAATCAAAACCCCTGAAAATAACTTGCACCTCTGCCCCTAAATAGCCATTTGACTCAGGAAGGCACTGAACTTAACTGAGAAAAACTGCTTACCTGGTCTACTTCACAGGCTTATTTGGGGAATTATGTAACATGTAAATTGGCAAAACCCCTTTGTAAAGGAATACTAAACTATTTTGAATGCTTTGTAAGGCATATATTGATATGACAAAAGCCATAAAAGTCATGCCGGGCCTCCCCCCCACCCCTTTTTTTAAATATATTTTTATTGATTTCAGAGAAGAAGGAACAGGGAGAGAGGATCATTGATCGGCTGCCTCCTGCACACACCACACTGGGGATCGAGCACCTTTTCTAATACCAAAAAACATAAGCAAATCAACCCAAAGGCCTTCCATTAGGAGAAAAGGTTAATAAGTTATGGTACATCTAGAGAAAGTTTATGCGGCTAAGTGAAAACAAGGAAAAAATGTTAATGATACCATGTTAAATAGAAATGGACCATAAAATATTAAGTATCTTGTGCCTACAACGATGTAACAGATACATGTGGGTAGTAATGAAGATGGTGATGGTAAGGGGATGGGGTTAAAAGTGTCCTTCCTAATTATTAATATAGCAATTGTCTTTAATGCTAATATTTTTAAATTTAAAATGGCTTTTAAATGAAATTTTGAACATAGAGCACTGATTTTTCAAAACACCCAATTTAGTCTTCTTACCTGAAGTCCCCTGCTGTGAACTTGGCCTCAGCAAGTGAAAAGGCAGCTTCTCTCATCACTTCACCCATCAACATTTTAGTCTGAAAAAATATAAACCAATAGCCGATTCAACCAAGTTATTTTACCAGGAAAAATCATAATCATGTTGCTTCAATACCATCAGTATTTCATGTCAGGTATGCATGTAAATATAAACATTGATTTGATAATGATAAAATAAAAATTTCCTATTTTGCTTTAACAGGTTTAGTTATGGTCATAATCATGTTGCAAAACCATGAGTTTTATAAATAAAACATCAAAATAAAGACATTAAGAAAGAGAAAACTGAATCTTTACTGCAGGACTATGTTTTTGTTGAATGGGTCCATAATGATTTGCTCAAATTAATCTCCTAAATTCACTACAGTGCAGTCAAAACCCTAATGGCATAGTGATTCTAAAATAAATCTGGAATATTGAATGTTTGAGAATATCCAATAATTTTTTAAGAGAAGTATAACTGGGACAGTGGGTAGAGAGTTACCTTACCAAGTATTAAAAATGTTTAACTATAAAGAAATACATCTGGTACTGGGACACTAAATCAATGAAATGGAACAGAGAGTTCAGAAACAGCCCCAGGACTATACTGCAATTTAGCAATGCAAAGAGACCACTCAACTGGTCATGCATTTACAAAATGATGAAGCTAAAATCCCTAACTCCTCACATCACCCCCGACACACACACCCAAAAAAAAAATTATTCAAGGTAAAGGTTTATTTTCAAAATTATAAAATAGCCCAGCCGTTCAATTCCCAGTCAGGGTAAGTGCCCAGGCTTTGGGCTCAATCCGCAGTAGGAGGAGTGCAGGAGGCAGCTGGTCAATGATTCTCTCTCATCATTGCTGTTCTATCTCTCCCTCTCCGTTCCTCTCTGAAATCAATAAAAAAAAATATATTAAAATAAGATAGCAATTTTAGCACAACAGATTGGCAACAACAAAAAAATTAATACCCAACTAAGAAGAATTTAAGAAAATAGGTCAAGATAGCAATTTTAGCACAACAGATTGGCAACAAAAAAAAATTAATACCCAACTAAGAAGAATTTAAGAAAATAGGTCCTCTCACTAATCATTCAGCAGAAATGTAAATTAGTATAACAATTTGGAGGGCAATTTGAGTTATCTATCAAGCAATTAAATGATTCTTGAGATTCTAGGACTTTTCCAGAAAAATGCTAGCATACATACACATAAGGATTTAAGAGTACCCTCCCCCACAAAATGGTAAAACTATACATCCATCAATAGAGAAACAGTAAATTCCATGATCCATGCAAAGGAGTACCATTCAGCTATTATAAAGAATGAGACCGAACTATATGATGTAGAAAGCTGTTCATCATATTCTGCCATGGAGTGAAGGAAGGGGGAGTGGGGCAGAAAATGTTATATAAATATAAATGTGTGTGTGTGTGTGTACTTGCATGCATGTTTGTTACCAAAAAATCTGTGTGTGGACATACAGCCACACATGATACCATACTCTTGGTATATGCTTTACAAAAGCAATACTTTCAATAGGTGCTACCAAAGAAAGGGATTGAGATATTCAGGAAGAAAGAGATTGAGAGAGAGAAGATGGGAAGGATATAAAACAGAGTCTCACAAAGAACTCCTCTGGGAAATGAAAAAAGGATAGTTGGGGCTAGGAGAGGGGAAATGGGAAAGAACCTTCATTTGTTATATACCACTGTATATAATTTATCCAAACAGCATTGAGTCAAATGTACTAGCTGCCAACACTGTTCTAGATACTGAAAATACATTGCTGAAAAGACAGAATCCCCTTCTCATGGAACTTACATTCTCTAGTGGGGGTAAACTATCAAACAAATACCATGCAGTACTATGTGCTATGATAAAAAGAAGGAAACATGACAGAAGTAAATACAGCGGTCACTTCAGATTGGGTGATCAGCGATGGCCTCTCTGGAGAGACCAGAATGCACAGAGGAGCCAGTCATAAGTAGTTCTGGGGAAAGAGCATTTCCAGCAGGAAAAAAACAGCTAATGCAAAGACCCTAGAGGAGGATGTTAGGAAGAATAGGGCAAATGAGGTCAGAGAGGCAGGTAGGGGCCAGGTTAGATCAAGTGAGGCTCGAGAACAAGAGTAAGGAATTTGGATTTTATTAAATGAACCATGTGAAACTCGTTACTTTATAATGGTATTTTTACTTTTGAAAGAAAATTAATTAAAATAACAAAGAAAAATTAAAATGTCAACAGCCATGCTGGATTTTCCTTAGATATTTACAAAATAAATTCTGTTCTAAGCAAGGTTCATTCTACCTCTATGATCTTCTTTAGGATCTGTCGAAATCGCAAAGTTAGGGCATCAGATTTCTTCTTCAGGAGGTTTCGACCTGTCTGTGCTCCTTTTAATCGAGCCTTCATGATGGTCTGTGCCCTATGTAAACAAAGTTAAAGACATTTATTCCCATTGTTTAAAAGAAAGAAAAATACCTCCCCAATACAATGTTAAAGTTATGCTTTATTCTTTGATGTCAACAGAATAATATATACAGCATTTGTACCTGACAGGTTTAGTTGGTTTCTCAATACCACAGAGTTCTACCCTCAACTGTTCCATAAATGAGAAGTTTATTTAAAACTAGAACAACGTTTTAACCCTTTGCACTCGCTTGCTTTTTTCTCGAGCTGCTACCGATGCTATCCGTGTCGAGTCACACTCGACATCCGAGTGCAAAAGGTTAATCTATATCTGGCATAAATATTGTCATAATAAAGTTTATCAGGAGTACTTTTTATGATTCCAACATAGTTTAAATACTTATTTGATTTATAAATTAAAACAATACCTGTTTCCATTAGAAGTGTTCTATCCCTAGCCAGTTTAGTGGATAGAGCATTGGCCCGCTGACTAAAGGGTTATGGGTTCGATTCCGGTCAAGGGCACGTCCCTCGTTTGCAGGCTCTATTCCCAGCCCTGGTTGGGGCACGTGTGGGAGGCAACCAATTGATGTGTCTCTCTCACATTGATGTTTCTCTCTCTCTTTCTGTCTCTCCTCCTCCCTTCCTAAAAATCAATGGGAAAAATATCCTCGGATGAGGATTAATAACAACAAAAAAGAAGTGTATTAAGGATTTTTTAAAAATCTGTCCACTAATTTATGCACTTACCTTCAGGACCAACAATTCCACTTTGAGGAATTTATCCTACATATTTACTCCCACAGGTATACAATAATATGTACAAGGTTATGGATGAATACTCCAACATCCTATCTAATAAAAGAGTAATGTGCAAATTGACCGTCACTCCAACACACAAGATGGCTGCCCCCATGTGGACATAAGATGGCCACCACAAGATGGCCAGCAGAGGAGGGCAGTTGGGAGGGACCAGGTCTGCAAGGGAGGGCAGTTGGGGGCGATCAAGCCTGCAGGGGAGGGCAGTTAGGGGTGACCAGGCTGGCAGAGGAGGGAAGTTGGGGGTGACCGGGCCTGCAGGGAAGGGCAGTTGAGGATGACTAGGCCTGCAGGGAAAGGCAGCTGGGAGGGACCAGGCCTGCAGGGGAGGGCAGTTAGGGGTGACTAGGCCTGCAGGGGAAGGCAGTTAGGGGTGACCAGGCCTGCAGGGGAGGGCAGTTAGGGGTGACCAGGCCTGCAGGGGAGGGCAGTTAGGGGTGACCAGGCCAGCAGGGGAGGGCAGTTAGGGGCAATCAGGCTGGCAGGGAAGCAGTTTGGCATCAATCAGGCTGGCAGGGGACTGGTTAGGGCAGTGATGGCGAACCTATGACACGTGTGTCAGCACTGACACGCGTAGCCATTTCTGATGACACACGGCCGCCGAGGTGGCCGCATGCCGAGGATGAAACATTTGCGAAATAATGTTTTTTCCTCAAAGTGACACACTACCCGAGTTATGCTCAGTTTTTTGGCGAAGTTTGACACACCAAGCTCAAAAGGTTGCCCATCACTGGGTTAGGGGGTGATCAGGCTGGCAGGCAAAAGTGGTTAGGGGCAATCAGGAAGGCAGGCAGGCGAGCAGTTGGGAGCCAGCAGTCCTGGATTGTGAGAGGGATGTCCAACTGCCCATTTAGGCCCGATCCCGGTAGGGGTCCCAGATTGGAGAGGGTGCAGGCTGGGCTGAGGGACACCTCCCCCCCCCCCCCCCCCCCCCCGTGTACGAATTTCATGCACCGGGCCTCTAGTTATTTATAAGAGCAAATGGGTAGAAATAAGTTAAATGTTCCATAAATTATGGTTCATTATATAATGGAATGATATGCAGTTACAAAAAAAAAGAGGAAAATAGGTCTGCATGTGCTTCCTATATGATATTGTTTTAGCTATGCAAAGCATGGAGGGATAAATATGCTTATACAGATACAGAGAATAGAAAGGATTCACAGAAACTGTAACCATTTCCTTTGGGAAATGGGGCTGACTAAAAAAAAAAAAAAATAGATTGCCCTGGCCGGTTTGGCTCAGTGGATAGTGTCGGCCTGCAGACTGAAGGGTCCCGGCTTCCATTCCAGTCAAGGGCACATGCCTGGGTCACAGGCTGGATCCCCACTTGGGGGCATGCAGGAGGTGGCTGATACATGATTCTCTCTCATCAATGATGTTTCTAGCTCTCTCCCTTCCTCTCTGAAATCAATTAAAATATTTTTAAAAGATTTTTTTCTTTTTATTACTATACTAGAGGCCCGGTGCACAAAATTTGTGCATGGGGTGGGTGTCCCTCAGCCCAGCCTGCACCCTCTCGAAATCCAGGACCCCTCAGGGGATGTCCGACTGCCAGTTTAGGCCCGATCTCGCAGGGATCCCTGCAGATCTGGCCTAAACCGGAAGTCAGACATCCCTCTCGTAATCTGGGACCGCTGACCCCTAACTGCTTGCCTGCCTGCCTGATTGTCCCTAACAAATCGCCTGCCTGCCTGATCGCCCCTAACTGTCTCTGCCTGCCTGATCACCCCTAAACACTTTGCCTGATTCCTGATCGCCCCTAACCACCTCTGCCTACCTGACTGCCCCTAAGCACTCTGCCTGCCTGCCTGCCTGCCTGCCTGATCGCCCCTAACCGCTCACTGGGGGGCGGCCGCCAGGGTGAGGGGCCGAGGTCATTCTGGTCGTTCTGCCATTTTGGTTGCTGGGCGTTTATTATATAGGATTCTTTTGTATCTTTTGCATTTTATTCCACAACCTTTTATTACTTTTTCTATTTAAATGTGGCATTAAAGTGTTTTGATATCAATCAAAACCCTAATACCAATCATTTTATGTAAATGACTATACATAAAAAATGAATGTAACAAATTAGGTAACAAATGACATATATAAGCATTTATAATTTACTAGAGGCCTGGTGCACGAAATTTGTACACGGGTAGGTTCCCTAGGCTTGGCCGGGGATCAGGGCTGATCGGGGCCTTCCAGCTGCCAGCTGGGGCCTTCCTTCACTCCACGCCACCCCCTGGTGATCAGTGCACATCATAGCGAGCGATCGAATTCCCGGTCTCCCAGTTGAACTCCCAAGGGGACACTTTGCATATTAGGCTTTTATATATATATAGATTAAATGACATATATAAGAATAGACTCCTGAGACGTGACAAGCTACTGAAGTCTCCTTACCGCCTATTTCAATCTTTTCCCATCAGAAACCACAATACCAAAGTAAAAAAACCAACAGCAGAAACTGACATTTCTGTTCTTGCTCCCATATGCCTGATAAAATTTAATAATGGGGGGGAAATGGGCAATAAGATCCAACAATAGATTACCTTAAAGATACTTAAAGTGATTTGTTTAAGGAGATATAATTTCATATAAATGGTGTTATAACCAAATGCAAAATAGTATTAATGGACCTTTTGGCTAAGTTTTTTAGATTGTTGAAGTCCTTTACCATAGGGCAAAGGTTATTGAGACAATTCTGCAGCTGGAAGGAACTTTAGACATTATCCTGAAAGTTAAGAAAATGAGACTTAGAAAAATGAAACAACTTTCCCACAGTCACTCACTGAAGAAAAGGCAGAGCAGGACAAGAACCAGCCTTCTGACTCCAGGGACTTGTCTGAGGCTCAACCGTAGGCCCACTGTACCCCAATTACATGGGACTCTGCCTCCCCTACAGATTATAAATAGCACCAGATGAACAGCTCTCTCCAGCTATCCAGGCTGCCTTTGACTGGCTGAAGATCTAACCAAGTGAGGCAGGTTCAGTTTCCTGCCTGAGCAGGATTTAGCTGCCCCAATGTGTATATTTAAACATACTGTATTGTTTACACTAACCATCAGAATTTGGAAAGAGTTGGATCAAATGTAAGTCAAATCCTAGTACTGCAGATTCCATCAAGTTTGATAGCAAAAAGGTGAACTGGTTGATAAAACTGAACTGACCAGGCTAATTTTAATTTCTTCCTAGGTAATGGCATCTCTGTAAAATAGACACATTTTTACTCTTGACACTCAAAGAGTGACCTGCCCAAGGGCTTACAGCCCTTGTAGGTATAACCTGGATTTGACTGACTTCTTTAGACTCCATATCCTTCATGTCTCTTTCAATTCCACCCTAAACTTGTTTTTCTCTCTCTGGTGCCTAACTGGGTGTCAGCCCCATTTCATAGGGTAACATTATAAGAATTGTCTCAAAGAGAAGTCACTAGTGTATTTCCTAACCTGGCTCTTTAAAAAACTTATTCTTTTTCAAGTTTCACAGCTGCTCAGCCCTACTTAAAGTGTTTGGCCTTCAGCTAGGATGATAACTTATTTCCAGATGAATCAAAGACATCTGACTACATGACAAAGTACCTGTGCTAAGCCTTGGGGAAAATATTTAGAGAAGCTGTTACTTCCTGCACCTGATTTTCCCCTTAAACAGCAAGCTGGATGCTCTAAAATAGCAATTTCCACCTTCACAATCCTATCATTCTTCTTGTCTAAGCCGAATGAAGTTTATTTTCACCTCTTAGTCTTAAATTACGACAAAAAAATGTTAACATTCTGACTACTATCTAAGATTAACACAGTCAAACGTTAATTGAAGCAGTGAAAACTGATTTTACTCAGTAACCACTGACAATAGGGGAAGGAGCTGAGGTGTGCAAAGGTGACTGCATTTTAAAAGAAGAATGAGGGAGAGAAGGGAGAGGGGATTCAAGCAGATTCAGGGAAGTGAAAAATTCCAGAAGGCTGGTCAGTGGAAATGCGATTGGGCCACCTGTGTCTACTAGCTGACAGTTATGGAAGTTAGGATTCCATCCTCACAGACAGAGGCCTTATCCTTCCTGATTACATTTCAAAGAAATGATTTTCAGGTCTTTGAGAAAGACACTTCTAATTCATAGGGAAAGACATATACAGGGTGTCCCAACAAAATCTACACATATACTTTGAACAATTATAAAGGCAGTGTTTATTAAAATACATTTCATTTTCAAAATTGAGTTATCAGCTGTTAAAATGTGTATACATTTTTTGGGACACCCTATACATCTCAACGGGAAAATGAAGATTTCATCATTGTAAGCCCTTTTCAGTAAATGCCCTAAGAAAGGGAGGTCAGGGATTACCAGCAGGTGTTGGCTAGATTAAACAGTAAATTCTTCTGGTGGCTCTGAGCTTCCTCAGGCAGACATTTTAATAGGGGCTGGTGTCATTTAGGAAACACAACCGTAGGCTGCTGGAAGCTATGCTAGAGTTTTGCCATTTTCCTCACAACTGACTTGATTCCAAATAGCTATTAGAAAGCCAGTAGGTGAAAGTAAAAAAAATAAACAAAAAGCCAACAACTCTTTCATTTCATTAGGAGCTGTAGCCACCCAGGCAGAGACAGAAATCTAGGTTTGGGGTTTGAAAATAACTTTTTTTTAGGAGAAAAAGGTCAGGATGAAGAACAGCAACAGAATTCTTCCAAAGAGATAGGACCACAATAAAAAAAGATCTAAATGTCAAAGCCAAAACTGATTTTCTGCTGCTCACTGAAAAAAAGAAAAAGAGCCCTAGTTGGTTTGGCTCAGTGGATAGAACGTCAGCCTGCGGACTGAAGGGTCCCAGGTTCGATTCCGGTTAAGGGCATGTACCTTGGTTGTGGGCACATCCCCAGTGGGGAGTGTGCAGGAGGCAGCTGATTGATGTTTCTAACTCTCTATCCCTCTCCCTTCCTCTCTGTAAAAAATCAATAAAATATATTTTTTTTAAAAAAAGAAGAAAAAGAGGAAAAGGAGAAGAGGGCAAATAAGAACAATCTTTTCCTTCCACACATTGTTAGATACATATGAGAAAACCTCAACATTTTCTTTACAGATTGGCCAAACACCTAGGGCCATATGCTACTTCTCTTGCCAAAGACATCAGACCAAAAGAGAAAGGCTGCCCACAAGTGAGCAAATTCCAAGGCATGGGTTCATTCGAGGAACATTTTTTGTGGACTTCTATCCTATATAATAATCCTATATAATAAAAAGGTAATTTGCAAATGCCCAAACTACTGAATGACTGGTTGCTATGACGGGCACTGACCACCAGAGGGCAGACGCTCAGCGCAGGAGCTGCCCCCTGGTGGTCAGTGCGCGCCCACAGCGGGGATCTCCGCTCAGCCACAAGCCAGGCTGAAGGCTGGCGAGCACAGCGGAGGTGGCGGGAGCCTCTTCCGCCTCTGTGGCAGCCCTAAGGTTGTCCGACTGCTAAAGGGCACAGGCTGGGCTGAGAGGACCCCCCTCCCCGCCCCCCCTTCCCTCTAGTGCACGAATGTCTTGCACCGGGCCTCTAGTGGATTAATACTTGAGAGCGCACGGTCCAGTGGGAACGTTAGGCAAACAATTACTATCCACTTTACAATGGGATGGGTGTTATTAACATAAGTCTGAACAAGAGGAGTGCCTCAGAAACTCGGGGTACCTTCTCATCGCAGGTGACATTTCATGGAATCATGGAAAAGGACTAAGGGGATAAGATCTGGCGTCCACGCTAGGGCATTTCAATTCAACACCCAATTTGGCTTAGAAGTCTCTTCTATGTGCTTCCCACGGCAGTAAACCTCCTTTCTCAATCCATTTATCAAACCTCGTTAGCTTGCCCATCTCTCCGCTAAAGTGAGCATCGATTCACAGTTACGTAATCCAGTGCCGGGTTCCACAGGGAGGGTGGAATGAATGGCTGGATTAATGAATAGGGTTAGCGGACCTTCACAAACGCCAGCAGGCCGGGCGCCTGTTCCTATGGGCAGGGATCGCTCTGACCAAGCCGGTTCACTCAGAGGAATAAGTGAGGGGGCCGCCAGGGAGCCTCGCCCTGCACCCACGAAGAAAGACCGGGAGAGCTCAGGATCCGCCCAGAAAATCAGGAACCTCGCCGCGGAGGAAACGAGAATCCCGCCAGGCGGTCCTGAACCTAATGACATTCATTCTCTTACTTACATTCGCGAGGGAAAGATTTCAATTCGGTCTTTGCCCGACATCCTGACGATGACTGTTCGGCTTCGGTTCCCGGTCGGGCAGACGTGGTTGCCACACACCCAGCCACAGCGTCTCCTTCTACCGCAGTCAGGTGGTTGTCTCACTTGACCCACCCCTCGCGTTGCTAGGAGACCGCCGGGATTCGCATTCTTCACTTCCGCTTCCTGTTGGCACCCGGGTGGAGTGGCGGGGGTGGGAGGACGTGAAGAAGACAAGGCCCGGATGTGGAGGCGCGCGCACCGCGAGACTGCCCCTCACTTCCGGCTCGCTTTCCAGCCCCTTCCGCTCCAGTCCCCGGCGGCTGTGCTGGGCTCTCCAAGCTTGAAGCGAAAGAACAGGAGAGAAGAGGACACTCCTTCTCCTGTTCCGCTTGTCATCTGTGGTCACAGCGCCACCTCATGACTGACCGGAAGCCTTAAGAAAGGATTTATTCATCAGGGACAAGGAATCGGAGTCCTACCTCTTCCCTGCGCCTTGAAGGCTACCTATCAAAAATTAAAGAAAACTACGAGAAAGCGTAATTTTCAGGCCCTCCTGTGATCCCCGTTCTTCCCTGTCCTCGGAGGACCTGGACTCTATGGTCAGTGAGGAAGAGGGGCCTCGATTCTGTTGGCGCTTGCGTGCTGCGAGGTGGTGCCGCATGCGCGGTGGGACTGAGCGAAGCGCACGCTGGAGAGGATCGGCGGCGGCTGCTGTGGCGGAGCGAGTCTGGTCTCTACAATTAAGGAGCGCGGCCCCGGACCCCACTGTAGGATTCACACGTATACCTCAGGTGACTGGCGCCCTAGATCGGTTTCTCCAAGACCTCACTCTGGTTGTGGCCAGTGCCTGGGTGGTCGAGGGAGGGTAGGCCCGGGCTTAGCACCTCCTGTCCGTGCGCGGGAAGTGTCTGGGCGCTGCCGACACCCGCCGCCGGCTCCGGTCGGCCTTTCCGTGTTCCCGAGGCGCCTCTGCAGGAGCGCAGGAATCTCGTGAAGGAGAGTGGGTTCGGTGTCCTTAAAGTGAGGGTGCCTTGAGGTGGGGCGCCTCGGGAGGATGCAGCGACACCCCAGCCCCAGAACGTCGAGCGCTGCGCTCTTTCCGGGCTAGAGAATTCCGACCTTTTTGTTTTTCTCCTTTCGGCCCCAGGAAATACCACCTCTCGGCGGAAACCAGACTGTTCACCTCAAGGGACCGGTGGGATGGGTCACAGTGCTGACAAGAGCTGGGTTCTAAAAGGTCCATGAGTAGTTTATTCATTTGATCGTTTATTTTTAAAAATTGCAGCTCATATGCTGCCTTAAAGCCCGAGATGAGCATTTCTGTAGAATGAATCACTCCTCGAAACTAAAACAAGCGTCCTGTCGGTTTTTACCGTATTTCGGCACCGATAGGAACAGAATTATGGAATTACACGCTGTGGTCTTACAGTTAAATAAAAAGGAAAATGTAAAATAAGGGAGTTTTAGGGTTAGATTCGTATTCCGCCTGAGAGGTCCCTTTTTATTATTCCCCAAACATAAGGTATTTTAATTTTCATTAAACAAGAAACATTGTTTCCTGGGGGAAAGGTGTAACAGAGAAGTCTTAGTTTTTCTCCTGATTGAAGTGGTTGTTCAGGGGAAAAACTTGTGACTCCGTGTCTTTGAAGAGTTTGGGAATTGCTTCTGCTTAGCTGTCCTGCCAGTTCATCTGATGCCAAATGATCTCAGAGGTGCACAGCCGTGTGTGTAGATATTGGTGCCTCCTTTTTCAACTACAGTGAGGTCATTTAGAAGCTTTCTTTCCTGTAGCACTCGAGTCTAATTAAAATTACACAAGAGTTGCTTCTAACTCGTTTTACACGTCACCTCGGAAAGGAGTGTGGGCTTCCCGTACCCATAGTTTAAGAAGGAAGTCCTTCCTGCCGTTTGACCAGGAAAAATGACCGGCAATGTAGAGTATTTGAAATAAGCTGTTAACATATTCTGAAAGATGGATGTTCTTTAACAAAGAACACATATGGTATTGTAGTACTGTGACATATTGAGGTTCTGTGGGTTAAAGACACTCTATTTAATGTCATAAGACTTGGTTTTAGCTTGTGCTTGTACATAGTAAATAGTACAAAATGGAAATAGTATGTTATTTGCCTTTACTATCTTATAGTTGTACTAAAGACCTGGTGCACAAAATTTCGTGCGGGGTGGGCGGGTGGGGAGGTTGTCCCTCAGCCTGGCCTGCACCCTCTCCCTCCTTACCACCCACCTGCTCCCACTCGCCAGCGGTGAGCCCAACTTCTGGCCGAGCAGAGGGGGAGCACACTGACCACCAGGAGGCAGCTCCTGCATTGAGCGTCTGACCCCTGGTGGTCAGTGCACATCATAGTAACTGGTCAGTCGGTCCGCTGTTCCGTCGATTTGCATATTAGGCTTTTATTATGTAGGATAGCACATTACACTTTCAAAATGTTTTTATATGTATTTTTTATCTCACTTGATAACTCTCCACAAATCTGTAAGGTACATGGCCCAGACTAGAAACTACAGTTCAATGGGAATACATTTTCCAAGCAACCACAGCTAGTAAGGTAACAGGATTGACACCCACATCTACGACTGTTCCCACAGTGCACTGTGCTACTTGCCTAACTTGAGGGCCGAATAACAAGGCAAAGGGCTTTGAAAATTAAAGGGTTGATAGATACCTAACTTGTGGCTTCTGTTTTCCTGACTGATCTTTTAGAAGTTAGTGTAGTTAGCATAAATAAGGAGATATGTTCAAAATCTGCCAGCCAATATGCAGGTTCTGTGTGAAATGCATTCTTTTTGTACTTACCTGGAATCTCATGAAGGAAAGTGAGCCAAGTGACTATATAGCCTCTTCAGTATACTTAAAGTAAGGATGCCTTGAGGTGGGGTGCCTCAGGAGTACGCGGTGACACCCCCTGCCCCAGGACACTGGACATTTTGCTGTTTCCAGGCTTGAGAATTCCGGCCGTTTTTTTGTTTTGTTTTGAAACTGTGAATGACATATCATTAGCAGTATTCCTTTATTTACACTATGTATTGCAGAGACTTAAACCTCCTAAAGCTGTAGAATTTATATCTCTCTTCAGGATTCTTTTACACTATTGCCTTTGTTCTTTAACCATCAAAAGCCTTGCTTCCCCAAAATTACCAGCTTTACTATTTGAAGAAACTTGATAAGTAAATGTGGTCAGCACATGTTCAAGTTCTTAAAACTATTTCACAAATCTCCATGACATCATTTTATTTTGATACCCAGTTTAAAACTTTCTTAGCTCTCAAATTTTATTTGACAACAGTCCCGTTGTCATCCCCGCTACCCCGCACCAAAAAAAAAAAAAAAGCCCTGGTTAAAAATAAAATGACCAGCTCAGCTATTTTCTTGGTGGGCAATTCTGGCCATTGAAAGTCTACTTCCCTTTATTTGCTAAATTCCTATTTTGTCAAGCTACAAGAGAATACATCTCTACCACTATTATAAATGTGCTACTTTATTTTTTTTTGTTGTTAAATAGGATAGGTTAGTACTAAAAGTTTTCACTAGTCTGTAGTATATGCTTCAGCACTGAAAATGTATATTAATGTTGCTCTTTGTTTAAGGTGTTTCTGATTGTAGTACATTTATCAATAATGTTGAGAGAAAATATTGCCTGATGAATAAGCATAGACTGGATCCAAACCTCATAGGTTCAAATTCTGACACTATCACTTATTAGTAGTATGTGACAGAACAAGTTGCTTAACCTGTGCTTCAGTTTCTTCATCTATAAAATGAAGAGAAAGTGGTACCTCAGGGAGATAGGCAGCAGCCAGATCATATAGGACCATGTAGGTAGTGGGAAGATGTATGTAAAACAATGGGAAGGTACATGTGGGTGCAGTTAGCACTGCAGCAGAACTCTTGGTGGCCTATGAGCTGGATGTGAATGCCCTGTCTTTAAGATCAAGTAATAGAAGCCTTATTTCCCAATTAATAAGAAAAACAGCCCTAGCCAGTTTGGCTCAGTGGATAGAGTATCGGGCTAGGGACTGAAGGGTCCTGAATTCGATTCCAGTCAAGGGCACATGCTGAGGTTGTGGGCTCAATCCCCAGTGGGAGGCATACAGGAGGCAGCCAATCAATGATTCTCTCTCATCATTGATGTTTCTATCTCTCCCTCTCCCTCCCTCTCTGAAATAAATAAAAGTATATTTTAGAAAGAAAAACAATGTTAGTAAATTTTTCATAGGCATTTAGGTCCTATTATTGCCTGTCTCCTGAGCTTTCACAAGAGTAAACTGGTTAAGGTTAGCAGAAAAATATGAAAATCATCAACTGGTTAGTTTGAGAGCTTCTGTTTAAAAATATATTTCTACTCATGGTGTGATTTCAGGCTTGTGGGTCATAAAAGGAATGGTGCTGAAAGTAGGTTGGGTGGATCAAAGAGAATAGTTTTAAATACATTTAATGCTTGGAGGTTAAGAGAAACTTGAATTCTATAGTAATGAAGGTCTATACAGCTATTCTCAAGATTGGGTATACCTATTCAGCAAAAGAGAAGAGTATTTGGGAGTGATGAAAAAATTAGAAACTAGAAATTATGGTATTTGTGAATTAAATTCTTTGTGTTAAGAGGAAAAAATTTGGACAGGAGGGTACATGTTAGTTAAATTTAATATATTTTGTGATTAATAAACCTAATTTTTTTCTGACATGTGATATTTTGATTTTGGCTATAATAAATTATAGGGTATATAATTTTACATATGGTTAGGGTTTAAGAAGATACTTCCCTTTTTATGTAGTGGGTACAGTCTTGGCTGATTTAGAGAAAGAATAGGTTTAGAATTTGCTGGTAGGTTTATTGATGCTTCCCATCATTTGTTTTTCTTGAAGTGGTAGTAGTAAAATAGTATTTAACTCTTGAGGTACCTTTATCCTTAGATCTCAGAGTACTTTATAGATGGTCATTAATTTTTATGATTCCTCTGAAACTGATGGCAGAGAATCACCCAAGCCTTACAAAAATGTGGAGCAGCGTGAAAATTAAAGCTTGGTTCTTAGACATCATCTGTTTTCTGATACCATTTAAGAAGTTTAAAGAGGTGAGAAGACTAACAACAACTTCCAGTGGCAAAATGTGGAAAATTGACTCACATTTCTTTATTTTGACCTTGACTGAGCACTTACTTGAGTCTTTTGTTTAAATTGCAGAATGCCGGGTCTGAGTTGTAGATTTTATCAACACAAATTTCCTGAAGTGGAAGATGTAGTGATGGTGAATGTAAGGTCCATTGCTGAAATGGGGGCTTACGTCAGCCTGCTGGAATATAACAATATTGAAGGCATGATTCTTCTTAGTGAGTTGTCCAGAAGGCGTATTCGTTCTATAAACAAACTCATCCGAATTGGCAGGAATGAATGTGTGGTTGTCATTAGAGTGGACAAAGAAAAAGGTAAGTGAAAAGAATATCTAAAATACTGGGTGGGGTGAAAGTAGGTTTATGGTTGTGACTGTGTGACAGAATTTATACTTGTGTTAACTATTGTATTATTTTCCATACAAACAATTACCCCTACATTTGCCCCACTCTGTATAACTTTCAGATTTAAAATGGTTTATTATAAAATACATTTTTTGTAAATTACCTACTGCAGTAAAAAAACAAAATACCTCCTTTTATAAATTCTTTTACATACAAAGTTGTTAGAGAAGGATGCCAGTTAACCATCTAAGCAAGATCTCTTAAGTTAGTGGTTTAATTAGTACATCCCAAGGCTCATTTTTATGGGTCAAATAACTTGAATTTTATTCCCAGAGGAATTTTCCATTTAACATTTTTGGACCATGGTACATAAACAATTTATCAGTTTTAAATTGCACACCATTCTAAATAGCCTGGTGGAATCTCTAGCCATCCTGCCCAGGTTATGAATCACCCCTTTGTCCAGCGTATCCACGCTGTGTACACTACCTGCTCATTAATTACTTCAGTAGCCATCTCAGTTAGCAGATTGACTGTCAAGGTATTGCAGTGCTTGTATTGAAGTAACCATTATTTTACTTAATAATGGGCCCAAAATATGTATAACTTTCTTTGGATATGCCAAAGAAAAGCCATTAAACACATCCTTTAAATGAGACGCTATATATGTATAGGGGGAAAATAGTATATATAGGGTTTGATATCTGCAATTTCAGGCATCCACTGGGGGTCGTGAAATATATTCCCTGTGGATAACGGGACTATTATATTCCTTAAACTTTAATAAGTCTTCATAGCACTGCCCCAGAATGACCTAGAATGGTGTCTTATCTTGTATTTCTTTCTTATTATATAACAAGACGGAATCAAATTTCCACCTGCAATCAGAAATATATTTTATTATCATATACAATAGACATGTAAAAATAATTTCCATAGCTGCATTGATTGTACAGTATTCATTAAAAACAGGAAATAATAAAAATCATGGTGAAATAAATCATGACACTTCTGATGTGGAAAGATGACCGAGGTAAGATAAAAGCAACGCGCAGATGGTCCTATGGAGCGGATCCATTAAGGATACTAGAAGATTAGTTCTTATTGGACAAATCTTTAAAAATAACAGATATAAAGCCTGAATAAATATTAAAAACAAAAACAACTATCTAAAGACAATGGTAACAAAAGCAGGCTGGAACTGCAGGAAGAGGGGAATTGCACTGGATAAGTTTTGCAGCTTTTTGTCTGAATGCATATCACAGATGCTTCAAGCAGGACAGCTAAAGTTCTAGTGGAACCCTACAGACTTAATAGCTTGAGAACCAGAAGTGACAGTTCTGGACAACCACAGCAGATGGAAAATAGTTATAGAGATCAGAGAAAGGAGAGATACAGGGAGAACCCCTAAATTTGTATATAAATTCTGCTTAAATCCTGGCTGACCTCTGAACTACAGGGTGGACTGCAAGCAATCCATAGGGCAAACTCTAAACAGATTTCAGTTGCTTTCCACCTGGGGAGACAGCTTATAGTTCTGAATACAAACAAATTAACTGCCTGCTAAAACAAAATCAGTATCCTTAAGGGGAACATAAAGGAATTCAGAGTCTGTCACATCATTCACAATGTTTAGGATACAGTCCAAAATTGCCAAACAGGAAAATATGACCCATATAGAAGAGAAAGGGCAATCAGTTGAGACTGACCTAAAGAGGACCCTTATGTTGGAATTAGCAGATAAGGATTTTAAAGCAGATATTATAACTGCTCAAGGATATTAGGAAAATATGCTTGTAATGAAGAAAATGCAATCTCTAGAGAAATTAGAAACTCACACACAAAAAACAAATCCTACAAATCAAAAGTGTAATATTTAAGAAATTAAATGGGTGGCCTAACAGATTAAAGATGGCAGAAGCTCTTGAAGATAGTTCATTTAAAAAGAACCAGGCTGACGAACAGAGGGAGGGGAAGGTCAGATATCAAATGCTCCATTTCAAAAGAAGAGAGAAAGGACAGAAAACGTATTTTTAGAAATTATGGCCAAAAGTTTTCCATATTTGCTAGAAAAATATAAACTTATAAATTGGAGAGGTTGAACAAACCTCAAAGATAAATACTAATAAGATTGTATCTAGGCACATCGGACTGTTGAAAAACAGATAAATTGAAAATCTTGAAAGTAGCCAAGGGAAATGGCACATTATTTACAGAGGAGCAGTAATATAAATTACTGTGGCATCCTCATTGAAAATAATGGAGGTCAGGGCATTGAATGACATCTTTAAAGTAGTAAAAGAAAAAAAACTGTCAAGCCAGAATTCTGTATCTAAAGAAAATATTTAACAGAGATCAAAATGAGACCTTGTCAGGTAAATAGAAACTAAGAGGATTTATTACCAAATATACCTGCATTATAAGAAATAGTAAAGGAGTTGTTCAGACCAAAGAGATGTGATGCCTAAAGTAAAAAATATGTAGGTAAGTTTTAAAGATCTTTTTTCCCCTCCTAAATTTTTTAGAATACATTTAACTGCTCATCTCTATTTGAACCGGTAGGATTTTAATTTATGGAGGTGACTGTTGACATAGAGAGGCCAATGCCATTGAAAGAAAATTTTTATTATGTTTCCCAGGAGATGGGGACATACCTGTGCTATGCAGAGCCACATGGGGAAGCACCAGATTTGTTCAGGAGGCAGAAGGAGCATGGGGAAAGCCAGAGCCTTTATTAAGATTTCCACAGGAAAAGGAAGGCAGGTCAGGGTAAACAGTTTAGAGTTGGCTAGTTTGAAAGTTCTGGCTTTGGGTTGATTTAGGGCAGAGGGAATATTGGCTTGGTGTGTAAGACTTTGATGAGGAAATGGTTAGAGATAATGGGCTCGAGATTGGTTAGTGGCATGTGAAAGGCGGCTCCAGTTGAGCCTTTGCTATCTCTAAGAATTGGCTGGTCCTAGGAAGGGGCTTCTCTTCCCACCCAGTCCGCCAGGCCATAAGTGCAGAGCACCAGTGCAGACCTCTGGCGCTCAGATGAACAGGGGAGCCTCAGTGTCTCCCCGGACCCACTCTTGTCCACATTCGTGATTACAATACTGACATGCTATAACAAGACAAAGTTGATCACAGCTTGTCATCCCAGAGGTCAGCACCCCTAGTTAACAGAGTGACCTCAGAGAATCCCCAGCCAGACCTTTATTCACATGGGTGATTCCAGCATGAACCTGGTACCACAGAATCCAGCTGGTCCCGTGATATGGAAGAAACAACAAAAATGTACCTCTTCCATTCACACACAGCATAAACAGTTGGAGGCTCTTTTCCTACACCATGTTTCCAGATAAAATCTTCAGAAGGAATTCTCTTTGGAACTCAACCTACTGGATTGAGTCAACAATAAAGACTTGGTTGAGGAACTGGTGAGTCAAATTGAAGCAGCAGCAAAGAAACTCACTATCTAAAGCAACCAA
Source organism: Cnephaeus nilssonii (assembly GCF_951640355.1). Lineage (NCBI taxonomy): Eukaryota > Metazoa > Chordata > Mammalia > Chiroptera > Vespertilionidae > Cnephaeus > Cnephaeus nilssonii. Next base: position 81,872,971 of record NC_137075.1, read on the forward strand.
ACCAGATTCTTCCAGCCAAAATGTGCCCGCGTCACCCACATCAACCAGTCCTTACTCTTTTTTTTTTTTTTCCTGTATGTTCAGATTTCTGTAGTTCCATTCCACCTCAGCCCTTAAGCCCTTCCAATTGGCCATGGGAATCTGTCGTCACTGAGAGTCCCACAAGTGATGTCCAAATGCAAGCTCCTCAATTGGAGAGGGTAGTGGCCTCAGTTCCTGCTTTATACTCTGATGCCTGTGACAGCCCAAAACCTGGAACTTAAGTTTTCCTGATGAGGATGAAATATCCAGCTCTTCTTTCCACTGTCTATGTCAGTATCTCTCATCCACAGGCCCCATCTAGAACAGGGTTCTTCTCTTAGCATATTTGCTGGTGTAGCTGTAGATCTATCTCCTGGGCAACCCTCATCCAGTATAACAAGCTGAGGCCTTGCGATCTACAGTCTGAGACAACCTGGAATTTCAGAACCCCTCCAGTATAGTGGACTTTAGATTTCTCTGATCAAACTACTAATGCCAGATTGTACAGGAGGGGGTGGGGGGGAGGGGGAAGAATACAGAAAAATAGAGAATCTTTTGACTAGCTTTAATTTGGCAATTGAAAATTATTAGTTCCTTCCAATGAGGTAATAGAGAATGTACAATGACATGATAATCTAAATGCATTTCTGAAAACAAAAAATTTACCAGGATTTTAGTGGGGAGTAAGTATAGGTATACCAACCAAACAGCTGGGTGTGGTATGCCGGCATCTGGACGGAGGTGATTATTTTCAATTTTTTTTCATGCAGGTTACATTGATTTGTCGAAAAGAAGAGTTTCTCCAGAAGAAGCAATCAAATGTGAAGATAAATTCACCAAATCTAAAACTGTAAGTTGATTTTTTTAGTCAAATTAATCCACTATTTTATGTGCTTAATAATCAGCAAGTCATGTTTCTGGCAAAAATAAAAAAACCTACATTTTCTGTAATTATTCATTTCCAGTTGTGTGTTACTTAGAAACATGATTTAAAGATTTAATTTCAAAAGAGTATGACTGCAGTGTTTTTATCTCATGGTGTTACTATCTCAAAGTATGATCTAACATTCTCAAAACAATACTGAATGTTTTTAAGCGACTTTAGGAATAAATTAACTATGGGTGATTTCTTTTTATTTGGCTTGTCATAACATGTAGTTGACTTTGGTCCCTATTCTGGAATAAGGGTCACAGAGACAACTGTTCTATGTTAAGAATGAGTAAGGGTTTGTAAAATGTTTGTGAATCTAAGAAAGCAAGGCAGAAGCCTGTTAGTAGTTTGTGGGGGTTTTCCCTAGTTAAGGTTATTACTTTTTTCTTTTTTTGCTATAATTTCCTACTTCCCCACAATAAACATAAATAAAGCAAGAATAGCCATTTCTGCATTCATCTTCTGTCTGAGTTGTTCTGTTTTCTGGTCCTATTTAGATTGTCCTTCATTCCCTAGAACCTCAGTTCTTGATGGCACTGTTTTCATTGTTTCTCTTTTGTTTCACCTTTTCCTTTTTTTCTTATAATTTTATTGATTTCAGAGAGGAAGGGAGAGGAAGACAGACAGAAACTTCAATGATGAGAGAGAATTGTTGATCAGCTGCCTCCTGCACATCCCCTACTGGGGATCGAGCTCGCAACCTGGGCATATGCCCTGATTGGGAATCAAACTGTGACACCCTGGTTCATAGGTTGATGCTCAACCACTGAGCCACACCAGCTGGGCATGTTTGCCCTTTTCTTGTGTCTTTTGTTCTCTGCCGTGTGTCTTTCTGCCAAGAAAACCATGTTAAATGAGAAGATTTTTGAAATCTTGTTTGACTAGTAAAACAATAAAAATTTAAAAGCCATCAGACCATTACCCTTTGCTTTACTGATGTGTTCATTATTACTGCAATCTGGTTTACACATTCAAAAACACTATCACTAAAATCCCTTTTTAATGAACTCTAGGACCTTGCCACTCAGAGTAGTCTGTGGACCAACAGCATTGGCATCACCTGATTGCTTATTAGAAATGCAGGATCTCAAGACCCAACAAGTTTGAGAATTCACATTTGAGCAGCACTGCTCTAGAAAACTTCCATTTTGTTTCGTCACCTGGTGTAAAATGACTGTTAGTAGATCTTATCAGGATGATAAGATGATAGACGAAATAGCCAATGTTAGTACCTTTTCTATACTCTTTCCTTTAAGCCCTTTTATTTTAGAAAAAGGTTTAGATTAGAAAAAGTTTGGCAGCAGTGGGTAAGGTTGAAGGATAACTGTTAAATGATAACAGAGCAAAAGAAATATTGAAATCTCAATCCTGTTTCCATGATCTCATATGGAGTGGTAGTAATAATAGCTTACATTTGTTTAACAGGATCTGTGTAATATACAAATTTTATACATTTGTATAAAACATTTGTATTATGTTTTTCATTTGTAGTATTGCATTTGTATTTGTTTGATCTATGTAAGAGCTCTGCAGTAAAAAGGAGAGGTACTATCTCCCTTTTTCAGAGGAGGAAACAAACTCAGAGGTTAATTAGAGTCAAGATGTAATCTGAGTGTTAGGGCGCTCAATTCTAATATTCTACTTGTTATACCCAGTTGAGTTTTTTATTATGGAAAAGCGAATATTTCTCTATGGAAAAGAATTTGTTGTATGGCGATACTTTGTTATTAAGCAATTATTGTAGTCACATTAACCAAAGGTTTGTTTTTATATGCTATCTAGTAAAGTGTAAAAATACCTATTTTTTTAATAGATCTCTTACCCTTTGAATTGTTGAGCCCTTCATTTTGTTTCTAGGTTTACAGCATTCTTCGTCACGTTGCTGAGGTGTTAGAGTACACCAAGGATGAACAACTGGAAAGCCTGTTCCAGAGGACTGCTTGGGTCTTTGATGACAAGTACAAGAGACCCGGATATGGTGCCTATGATGCATTTAAGCATGCAGTCTCGTAAGAACATCTTTTTGACTCTGCTTCTACCTTGATATCACAGCTGCTGGGTCTAGCATGCAAGTTGAGAGCTTGACATGTAATAGTAGAAATTTACATTAAAATATTTCAGTATAAAAGGCCCATCATATGAGCCAATCCTGTATAGCCAAACCTATATAATTCCTTTTTTCTTTTTCTTTTTTTTATTGATTTGAGAGAGAAAAACATCGATTTGTTGTTCCACTTATTTAAGCATTCATTGGTTGCTTTTTGTATGTGCCCTGACTGAGGATCGAACCTACAACCTTGGCATATTGGGATGACACTCTAACCAACTGAGCTACCCAGCCAGGACTTAAAATTTCTTATATCAGTTACATAGTTTCATAAACCATATGCTTTCATCTCATGCTACTCCCTTACCCATTTCCTTCTCTTGTTTTTTTATTGTCCTAGGTAACTTCAGGGCCAATGTAAATGTCTCATCTAAAACTATAACCTCTTGTTTTCTTTTCCTCCCAACTCCTTAGACCTTCGGCCCATGCCACTTTAGCCAGTCTTCCATATGGCTTCACTCTATACCTACTATCACCAGGATTTGCTCTGCCTCTAGAACCTTTAATTCACACGTTCTATATTTTTCCACAGCCCCTGTCCTTCCAGCTCCCACATAGTTAGTCCTACTCTGTTTCTTCTTAATTCTTATGTCAGGCTCTGATTCCAAACCTTTTTTCTCTCTGTCTTTTCACTCCTTCTTGCCTTCTCTTATTCAGCATAGCTACACCATGGTCCATCATTTCAAGAACTTTCTTGCCAATATCATGAGCTTTTGCCCTGTTTTTCCTTCTTGTTACATCTAGTCTTGAATCGATGTTCCTGCCTTCTCTGCACTTGTAGACTGCTAGGTGCTGATAGGAAAAACCTGCAACAGTCTTGCAGGTTGGTTCCCCTGCATATTCATGGTATCAACCTCAGCTGGGCCTACACGGCTGCCCCACATTCTCTGTGCTCCTGGGTAGTTCTTCCTCTCATTCTTCGAGTTGGTATTTTAGAGCTTCCTCGGATACCCACTCCATCCTTCTTCCCTCACTCTCACCTGGTGCACTCACTACCTATTTTATAAAGAAAATAGAAGCGATTGCATAGGTTCTCCTCTATTTCCTTACACTATCTCAGCAAACTTATCTTCATCCCACCTGTCATTACTCCTTCCTGAGCTTTTGTCACACTGGAATTCCTATCCTTCCTGCTCTCAAACTAATCTTACCACCTGTGCCCAGCTACTGCTCAGGGACCTTTTTCCATCTGTTATTCCATCTCTTGGGTGCTCAGTCTTTCCCTTAATTGTTTTTGCTCCAGCAGCATAAAAATATGTTCTGATTTCTCCCATTTACACTAAAAAAACAAATTCTGTCTACTTTCTCCTGAGCAAGCACTGTGTCCTCTCCTTTTAACAGCCAGACTCCAGTTCTGTCAAAATCTGCACCTCCCACTCTTTCCTAAATGTTAATGCTCCACAAGTAGGCCCTCTCTGCGCTGAGGTTACTTTCCTAACCTTTGTGCTGCCAAGAGGCAATGGTTCTCTCAGCCCTCAGAATGGCTGAGTGGGGCCTGGGACTGTTGGAGCCTGTGGCAAGCTGACTCATTTGGTTCTCTAAATCCTTTCCAGTTTACCCCCTCATGGGACTTTTTTTTCATATGTTGTTGGGGAGGTGAGAATAGTAATAATTACAATAGCCAATATTTATATAATTCTCACAACAACCTATGGTATAAGTTCTTTTAATCCTTATTTTATAGATGAGGAAATGGAAGGGGAGAGTCAATAGTTTGTCCAAGTTCACACAGCATATGGTAGAGCCAGGATTTAAACCCAGGCATTCTGGCTTCATCCAGAGTTTATGCTATTACCATTAAAGCACTGCTTTATATTTTTGTCCTCGCTGACTTCAGTCCTGCATTCCTCAGTCAGTACATTTCTTAACTTGCCTTGCTGTCATTATCTGGCCCCAGCTTACCTCTTTAGCTTCCATCTCCAGCATTCTCTCCATTACTGCTCACCTGTGGCATATATTATCCCCTTTCCCTTATCAGTCTTCTCTTGTGTCATCAGTCATGTAGTGACTACTTAGATTTAAGTAATACTAATTCTTTGCCACATGTGCTTCATATTTTTCTTTTCAAAAATAAAATGTCTGAGATAATTGAAAATAATGTTTTACTCTTCCCAATCCATTCCTCTCACTCATCACTGGTAACCACTATTCTGAAATTAGTATGTATCATTACAATTTCTTTTTTATGGTTTTAATAAGAACATGTATTCAGAAAGTACATATTTTAAAATGTAATCAGAAAGTACATATTTAAATTTTTATTCTATCACTTTCTGTACCTTGAATTTTTTACTCATAAGGCCGCTTTTGAACAGGATTTCTCCAAATTGATAGATGTATGCCTGCTTCAAGTTCATTTCTTTTTTGTTTAAAACAACACAAATTTATTTTCTTACATTTATGGAGGTCAGAATTCTGAAGTGGGTCTCACTGTGTTAAAACCAAGGTGTTGACAGGGCTGTGTTCCTTCTGGCAGCCTTAGGGGGAAATTCATTTCCACACCTTTTCCAAAATCAGTCAATCAAAATCCCTCCCTCTCCCTCTCCCTCCCTCCCTCCCTCCCTCCCTCTCTCTCTCTCTCTCTCTCTCTCTCTCTCTCTCTCTCTCTCTCTCTCTCTCTCTCATTGTCACGGGCCCATTCATATCATTCCGAATAATCTCCGTATCTCAAGATTCTTTATATAATCACATCTGCCAAGTCTCTTTTATTATGTAAGGTAATATATCCAGACGTTTTTGGGATTAAGACATGGATATTTTTCGGGGATTATTAACCTGCCTACCACAGCCATAACTGATTTCTTCTGTAGCCATTAGAAACATTCTTCCTACTTTGTACCATAAAGGGACTTTATTTATATTGTTGACACTATTTATTACAGATGCCCCATTTCCCTCCCGTTTCCCACCTCCACCAGTCATGTTTTATGGCTGATCCCTTCACTTTCTTTCATGTTAATTTCTCTAGTATTTTATTATGAGAATATGTTTTATCTGTTCTTCTATTAAGAGATACTTCGGTAAGCCCACTCCTCCCCCCCCCCCCCCCCCCCTTTTCAAACAATGCTATGATGAATACTGATGTATGTCTCTGTGTACACGTTTGGGAGTTCTAAGATATATACCTAGGACAGGAATAGAATTGTTTGCATCTTTAAATTTACTCAGTTTTGCCAAAATACTCTCTAAATTGGTTATTTATATTATCTCTAGCAATTGTATGAGCATCCCTGTTTCTCTTCATTCTCACCAACATTTGGTGTGTGTCTCAGTGTTTTTTTTCTTCCTTTTGCCAAACTGATGGATGTACAATAATATCTTGATTTGCATTCTGTTGGTTGTTGGTGAACTTCACATCTTTTCATGTTTATTGACTGTTTATGTTTCTTCTATGAAACATCTGTTTATCTCATTTGCCCATTTCCTGTTGGTTTGTCTTCTTTTGCTTTGAAGGCAGTATTAGTTGAAAGAAAGTTTCCTCCCCCCAAATTCCTTTGCCTTTCCTTCCTTAACCTATGTTTCTTAAGCCTAGTGCTTGCTCATGCCATTTCTTTTTTAATATATCATACCTTTCTTAAAATAGTTCTGCCTTTGCTTATTCAAATCCTATCATTCTTTTAGTTGTTTTATTTTTTTCATTTGTCATTTGTTCAGCAACCATATTATTGATTTAAGATCCTGGGTTCCTGTCTTGTGGAACTTAGGAAGGTCAGGAAAAATTCTGCTTTATCCATGAAGGCTCTTGCTGACCCACTTACTGGAAGTAGTTCCTTTCTCTTCTGATTCCTAGGGATGTAGTTTTATTTTAAAAAATTTTCCCATGTTTTTGTTCTTTTCCAGTTAGATTGTAAGCTTTTTGAAGCAGGGAATGCTAATTACACGGAAGTGCTTAAGTATAGTGGGATGCCAGGGAGACATTTTAAATTGTCTGCTTTAGCCTGATCTCTACAATTTTTCCTTTAATAATGATCAATTGGATGTTTTCTATTTGTCATATACTGCTAAATGCTGCATTGTTCATTTAATACCACAATCCAGTGAGATGCATTTTTGTCCTCATTTTACACATTTGGAAACCGAGGTATGGAAAGGCCAAAGAAACATAGTTATCAAACAGCAAAGCTAAGATTTGAACTCTAATTCTAACACTAAAGTCTATGCTCTTATACATTATTCTGCGGTATTGTTTGGTATTGCAAGTATCAGTAAAGTAACCTTGACCTTTTGTTGGTTTTTTTGTTTTGTTTTGTTTTTTTAATCAGAGACCCATCTATTTTGGATAGTTTAGATTTGAATGAAGATGAACGGGAAGTACTCATTAACAATATTAATAGGCGTTTGACCCCACAGGCTGTCAAAATTCGAGCAGGTAAATGATATTTTAAATGATGTTAAAAGGTTTTGCATTTGTCAAAAAGTTATCAATGAGCCTTCCGAAGAATATGCTACTATATCAACATCTGTACATTTTTCTAAATGTGTTTTTCATATGAAAATTTAAGAACTTAAATATTTGTTGAATCATCATAAAAGGTATATATTGACACAAGTTAACCTTAAGTTAGGCCCCCCCCCCTTTTTTTTTAAGGGGGCGGTTATTTTATTTTAGTGTATACTTTAAAATAATCTAACAGTACAAATACCCTCCCATGTCTCTGGATTAACCACTGTTAATAGTTTGAAATATATTCTTTCAGGCATTTTTCCTGTACTCATATGCTGTATAGGAATATATGCTGTTTACATTCAGATAGGACTTTTTTTAGTTATTACAAAGATGAGGTCATACCATGCAAAGTTTTCTCCAACTAATTTTTCCCACTTGGTGTATCATGGTTGCTCTTCCATGTAGAGCATAGGAATCTTTTTCCTTCTTTTCCATGGCTAGGTAATAGTCTGTAGAGTGGTTAACTTAACCAGTCCCTTCTTAAAGAACATTTAGGTTGTGCCAATTTTTTTATTAGACAAAACACTATAAATTTAACATTCTTATACATATATACTTACCCATTTGTATAAGCATTCTGTAAGGCAGATTCCTAAAAGTAGAATTGCTGAGTCAAAGTGTATACAATTTCTAAGTTGTTCTCAACAATTTGCAATTATTGTTTCATTCAGTATTAAAACACTTCTATTTTACAAATAAGAAACTGAGGTACAGAGAAGTTGGAATTGTGATTTTTAACCCAGGCATTCCAGAATTCAAAGTGTTAAATGTGCCTGTCTTATAGTTTCATCATTCAAGGGCTTGATGTGGATGATAGGATTTAATTTCAGATAGTTTTAATTATGTAAGTCAGTAGCTGGGATTGGTTTCTAATTGAAAGGATGATGAAAGTTTTCACAAGTGTTTGAATACTTATGTATCTGATTTCTTTTATGTCTCTAAATATTTTTTGCATTTATTTGATATAAGCTTTTGAATTTTGTAATTTTAGATATCGAAGTGGCTTGTTATGGTTATGAAGGCATCGATGCCGTAAAAGAAGCCCTGCGAGCAGGTTTGAATTGTTCTACAGAAACCATGCCCATCAAGGTGAGCAGTCAGTTTTCTCCCTCCCTGCTGAAATATCCACCTAAGCCAAATCAGATTTTTTTATGATCATGTTTCTTAACAAGTGTTATGAAAAGTGATTCTTGGTGATATTTCCAGGGGGTATTTACGATTGTGTATAGGCTTTTTGTTGTAGTTACTGTTACTGTCACGGTGGATAGAGATTCCTATTGGTATTTAGTGCAGAGGGCTCCTTTACAATTAAACGTTATGCCCTGGCTGAAGTGGCTCAGTTGGTTGAGCATCGTCCCATGCACCAAGAGGTCATTGGTTCAATTCCCTGTCAGGGCACATGCCCAGGTTTGAAGGTTCGATCCCCAGTAGTGGGTGTGCAGGAGGCAGCAGCCGATTGATGATTCTCTCCCCCTTTTTCTCTCTCTAAAATCAATAAAAACTTTTTTTTAAGTTGTACCCATAATGCTCATAGAATCTTGAAAAGGGCAACATATTCTCATTCACACACAGTTTTTAGGAGGTTTGCTATGAATCTTTTGTTAGCAATAAAATTAACTGAATGGTTTTTATTTAGAATCTCTTAGGAGAATTTCTTCTGTTTAGTTTGGAACCAAATTGGAATTTTTGTTTGTTTTAGAGACAAATTATCCATTATGCTGGCAATGGCTCTAGTTAGTTTAACCTCCAAAGACACCCAGAAATTGTCATTTCTTGTATTCAGTATTGCAGATTTGATTAAATCACTGTATCAGTTAGCTTTTGCTACCTTAACAGGCTACCCCAAATTGCTAACTATAAAATTGGTGGTTAAGTTTTGAGAATTAAGATTTGTTAAGGCAGCAGATTAGTAAAACAGTTCTCGAACATCCTGATAGTTGTGTGTTCTATAGGTATGCTCACAGGTGAATTTTTATCTCCTTCCTTAGATTAATCTCATAGCTCCTCCACGGTATGTAATGACGACAACCACCCTGGAGAGGACAGAAGGCCTCTCTGTTCTCAATCAGGCTATGGCTGTTATAAAAGAAAAGATTGAGGAAAAGAGGGGTGTCTTCAATGTTCAAATGGAGGTAAGATTGAGAGGGGTTTTGCCTTGTTCTTAAAGGTTTTAATAAATTTAAAAACATCTAAATGATTTGCATTCTAAAATCTAAAAAAAAAAAATGAGTATGTTTAGGATTACAACTCTGCTAAGCATGAAATAATTATTGTCTCAGAGGATTCTTAAAAGGGCTTTTTGTAAGTAAACTAGAGGCCCAGTGCACGAAATTCGTGCACGGGGGCGGGTGGGGGTGGGGATCCCTCAGCCCTGCCTGCACCCTCTCCAATCTGGGACCCCTCGGGGATGTCCCTTTTGCAATACGGGACCACTGGCTCCTAGCCGCTCGCCTGCCTGATCGCCCCTAACCACTCTGCCTGCCTACCTACCTGATCGTCCTTAACCGCCTCTGCCTGCCAGCCTGATTGCCCCTAACCACCTCTGCCTGCCAGCCTGGTTGTCCCTAACCGCCTCTGCCTCGGCCCCCGCCACTGTGGCTTTGTCCGGAAGGACGTCCAGATGAATGTTCGGAAGACATCTAATTAGCATATTACCCTCATTAGTATAGATAAGAACTATCATGGGATATTTATTGAGAACTATGGTCACTGGTGTTGTTAGGTGTCCTGTCGTCACCCATCCAGCCAAGGGAAAAAAATAGATGATGAAAATTAGTGGTTGATTATTGTCAGAATTTAATGTAAAATACTTAAATTTGATCTCAGAATTAGAAATAAGTGTAATTGCCTTTATTTCCCTCATCTCAACAAGAATGAAACCTAATTTTCATATGTATGTATAAAAATATTTAATACATTATAGATACACACACAATAATAAGTCTTCTCTGCAAAAGAATAGTAAATTTATTTTGAACCTAGAAGGTGCATTTTTATAGGATGTCTTTTGGGTTTGAAAGATATAGCCACTGAGATTATTTTCATATATTTTCAGTTTTAGCTTGTAAAAATAACAGAAAATAGTACTTTGTTTTAATACACACATATTTCTTTTTCCTGTACTGTTTTATTCTCATAAGTTTCTTCCATTATTGAGCTAATGGAATTTGTTAGTGATATGTCAGCACTCAGAAATGAATAGATACGGCATCAGAGTTGTTAAATGTCTTTAAGAGTTAAAATACTAGGCAGTGATGGTATTGAAATTCAATTTTGTGTACTATTTGACTACTTCATTTTGAAATTATGCCTCTGCTTCCACAGCCCAAAGTGGTCACAGATACAGATGAAACCGAACTTGCGAGGCAGCTGGAGAGGCTTGAGAGAGAAAATGCAGAAGTGGATGGAGATGATGATGCAGAAGAAATGGAAGCCAAAGCTGAAGATTAACTTTTGGGAAACAGAGTCCAGTTTAAGGAACACAAAGCAGCCCTTCCTGGCTATAAACCCTAGACTTAAAAGTTTTCCAGTATTGAAAACTTCACAGCTGAATATTTTTTATTTCCAAGTATTTAAATGTTCTAACAGACCAAAACGTGAAATGTCCTAAAATGTCGGCTATTTTCACACAGTAGCTCCAACACTTTGAGCATTTTTTAAGGGAGTGGCCCAGTTTCACTAGAGACAAATCTCTAAGCTAAGAACAGTCAAAATTGGGCTTTCCATTTCTGATGTCTCTAGATTGACACCTGTTTGTAGTTCAGTGCCTCTATGTAATTTATCAGGGGTACCCAAAGCAAATGGTCCCAACCTTTCTATACAAATGTATCAAGCAAACATTAAATAAATTTCTGGGATATTTAACTATAGGCTTCTTCCTTCTTGTCACCAGTTAAAAGCATTATGATTACTAAGACCCTAATTCTATTCATTTTAGTCTAGATGTAGAAACATAAGGGCAGGTGTTCAAAGGATCTATACAACATCCTTTCAAAAGGAGGGCTTAGAGAAAATAATTTTAACCACAGTGAAAGTTAATTCTTAAGGGGGAAAGCCTTAAAATGCAATTAAAGGATTACATTGGTTGTGTGCCTTTTATGTCTTTGAGACTGATGAAACACTGGTCCTGGTTGGTGTACTAAGCTGCTTGCCTGCGTTTGTAATTCAAAGTGGTAAGGTTGGTTTTATTTTGTTTTTTGTTTTTAAGATGCTGCTGCTGTAATTTATTTTGAGTCATCGCCCAACTTGAGATTTTTTTCCCCTCATTAAAATATTCACTAGGTGCCATCTAGAGAGCTTCAGTTTTCTTTATAACAGAATAGGGATCTGTTTGAACACAATTACCATGATTTTTCTACATTTCCATCATTTTTATCTTTAAGAACTAATTATTTTAAAGGTATATAAATTTAAAGGTAAATAAATTCATTCATAGAAAACACATGGTTTGAAGTTACAGCTACAATAACCAGGGTGTAGAAAGTCTTGAGTTACTTTGGTCTTTGTAGATTTAATCTTAGTATACTTGAGGTACTAGATATATTAATTTTATTAAATTATTCTGACAAATAGCCATTTAAATACTTAGAAAATGAAACCGTATCCTCCTCCAATCCAGGACTAAATTCAATATCTTAAAAAAGGGACTGGAAAATAGTGTTGATGAGATAGTTGTGCTATATGTGAAGGTTGTCCCAATCCAGAAGCCTGACTTCATATGGCCATCTCTACAAAGGAGCCATGGTTGCTAGCTAGCATACCATACTGGGAATATCTAGAGGAAAATCAGGATATATTCAAAATTAGCTCATAATTTTCACCTTGGTCTTTTTGAGGAGTCAAAAAATAAGTCTGTAAAGCTTACAGCAGATGTCATCAAAATATCACAGGTGCTCCTTAAATGTTTGCTATCGACAGGGAATTGAATTTTTGTTTACTGAATATTTTTATACTTCAAAAGCTATAATGAGAAATGCTGGTAACCTTCATGGTGAGTGAATTTATCCATGCAGGCCTTTTGTTCAGTTCCACAACAGTTGCAAATTCATGACCCTTGCCAGAGAAAAGATTGATACCTCAGTGATAGAACTGACTAAACTTAAAGCATACGTATACCTTGCTGACCTAAAAGTATCACTTTTAAAGGACAAGATAACACACCCAGCTCCAGATAACTGAAGGAACGGATTGACAAAGGCAAGTGACCAGTTTTTCCAAATCTTGGATCTACCCCCCAAAAAACCTCTTCATTAAAATTGGACAACTTCATCTACTTCCCATTCTGCCTTGGACTGACGTCAAGTGGTTATCAACTCAAAACTAAACCTTAGCATTAGCTTGGTTCTTAATGCATAATTAATTGAGAACGGCTGACAAAAAATGAACATTCAAACCATTTTTCATCTTTTATACCAAAACAAGACAAGCCAATACTTTGGATAATTCTAAGTGGGAACCTACAGAAACATGCTAAGCACTACATTATGCTTAGCAATACAATTATTACTCAGCTGCCAGACTTTCAAACGTTCTCGATTTACCTACTTTTACATCAAAAACAGTTGAATTCAAATGGTTTGGGATTTTAAAAATTAAAATACTAGTACCTTGATAAGAGTTGTTCCCTGATTTGCCTCAAGGTGATGGTCATCTACCTGAAATGCGTGAGGACTCTGTCCTACACAGTATGGTACAGTTGTGCCAGTTCAGAGAAGAAGCCATCAAACCAAATACAGTCAAATTCAGATAAACACCTGTTGATATCCCAAAAGCAATAAACTAATTTCAGGGACATTAGACCTGGTAAAATGCCAAACGGAAAATGGTGCTCTAAAAGGCATCTATTTACAATGTAAGGAATGAAGTAAAACCTCATTCACTTGGAATTTTTATCACTCAGGTCAAGTATTCTAGTTGAAATTAAGAGAACAGTTCAAACTAAGGACAAATTTTTACTTCAGAAGTATCTAGTCCCCTTAAATGTCAGTTACGTATCTTACCTATTCATTAAAGGGAGTCTATAAGTACTTGTACTAAGCAAGAATGCTGGCAGTATCTTGTGCCAGTTTACTGTATGAACTTGAAAGCAATAAAATTTTTTTTTAAATAATTGTATGATACAGACTTTTCACTACTGCAGGTTAACCTTCCAACTGGTAAAACTTCTTGGTACCTATTTGTCTCAATGCTCACTTAGAAAACCAAAATTTCATACCTTGATTTAACTCCTTTCCTATTCATATCTTTCTCTGTCCTTTAGAGAGCTCTACTCTGCTTCTTTCCAAATGGTATTTTCCACAGTAAAGCTATAATTTTACCTTTTTTTTAGTATGTGTGACTAATCTCTTCAACTGAGTCCATGATTTTTCTGTGATGTGTAATACTTAATGCAAGCTTATTTTTCAAAGGAAAACAATATTCTTGGAATGTTCAAGCTAAATTCTGCCACCATCCCACTTTGAGATGAAGCTTGTCTTAGTCACAGAGATCACTTGAGGTGTCTTCATAATCGCCTCGCTCACTTCGTATAGTCTCAAGCATGAAAAACCTTTGAAAACTGAAACTTGGGAAGGGAATTCTAATAGCCAGAAACAAATGTCAATTTTTATTAATCCTAAAGAAGGAGTTAATAGCTGTTGGCAGCATTTCAGAGACAGTGCCATGAGACTAGCGTTTTATTTAGTAGTATAATGTGGCCAGTTAGTGTTATAAGGCAGACCTACTTTGGTGACTGAGGAATAGCCGGCTGTGATGATTGGTGAAAGTCAACATGCTGATGCCTAATGGCTGTTCTAGCATTTCCAAGTTGTTAATATGAAGGTGGGGAAGGAAATAGCACCATTGCCCATTGTGATCTAGGAAACTCTTCAGTGGACTCACTCCAAAACAGTACAAAATAAACAAAGTTACATTAACACTCATTTTCTGGGAAACCCTGTCAATGTCACCGGGTAGGTGGGAAGAATCCTGGTCCTGGTCTCTCAGGTCCCCGTCACGTTAGCTTTTTGATAGCTTCGATCCACTCGGCTCGCTCAGCCTTGCTGCTGGCCTGGATGTAATAGTGTGTGTCGTCCTTAGTAATCACTTTGAAGAGATTTCCCTGGACATTCCCTTTAACACCTAGGCAGAAAAAAAATCAGTGAGGAAATATCCATGTCTGCTTTCAGCTGGAAGCAGCTGAAAATCAACTAAGATACAGACAAACACAAATAATGACGTATTTATTAAATACAAATGTACATGGTTAGGGAATCCCACCAGATGTGTGGTGCTTTCTTCTTTACCTCCCTCCCATCCCTCCCTTTGCCTGTGCCTCAAGGCCTGCCAGTGGTATGTCTAGACAATTGTTTTAAATATTTGTATTGATTTCAGAGAGGGAGAGAGAGAAATACCAATGACGAGAGAGAATCATTGGTTGGCTGCTTCCTGCATGCACCCCACTGGGGACTGAGCCCGAAACTGGGACACAGGTCAATGCTCAACCACTGAGCCACTCCGGCCAAGCTGTCTGGACATTCTTGGAAGCCTTCATGGTCTGCCACTTATGCTAACCCTAGATCTACAATGTCATTCACATAAAAGAATCTAGTATCCTATATAATAAAGAGGTAATATGCAAATTGACCCTCACACCCTTGTGTCGCAAGATGGCTGCCCCCATGTTGTCACAAGATAGCCACCCCCACATCACAAGATGGCCACCCCACATCATCACAAGATGGCCAGCTGGGGAGGGCAGTTGGGGGGGACCAGGCCTGCAGGGGAGGGCAGTTGGGGGTGATCAGGCTGGCAGGGGAGCAGTTAGGTGTCAATCATGCTGGCAGGGGAGCGGTTAGGTGTCAATCAGGCTGGCAGGGGAGCAGTTAGGGGCAATCAGGCAGCCAGGCAAGCCAGTGGTTAGAAGCCAGCAGTCCCGGATTGTGAGGGGGATGATGTCTGACTGCCGGTTTAGGCCTGATGCGGGATTGGGCCTAAACCGGCAGTCGGACATCCCCCGAGGGGTCCCAGATTGGAGAGGGTGCAGGCTGGGCTGAGGGACATCTCCCCCCCACCCCCCACCCCAGTGCACGAATTTCGTGCACTGGGCCTCTCGTGTTTATATAAAAAGAAGGTACAGATTTAGGATTTAACTTTAAACTGTTTAACTTCTTTGAACCTCAATTTCCACATCCATAAAATGGGAATGATACTATCTTCCTACCCTAGCTAGTTAGTGTGACAATAGATATTAAAGTATATCCCTAACCCTTAAACACTGTGTAAGCTAATATTATTCTTAGGTGGAAGCTTATGGACCAGTAAACACCGAAATTGAGGGGAAAGTATTAAAAACAAGGATTCTATAGCTATATTGTTAAAATACTAAGAACACATGCCCTTTTCTCTAATTCTGAAACTGGCTTCAAAACTCACACCATTCATGGTCTCATTGAGAAAGCCCCACTCAGCTCCCACAGCTCAGTCCTTCGACAACAGAGCATTACTGAGAGTGCAGGAGGGAGGCCCTTGAGCTCTCAGGCCGGGGCCAAAGGTGGACCTTACCCGTGGGAACGCCATTGTCCTCCAGAGCAGACACGAGTGAACCACGAAGGGAAAACCCACCCACCGGCCGGTTCTCTTCCTGCAGAGGGAAGGAGACCTATTAGGAATTGTGTGGACGGACAAAAGGGAAGAGCTGCACTCTCGCCTATAACACCCTCAGTCGTGCCAGCCAAAGAAGTTGGCGAGAGTCACGTGTAAGGAAGATGAGGCAGAACTTGGCCTTCTTGCAGCCAACCTACAAGCACCAGTGAGGAAGTCTGGACTCTGTTCACACCAGCTACAGCAGGGCCACAGCCTCCCGGACCCTCGGCTCCCGCTGTGGTCTGTCAGGACCCCAGGCCTGCTTCACGCTCCTTCACATCCTGACAAGCTCAGTGATGGAGGAACTGCCCAGGCTTCACTCTTTCAAAAAGTGAGTGAAATTCCTACATCTTCCAAAGTCAAGGTTGAACAGGCCATCTGAAAAGCCATTTTTCTTCTCTTTTGACTGAAATTAGATACAGTTGGCATGCAATAATACTATTATCTGAAACTCAGAATAGCAATTCTTTGATCAATTAGAAAAAAATAAAATTAGTAAATTATGGCTTAAATATTAACTAGTAAAAGAAAGTTTGAAAAACATTGGCGGGGACAAGAGGTTGAGGGAACAGAATCCCTGGGATCTGAGGAGAGAAAGGGGTGAAGAGCTGGGAAGCACCAGGTTGGCATCTGCCAGCCCCTCCCCCTCCGCAGCCACGTGGCAAGCTTTGGAGAGACTAAAAGATGCGTTTCCTCACAAAATAATGACGATCCACGGAGCAGGCAACGACGTGATGAAATCAGAGAGCAATCCTCCCCTTTAAGAGCAGCTGGATGTGGAAGGAGAGGCACAGTGCGGCAGAGGTTGTGGTAGGGATGCTGAGTTAAGGAAGGATGTGGAGCCAGCTGCCTGCGGTGCCTGGGAGAGAAGTCTCCGGGAGCCTCACACGGGGACCACGCGAGCACGCGGTACTCACTTTGGAAGGGTCGTAGTAATGCAGGAAAGCCGGCTCCTTCCTCAGGACAAAGCGCCGCACCTTCCAGTTTTTCCTCTTGTGGCCCTGCGGTGAAGGAAGGGTCAGGCTCCCGGGGACAGCGCTGAGCGCCTCCCGCCCACCTCCAGGTATCGAATGCCAAGCCTCCAAGCCAGCTGGCTCCATGGGACCACTTCCTAAGAAGAGCCTGCCGGAGCCCCAAGGATGGCAGCGATGTGTCAGGGACTTCCCTGCTCAGTGGCACTTAGCAAAAACACTGCCGCCTTTAGCTGAGTTGACAGAGCCAAGGAGGGTCAGCGCTGAAGGAAGGGGGGACATTGCCCGGACACCACGCAGGACACCAGGAGGACAGGGAGGCAGCAGGTGCCAACTGGACTGAGAGCTCACAGGCAAAGTTGGACCCAAGGGCATCAAGTCAAGTGTCAACTTGTTCCCCAAACAAACCTACAGCTGCACGTACACATGTGCACACATGTACAGTAAAAAGCACTTTACCATTCTGCATCAGAAAAGTAAGAAATGATCAATTAGGTGCTAAAATCTAAACGTGTAAGATACAGACGAGTGTAGGATTCCCTTTGGCGTCAGCCCCTAGACCAGTGGTCGGCAAACTCATTAGTCAACAGAGCGGCAAACCGCAGCTTGTGAGCCGCATGTGGCTCGCGAGCCGCAGTTTGCCGACCACTGCCCTAGACCACTAAGCTTCCTTCACCCTCCAGTCTGGAACACCGAGTCCCCCCCACGCCCTCCTCGTGGACTCCCGGGCAGTTTCATAATGTAAATAGTCTGAGACCAGGTGGGGATCCTCGTGTGCAAGAAACAGGTGACAGCAACAGGTGCTCTGAGTAACACGGGAATGGTGCTGAGCAGCACACGTGTCCGTGGTGCCAACAGGCACGTGCACACGTGTGTGAGGTGCACACCAACACAGGGGACGTGCAGAGGTCCACGGACACTTCCTGCGCCGTCACGCAGTCATTTTGTCCCCAAACAGCCTTTCTGTCAGGCACAGGCAGAAATGCTGAGGGTGTGACTGTGACATGGATGTCTCCTGCTTGACACAGGGCTGCTCTCCCAAACACGGCTAGGAGTGGTGGCCCTGGTCAGTTTTCAAACACTGAGATGACCCTGTAAAATTTCACCTTCCACCTACGGAGGTGGGCTGTTCGGAAAGTGTATCAAGGGGGCGTGCAGAGTCCCACAAAAGAAGGCAGAGACCCCAGAGAGCCTCAGAGAGCAGAAGGCAGCAAATGCAACCCAGGAGGCAATGCCCTCCAGACACATATGAACGTAGGCATTTTTAATGTTGTCATCATTACTTGTGTACCTGTTCCCTGAACACCCCTGTGTCTGGGACTCATGGTGGGGGGGGATGAGGGAGGAGTGAGGGTGGGCACATGCATCCCCTTGACCTGCTCCCTGTGGCGCTGCTGGACCCCCGCTTTAGCTCATCCTGCTGATAATTAGTGCCTCCGGCTGTCTCAGCCCTTCCCACCCTTTGGGAAATTCCTGCCTCCCCTGGGGTTGAGAACTGTCCATCCCTGCTCCAAGGCAGCCATACCTGCTTGGCCAGATAGCCTTGCTTCACCACCGTGCCACTCAACTCCATAGTGCTGAGATTAATGTCTTCCCTGAGACTGATCTTCTGCTTGTAGCTCTCAGCCTCGTGGGAAGAAAACAAGGATTCTGTCACAAAAGGTCCCAGGTACAGGCTGGGGGGACTACCATAGGAAAAAGGAAAATCCTTCACAGAGAAGCCCATTCCACCTGGGGTGCAGCTGTCCCCCAAACCCGAGGCCTCACCCATGACTGTGGACCCCTTGCCCCCACTCGGTGGCCGCCCCCTTCCCTCTGCCCTGGTGGCAAGAGGAACCCTCTCCATAACTTACAAAGGTGTACAGGGCCGTGGAGTCGTCCAGGAACTGCTCGGCCAGGTCCCCAGAGCGAACGGCTCCCGTGCTCCGGGCGCCGACCGGCTTCAGGAAGTTCTCCTCCAGGAGCATGGAGGCCAGGGTCACGGCCTCCAGCCGGTTGGCTGCAAAGCCGCTGGAGATGAGCCAGTCCACCAGGGAGGAGCCTGCATCGGAGCGAGGGCAGCACCCGTCAGACCACAGCCTACCCACCAGCCTCCGTGGGTGGGGGCCTGGCTGTGTCCTCACTGACTTGGGCCTCCTGGGCAGCCTTGGGGCTCTGCACCAGAGCAGACCAACGGCCACCCTGCTACGTGGCGCTGTGGCCACTCCCACACGTGGCCATCTCCGGCCGGCCTGTTGGCCAGCAGGCAGCTCTGGCCTCAACACAAGCTGGGCAAGCACCGCTACGTCCCAGTTCACCGCGCCCCGGTCTCCACTTCCCTCCGAGAGGGACGGCTCACCAATGAAGGTCTTTTTGTAGGTGCTTCCCTGCTCCACGTTGGGGCTTGGCCGGATTCCACTCGCGCTGTCGTGCATCTTGTCCACGATGCGACTACACGGGAGGAAGGCAAGGTCAGGGGCCCCTCATCACACTGACAGATATGAGGAAGTGGCAAACGGTGGATACGCACCACAAAGAAAGAGGGGGCAGACTGTGAGAGGTAGGTAGGATTTTGGATTTATTTATTTTTCATGCTCACCTAAATGTTCTAATATTTCTATCCTAGACAGTTACTGCTTTTGTAGTAAAACTCAAGAGCTGTGACTTCTGCTGCTTGGGGGTTAGGAGCTCTTCCTGTAAGTGGGCTGCTGTAAGTTTCCAGGATGAGAACGCCTTTCATACACCCCTACTTTACACTCGCGCCTCCACTGCCGACCTGCTTTCCTTCTGTTCGGTGGGATGATTCCTGCCACCAATGGAAGGTCTTTTCTCATTTGCTAATTACGTACTTGGGCTGGAAAGCCCCTGAGACAGGACCTTGCTTATCCCCATCTGCATCTCCTGAGGATCTAGTGCTGTGAATGGCGTGCAGTAGGCGCTCAAGAGCGTGAATGAATGAATGAATGAATGAATAGATGAGGAACACTACAGGGCAAGAATGCAACTGCTGCCCTAACCGGTTTGGCTCAGGGGATAGAGCGTTGGCCTGCGGACTCAAGGGTCCCAGGTTCGATTCCGGTCAAGGGCATGTACCTTGGTTGCGGGCACATACCCAGTAGGGGGTGTGCAGGAGGCAGCTGGTCGATGTTTCTCTCTCATCGATGTTTCTAACTCTCTCTCCCTCTCCCTTCCTCTCTGTAAAAACAAAACAAAACAAAACAAAACAAAAAACAATAAAATATATTAAAAAAAAAAAAAAAAAGAATGCAACTGCTTCCAGAACACATCATTCTTGCCACCAGGGGGCGAACATGCCCATGACTGGTGAGTGGAGGTTCCTGGAGCTGTGCCGTAGCCCTGAGCACCTAGCTGAACCTGGAGGGAGGCTCTCAGACGCTGAGGTGGGAGGAAGCAGTCGAGGCCCCAAAGGGTTACGTAGGAGCGGGGCCACTCCCAGGCAGAGAAAAGAATACAGACAGGGCAGTGACAGCAAAAGGCCCTGAAGCAGGTTGGCGGAAGCAGTCAGGCCCAATTAGCAACCACAGAGCCCCCGGCCCACTGCACACAGACACAGCCGGACAGGCCGCAGCAGAGGCGGGCAGAGGGCGGGCAGCGGGCCGGGCACTCACTGCAGGCTGATGTGAGGGGGCAGCTTGAAGGAGTTTCTCTGTATGTGGAGCTGCTGGACCTTCCCCGGCTGCCCAGCGTGAATAGCCCCTGTGATCTCAAAGGCCCAGGCGTCCCTGTCCTCCCGAGAGCAGGCCTCCAGGAAGTATTCTGTGGATGTGCGCGTCTTCAGCTTAATGAGGAGCTGCGGGAAGAGACAGCCGGCCAGGCCGGCACTCAGACGTAAGGTACCTTCTTTGTGGATCTAGCAATCTTACTGGGAACTGAGCTTCCATCCTCCCGTGGGTCTTCCTAACAGAGGTTCCATCAGTCCATTCGCTCACTCAAGACCTTCAGGGGCTCCCGTTCCCTCCACTGGCCCCGGCCATTCGCCCGCTGCTCCCTCAGGGAGCGTTCTCCCTGGCCACACTGGCCATCCTCATCTCCAAATCTACCCCTCCCGCTCCCGCACTTCTCCTTAAGCCTGGAACGTCCACCGGCCTGGAAGGTCTGCCTCTCTCCTCTTCTAGATCTTTGCCCCCCATCTCCATTCCTCGCAAAGCCACACCGGACCCAGCCGCCTCCCTTCTCTGCGGACACAGCGCTCTCTATGGCTGATAATGTTGGAACCACCATTTGAAACGGAACGTTTCTCGACTAACCACTTGCTTTCCTAATAAGAGTATTAACTGGAGAAGAAACAATCTTACTATTTCCTTCCTCAGCTCCTCCAAGCCTCGCTAATTTCTTGGCACACACTGGGCCTTCGATAAATGATTGAGTCAGATACTTTTTTGATGGTAGGGTGGATGCTGCCCCTGGCTTTTGGAACATGCACCCCTTGGGGACGAAAGCCATCACATTTTTTTTCAGTGCCTCCTAGCCTACAGGATCCCTGTCGCCTTCATGGGACATAGGTATCATTTTTTATCCCATTTTATAGATGAGGAGCTGAGGCTCAGAGAGGTTCATTACTTGCTCAAGGCCACATACCCGGTACATGGTGCAGCCAGGATTGGAACCGGGTTTTTCAATGATAGCTCAGCTCTTCCCATTACCCACACCCCCATCACCAGAGGCCAGCGGGGGAGGAGGCTGGGGCAGGGAGGAGCTGGGAAGCCAGCCTTCACTTACCGGTCGGTTTTCATACTCCAGGCAGGGGCAGGTGATGGTGCAGCCATCCAGGAGGATCTGGCCCTTGGGAGGGGTCACCTTCCGACCCCCCTCGAGCTTGTAGTACAGCAGCGTGTTCTGCCGAAGGACGAACCATCGCGCCTTCCAGTTGTGGACAATGTGACCCTGAGGACAGACAGCAGAGCCCTGCAGTGAGGTGTCTGGGGGACAACACTTGTGTCCCGGGAGAGGAGTCCCACGGTGCAGGGAGCCAGCCTGTGCCATAGGACTGACTCTCCAACAAGGGGGACAGCATTATCTTTTTTTTTGGCTTAATATTTTTTATTTTAATTCAGAAAAAAAGATGAACTTTTTTTTTTTACAGAACCATTTAAGAGTACATTTGTAACATGACGCTCCATCACTTCTGAATATTTTATTGTGTATCTCCTACAAAAAAATAAGGATGTTTTCAGCATAATCACAATGTAACCATCAACATCAGGAAATGTACATGAATATGTTGTTTTTAGCTATTCCACAAACCCAGTACAAGTTTCACCAGTTGCCCCGATAATGCCATGAATGGCCAAAGGATCCAGTTCAGAATCCTATGTTTTATTTTCATTTTCATGAAGAAAGTATTCTTTGTCTGGATATCTTAGTCATCTCCTTTGAGTATGTAATAAAGACCTTTGGTACTGGCCTTCTCATTCCTACTTGGCCTTTTTTTCTGGCTATAAACCTTGGAAGACACTGCTAAGTATTATCAGGAGACAGACATTGCTAACATTCAGTACTTCCTTCTAGTCTTTTTTTCCTTTTAGTATTTACTTTCTAGTTGTTTTTTAAATCAGACTGTATTACATATACTTTTATTTTCTAGTTTTTTTTTGTTTTGTTGAGCTTTGCTGAGTATCGTCCCACACCATTACATTTCTCTAAAATATTTTTAAAATATATTTTTATTGATTTCAGAGAGAAGAAAGGGGAAGGAGAGAGAGAGAGAAATATCAATGAGAGAGAAACATCCATCAGCTGTTTCCTGCACGGCCCCCTACTGGGGGTTGAGCCCACAACCAGGAGAGGACGCTCAACCAACTGAGCCGCACCAGACAGGCTAAATTTTTAAATGACCACTAGGTGGGTGCATCATTTACTTGTCAATCTCCTGCATTTGTAACAGGTCTTTTGTTATTTATTTTGAAGTAATTTTTGTTTTGTTTTTCACTATTATAAACAATTCTGCAACGAATTTCCTTGCATAAAAATTTTGATCTGCATCTCTGATTTTTTTTTCCTTAGGATATGTTCCTAGAAAGACTATTGTTGTCAAAGGATGTGGGCAATTTGTAAAATGGAAGCCACACATGGTCTACCAGTGCTAAGGATGCCAAGTCTTACCTGCCGCGCCAGGCCTAAAAGGCAGGGTAGTTTGGGAGCTCTCAGAAGGACCAGAGAGTCCATGGATAGCACAGTCCAATGAAGGCAGAGAGCCTGTTTCTAGAACAGACCAGAGGATGGGGGGGTGTCTGCTGAGGAATCAGAAAGGAATGGATTTAGAACACACTCATGAATCTACTTTCTTGGCATGTTTTCCGGAGCAGAGCTTTATACGGGCTAGATTCTAATCAAGAGAGGCACTTCACCTGAGCCAGAGACCAATTCCCCGATTCGCTCATTTCCTCACCGAGCGCCTCTTCCCTTCCGCCCTCACTCCTGCGTGCTGTGACTCTATGCCATGCTCAGCGTGTACTGAGTGCTGTTAGGGAGACAACAGCTGACCTTAGGAGCACTGGCCTGCACCCCAAGCGAATTTACTGTGACAACGAAATCAGACTTCTAACAGAGTTCATCTGACCGGAGCTCATTACTTCGTCCACGTGTTCCCACGCTGCGTGCTGATCAGCTGTTCATACGAGAGCACTCAGGCAGTCAAGTTGAACTTGACACCTTTGCTCTCTCCACTCTGTCCCGCACTTAGAGCCCATGAGATGACAGCTAACAGCTTTCCTTGACATGTCAGACATGTTTAAAGAAACAAAAAAGATTTGGCTCTGACTCCTCAGCAGGTGGGGTTCTCTACCGCCCTGCCCCTGGCCTGTCCCGATGACCCTGCAGGGGCCCCTGCAGTAGTGTCGGCAGCAAATTGCTGGCACACGGATTACGGCTGGTGCAGCGAGAGGAGAGGGCGACCTAAGTTGATGATATGGGAGTTGATGTGAGGTAGAGAAGGGGCAAGGATGGAATCATCTTAAACGTAAAACACAGGTGTTAGGAGCTGAATTATGTGTCTCTCCCCAAAAAGGATCATACATTGAAACCCTAACCCCCACTACCTCAGAATGTGACTATTCAGAGATAAGGCCTTTAAAGAGGTGATGAGGTTAAAATACGGCCTTGGGTGGGCCCTAACCTAACCTGATTGGGGTCCTCAGAGCAAGAGGAAATTTGGACACACAGAGAGGCATCAGGGAGACGTGTGCACAGAGGAAAGACCGTGTGGCCACACAGAAGGTGGCCACGTGCAAGCCGAGGAGAGAGGCCTCGGAGGAAACCGATCCGGCTGACCCCGTGATCGTGGACTCTAGCCTCCAGAACCGGGAGAAATTAAATCTCCCTTGTATAAGCCGTCCTGTCTGTGGCATTTTGTTACAGCAGCCTGAGCAAATTAAATCGCCAGGGAAAGCCCTAACCGGTTTGATAGAGTGGATGGAGCGTCAGCCTGTGGACTGAAGGGTCCCGGGTTCGATTCCAGTCAAGGGCACATGCCTGGGTTGTGGGCTTGACCCCCAGTGCGGGGGAGGGTGTAGGAGGCAGCTGACCAGTGATTCTCTCTCATCATTGATGTTTCAATCTCTCTCTCCAGCTAGCTCTCCCTTCCTCTCTGAAATCAATAAAATATATATATATTTTTAAAAAAAAAATCACCAGGGAAAGAAAAAAGGCGGCAGGAGATGTTACAGAGAAAAGTGTAACCAACAGAGGTTGAGCAGAACAAGCCAATAAGGAGATACTGTTCCTTCCTGGACAACATGCTACATTTCCCAGAATCCCTGGCACAAAGGGAGCAGGTAGCTGACCAAGTTGCTGCCAGTCACATGCATTGAGGCCTGTTTGGCAGCAACCAAACATGGGAAACAGGAATTTGTGGCAAGGACGTGCTGGAAGAACAGATGCGGTTCTGACACCAGCCCCAGGGTTATCAGGCACAAGTGGCAAACAGTGTCCGCCGCGGTTCCCACTGGAAACGTCTGGGGGCGCTGTTGGGCATTTTTGTCTGGCTGCAGCATCCCTGGCTGTATGGCATCCCAGCCAGGTTCTCTGGCCCTCCCAAATACTCCCGAGTTACTTCATATTTATTATTCTCCGTGAAACCCCTGCTGTTCAAACTCGCTAGTGGTGCGTGTTATAAGCGGCTAAGAGTCCTGACTGCTGGCAAAGGAGAGAGGCTGAGGAGAAAGGCCGATGAGAGGGATTGACTATGTAGGTAGAAAACTCAAAGCAGCTGGTGGTCCTGGTAAAAATGTTCAGATTCTGTGACCCAATAATTCCACTTACGGGGCTCTGTGCGAAGTAAATATTAGTTTTATGTATTGAGAGCATCAAAGCATCATAACTTATAAGAGTAAAAACATGCAAAATATAACAATACTGTGTGCTGCCGTGGAGGGATTCCAGTCCTAACAGATGGCAGGAGCGGCCACTGGGGGGTCCCCAGGTCAGACCAGCGCAGCCATGGCCTCTGACATGAGCAAAGCACTCTTACTTGCATTACTTCGTATGAGACCCAAAAACAACTCTACTGTTAATTTAGAAAATTTCTGGAAGGATACCCCCGAAAAGTTAGTGCTCATCCTCTCTAGGCACTAAGACTGGATGTGTGGAGTTAAAATGGAAACTTATTTTTCATTTTCCCACCCTTATGTTTCTAGTGTGTGTGTGTTTTTTAAATAATATGCATGTGTTGTTTTTATAATGGAAAATGAATTTAAATTCAAATAAACAAAAATCCTGCTAAGATGATTAGGGAAAGCATTCATTCATTTTGTCTTTTCATTCAACGACCAGTGACTAAATGCTACTGCACCAAGCACAGTGCTGGTCGCAGGAACACCAAGAGGAACAACTTCGGACCCAAGACAGTGGGGGTGACAGAGGACGACCCCACTCAGTGTGGTAAGTTCCAGGGTGGATGATGGATGCCCCCCACGATCCCCACCTCCTGGTGTTCACACCCTGTGCAGTCTCTTCCCCCACGGTACAGGGGTTGGTCTTCGTGACCAAGGGAATATGGCAGAGGGATGGTTTGTCACTGCTGACATCAGGTTATAAGACTCTATAGCTGTAGTCTTGGGCTCTCTGTCTCTGTCTCTCTCTCTCCTCTCCCTCCTCCCTCTCCGCCCCCCAACTCTGGGAAAATGAGCTGCCACATTGTGAGCACCCCTATGCATAGTGGAGAAGTAGAAACGGAGGCCTCCAGCCACCACCCATGTGAGTGAGCTTGGACGTGGGTCCTCCAGCCAGCCGAGCCTTGGGCAACACTTGGGCTACAACCTCACGAGAGTCTCTGAGCCAGAATCCTGCACCTGAGCTGGTCCCGGTTACCTGACCCTTAGAAACTGTGCGAGGTGATAAATGTTTGTTGTCTAAGACCTGAAGCTTTGGGCTAATTGTTACACAATAACAGATAATCAATGTAGGGCATGATGCAAACCCCAAGGAGGCGCTCAGATGGAGGACGGAGGTCATTCTGAGGTGGAGGAGGAGGTGCGCGGGGTGAGCAGGCCCCTGAGGAGCGGATCCTGGGCTGCGTGCTGAAGGTTGTGAGGAGTTGGCCAGGTTAGGAAGGCAGGAGGGGAGAGCAGAAAACTGCTGCGAATCTGGAAAACTCCAAATAGTTCTGTAGGGTGGGGCTCAGGGGCTGTGAGGAAGGGATGAGGGACCAGTCGGCTTCAGGTCCTGTGTTGCAGAGTTTGATCTTTATATCGCAGCCAGAGGGGAGTCTTTGAAGACTTCTAAGCAGAAGGACGACGAGCCTGAGTCCTCCTGTTAAAAAGGTCACGGGGCCACGCTGTGGCAGGGCGGGAGTGAAGCAGCCACACGCGGGCAGCTCAGCCGGGGCTGCTGCAACAAACAACCCACAGGACGGGGTGAGAGCAGCCGTCACCGCCGCTACAGATAAGCCTCGCCGCGCTCAGAGGGCACCAGGGGCTGGTCCAAAGTCCCAGGCCAAGGAGGCCAGAGGCTGACGACACAGTGGGATAAGCTGAACGGGGCCCTCCACCTGGGCAGTTTCCCCGCCTCCAGCTCCCTGTCTGCAAGTGGCTGGCTGGGGCCAGAAGCCGGCTCACTCCTGAGCCCCTAAAGCTTCTTCAGGGGAAGCGGGGGAGTCTGTATGCTGGATGGCGACCCTCGGTACAGAAGTTACAGCTGGAGGGACCTTTTGAAAAAGCCTATACTCCCCAACTGTCATGATGAGGAAACTGAGCCTCAGAAAGGTCTTGCCTAAGACCCTACAACCCCAAAGAAGCAGATATGCTACTTGCTATGGGTTGAATTATGTCCCCCAAAAAGGTACTGAAGTCTTAACACCTGGTACCTCTGGATAGGATCTCACCTGGCAATAGGGTCTTTGCAGATGGAATCAGATTGAGATAAAGTTACATGGATCAGGGGGGCCCCAGTTATGCTAATATGACTGGTGTCCTCATAGAAAGAGGACAATTACGCACTGAGAGACACACGGGGAGAAGATGGTCATGTGACGACGATGGAGGCAGAGATCGGGGAGATGCATCTCCAAGCCAAGGGACGCCAAGGATTGCCTGCTTTGAGATCACAGGAAATACATACATTGGTCTCTGCCCCTGGCACAGAGCTCCTGAAACCCTTGTCATTTCCCCGGTGATGTCAGTGTCTTTATTCTAATGAGGCAACTCTGGTGGGCTCCTGATGGCTCCTGGTTAGGGGCTGCTCACTGGAAAGACCAAGCCAGGATGAGAAGCTTGGAATTTCCAGCCCAGCACACCCATTCTCTTGAGAAAGGGGAGGGGCTCTGATGGAATGAATGATCAATCGTGCCTATGAGATGAAGCCTCCATAAAAATCCCCGCAGGACGGGGTGCGGAGAGCTTCTGGGTGGTGAGCACTGGGAGAGTGGTGTGCTCGGAGAGGACTTAGAATTGCACACCCCTTCCCATATACCCTGCCCTGTGCGTCTCTTCCATCAGGCTATCATACCCTTTAGCATATGCTTTAATGAACTGGTGGCCCTAGCCGGTTTGGTTCCGTGGATAGAGCGTCGGCCTGTGGACTGAAGGGTCCCGAGTTCGATTCCGGTCAAGGGCACATGCCCAGGTTGTGGGCTCAATCCCCAGTGTGGGGGGGGGGGGGGCGTGAAGGAGGCAGCCAGTTGATGATTTTCTCTCATCATTGATGTTTCTATCTCTCTCTCCCTCTCCCTGCCTCTCTGAAATCAATAAAAATATATTTTAAAAAATAAAATAAACTGGTGAACGTAAGTGTTTCCCTGAGTTCTGTGAGCCACTCTAGCAAATTAATTAAATCCAAGGAGGGGGACATTGGGATCACCCACCAGGCTTGTGACTTCAGCTGAAGTGTGTGTGTGTGTGTGTGTGTGTGTGTGTGTTGGGGATGGGCAGTCTTGTGGGACTGAGCCCTTACCCTGTGGAATCTGACACTATCTCTGTACAGACTGTGTCAGAATTGAGTTAAATTGTAGGATACCCAGCAGGTGTCTCAGAGAATTGCTTGGTGGGGGGAAACATTTGGTGACCAGAAGTGTCAGCAGTGGAGTGTTCTGTGCAAAAGTAAAGGAGACTCACAGGATAAACACGCGCACGCACGCGCGTGCATACACACACACACACACACACACACACACACACACACACACAGTAGGGAAGAACCAGGTTTCTTCCTACATCGGAAGGAAAAAAATCTGGGTGATTCCTTGACAGCCTGCAAATGCCAGAAGCAAAAGAAGCAAGGAGGCATTCTCCCCTACTAGTTTCAGGAGGAAAACCCTTGATTTCAGGCTTCTAGCCCCCAGAACTCCTTCTAGACTTTTCTCTGCTACGTACATTTTCCCTTACTTATACCTTTAACATTTTTACTCTTTAAGTTATAATATTGAGAACATTTTAAACATCATTTACTTAATCGTTTGTCTATTCGGGGGGGATAGATAGGTAGTTTCCAGTTTTTCACTACCTACGCAACACTTGGTTCATAAACCTTTTACGGTGTTTCCTTGGGCTAGAGCCCCACTAATGACATTTCTAGGCGGAAGCACGTTAATCTGGCCATTTTCTGGGCGTGCCATCCAAGGAATGAAGGGGGCAGCGATGTCTGAAGTGCTCCCGCCTCTTCTGAGAGGAAAAGCGGTCCTCCCCACGCGGATCCTGGCTTCCTCCCCTCCCCCGACCCCTCCTTTAAAGCCAGGCCTAGGGAGCAGCCTGCGTGCTGCCTGGAGTTCTACTTCTTGTCTGGGCAGAATTAGGAGCCAAAGCCTTCATGCCCCTGCCTGCCCCTGCTTCACCCTCAGCGCGATGACTGTTCTGTGCCCTGGGCTTCCAGCTACGGCCCTGCCCACCACGGCACTGCAAACGCTCCTAAAGCTGGAATGAGCTTCAGGTATTTAAGCCAAGCCCCTATCTTGTTTCTGGGGTCAAGCCCGTGGACTGTCCTCAGTTCTCTGCACCCTGGACTCTGTGAGCTGGACACGCAGGCCTGGCAGCCTATGCGGAAGGGAACTCACATCCTCCCCTCCTGTCCCCTGGCTCTGCCTGGCCGCAGGCGGGGAATCGGGTAAGCTAACCCCTGGGCATGTGGGGGGTGGGGGTGGGGCGGGGGAGGAGGCCCACAAGGGGCGTTCTGAGGGAGTCTGGCCTCCACAGGCCCCTACCAGGACCCAGCTTCCCAACAATCAGTGATGCCCAGCAAAACCCCCTGCCCAGCTCAACACCTTCCCCCAAACTTCAGAAGCTGCAGGAGTGGAGACCACAGAGGTCCCCTCACACGTGGTCTCGCTGAGGTGCATCTGCCTCCACAAGCCATAAGGGACCAGCCTACGGCCTTAACCACAGTGGCATGAAGCAGGAGTGGAGTTTTGTACCTGCTTTATGCCGTCTGACCCTTGATCTGGCATCAGCACTCCCCTGCTGACAGTTTTGAGCAAACAACACACCCACCCTCCTCTATCAAACAAGGTGTAACATACCAGGGCTGCATTACCTACGGGCCTGGAGGCGACTTGAGACTCCAGGGCCCATCTGGCCACCAGAGGAGGCGATGGGAAGGAGAGCACAGCCATCCCTCTCTGCCAGCCCCTCCCAAAGCTGTAAACGCAACAGAAGCACGGAAGGCTCACCCCCAGGGTTTATGGTCTGCCACTATGTTAGCAAAAATGCTGAGCATGCACATCCATGCTAGAAGAACTTCATCGTTTTCTGCCTCCATCCTGTGTCCGGTTTTTGTCTGGACTCCTGCCTGCTGTGGGCAAGGCCACCTGGGCCAACGGGGAAGCGCCGGGGACGGAGGGGCCAGTCCTATCTGTGGTCCGCCCTGGGGTTCTGGGAGGAGGAGGATTTCGTCTTCCTAACCCTCAGTCTCCTCGTCTGTGATGGAGTGATAAGAATGCCCACCCTGCGGTGGGCAGGAAGAGGTCTGGCGTAGACCTGAGTGGGTTTGATCCTGCCCCATCACTTGCTAGCACCCAGGTCCTGAGCCAGTTACCCGGCCTCTGTGCGTTTCCTCCTCCCCTTGGAGAAGGGGGATCCTGTGGTACCTCCCGTGGGCTGTTGGGGGGATTGAAGGAGACAGTGTCGTCCCCCTCTCACCCCCCTACCCCCACCCCCCACCCCCACACACAGTACATAATTAAGAAGCACAGGCTTCCTCCTTGCTCCCGGGTTATTGTGGAGCGTATAGGCGGGAATTACATGGATGGGCACTGTGAACTACAGGCACGTTTACGTTGTTTTCATCCATCGTATTTAAATACCAACTACTCTAATAAGTTGTTGTAATTAAGATAGCCACTTGGGTAGCCGCCGCCCGCACCCCATCCACACTAATCAGGACTGGCCTGGCCTGTGCCCTGGCCCCTCTTCTGTAGACAGCTGCCCGCCGGCTCTCCCCACGGACACGCGCTCTGCCCCGCAGAGCCGCGGGCGCCCGACCCGCCCTGGAGCCGGAGCTGGGGACGCCGCTCAGGTGCGCGGGAGCCCGCCCACCGGCCGCCCTGGGCAAAGTCCGGAGAGGCTCCGGGCGCTCACCCTCTTGACGAGGAAGCCCTCCTTGAGCACGCCGCCGTCCTCCATGTCGCCACCTGCGAGCCCCCCAGGTGCGCTGTCCCCGCGCCGCATGCTCCTCCGCGCTCCTCCTCCGCGGCCCCCGCGCGCAGGAAGCGCAGGAAGCGCCAAGGACCCGCGCGGGTGCCGCCTTCCTGGCCCGCGGCCAGAACCTGGGCGCCCGGGCGCCCAGGGAGGAAGTCAGACCTGGTTGGGATCCCTGGCGTGCCCCCCTCCCCCGCCCCCCAGGTGCCCAGGTTAGTCCTGAAGGTACAGAGTCTGCCGCCTGGAGTCGCCCCCTGGAGAGCCTTCCCGCCTCAGCTCTCTCCACTGGGCAGGGCGCCCCATCCAGGCGCCCCGGGGCGCTCGGTGCCTCTTACTTTTTCTGTCTCTGCCCATCTTCCTCCTCCCCCAGCCTTAACCAGGTGCCTGCCTGGCACTTAGTGTACTGCCCCTGAGTAATAGCTATGGAATTAAATGGAACTGAAAAGATTTCAAGGATTTTGAGCAGAGATTCCCAGCCTTTTCCATCTCATGGCACATATAAACTAATTACTAAAACTCTGCGGCATACCAAAAAATATATTTATTGCCGATCTGCCAAAAAAAAGTAGGCATAATTTTGATTGATTTACAAAAATAATAATAATAATAGTGATTACCTACCTACCCTATTTGTTCCAAAGTGACTTTTTAAAAAAACCAGGTGCCTATAAGAGTATATAAGGGTTTCTGGCACTAAGAATTAACCAATCAGATGCAACCTTATTATGTGGCATGACCAATAAGATGCACTCTATTGTATGACCTATATATTAGTATTTATGGTCCAAGACAGGGCGTTCACACTCCACAGCTATTGTGTTGGCTGTTGTCATTTTTTAATTTGACAATCTAAGGGAAAAGGGCCCAGTGCCCCGGACTAAACAGTCAGTTTTTTGCATGTTTTAAAAATTCTTATGGCACACTGGCTGAAAATCACTGATCTAGAGTCATCCCTGAGTTGAATTGAAACGGGGGTGTGAGAGTGGATGGGGTGGCACCAGGCTAGGAACTTACCCTGGCCTCTGGCGGGGGCAGAGAAAAGCCCCCATCAGCAAGGTCACAGGTTTAAGGAAGCAGGCACTGTCTGCAGGGGCCCTCTGCCCCCCAAATACATCCCTCCCCAAAGGGCTAGAGCTGACGATTTAATCCTTGTGCAAAATGTAAGGGCGTGCCAAGGAACTCCGTACTCTAAATAAATAACATTTTAATGCAAAAAAAATTTTTTTAATTAAAATGAATGCAAAAATTCACGTTGAAGAAAATACCAAATTTTTAAATGACGACTGAATCAATAGCAGACCACATGGGAGCCTGAAACAAAATGAACCTCAGTAGTACTGATTCTGTCCAGTAATCCTTAGGACACAGTCGTTGCGTTCATTGTGTTCACTGCTCGCTGAAGCACAGCATCCGGATGGCTCACCAGGAGGGGGAAGGGCCCAAATGCCTAAAAGGGAAGAGGAGGCTCTGGATTGGGAGAAGGTGCCTCCAGCTGTGGAAAACCAGCTGTGCCTGTCAAAACCAGCCTGGAGCTGACACCTAAACCACGTGCGTGGGGCGGCGGGGGGGGGGGGGGGGGCGGGAAATGGGGGACGTCAGCCTTCTGCACGAACTGACTTTAGATCTCCCAGCCAGTCCCAAAGCGATGGTGCTTCCGCCGGGTTTCAGCCCGCAGATTGGCTCAGCACCTTCTGAAGCCAGGCCTGTGGTGGGTGCTAGGTTTTATGTAATGCACAGCAACCCACGAGGTGAGTTTATTATCCCATTCTTTCCAGCCAAGGAAACTGAAACTTGAAGCAGTTAAATAACTTGCCCAAGGTCACCGATTTTAAAAAAATATATTTTATTGATTTTTTTACAGAGAGGAAGGGAGAGGGAGAGAAGAGTTAGAAAAATTGATCAGCTGCCTCTTGCACACCCCCTACTGGGGATGTGCCTGCAACCAAGGTACATGCCCTTGACCGGAATCAAACCTGGGACCTTTCAGTCCGCAGGCCGACGCTGTATCCACTGAGCCAAACCGGTTTCAGCCCAAGGTCACCGATTTTAACGCCAGGGCAGTGTGAATGCACTCGCTCCTCAGTTCCTGAGCGGGGAGAGGAAGAAAGAGTACTCTGAGCTCTGAAACGTGGTGGGCCGAGACGTGGGAATGGGGAATTCTCATCTCCTTTGGCTCTAACTAAGCTGTTACTCTCCTTCTTCCTCCCAGATGCCAGGGGAGCAGGCAGCTGGCATACAGGTTGTTTTAGTCTTACCCAAACACTACCTTCTGAGGCTTAGAAGGGGTGGCATTGTCTTTGGCAAGAAGAGTTCCTGAATGACTTCACAGGAAGATTGGTTCTCTCTCCGGGCAGTGCCCCTCAGGACGGAGCTAGGCCTCGGTATACTTAGAGCCTGCTTTCCATCCTGGGACAGCCCCTGTCCAGCCCTCCCTAAGTCTGACTCGCCGAACCCAGGGCATGAGTCATCCCCCGCTCCCCTGGCTGTGGTGGCTGAGCCATCAGCCCACCAGGGAACCACACTGACATAAGCCCAGCTCAACCACGGGGAAGAGGATGCAGACAGAGGAAGCAGACAGAAGGTTACGAACAGCTGACTCGGGGAAGGGAGCAGGGAAGGGAAGGAAGCTCAGGACCCGGGAGCTTGTCTCCTCTCCTCTGCCTCTCAGGGTCAGACACCGGTGTGGAAGGGACCCTGACTCTGTCTCAAGGGCCAGATAATGTCACACCGTTTGAAAATTGCTGACCTACACAGAAGGAATTTTTACATGCACATATATTTTATTAAATTTTCTTTTAAAAGTTTGAGCCCTGCCTTTTTCATTTATAATAGCTAATAAGCACCTTATCAAATCATTAAAAACAACTCAAAAATATAACTTTAATGGCTGTATAATATTTCATCATGCCTGTATTATAATGTCTTTAATCATTTCCATTTAGGCTGAATTTCCTGTCTCACTGTATAAATGTTGCTATGATAACTATCTCTGTGCATAACATTTTGCCACATCTTTATTTCATATAAATATGTGGAGCATACTTTTAGTTAAAGGGCATACATTTTTAAAATTCTTGATACATATCTCCAAACTGCTCCCTAGAAATGTACCACATGATGCCCTCACCAGCTGTGCATGATAAGTCCAGCCTCCGATGTCTACCAGCAAGAAGTGCAGTATTTCTAGAAACTTTTGCTGGTTTTATCAGAATCAACGGAGACCATCCAGTTTCGAAGGCTCTGTGTAATCCCTGTCAGGTGGACCCCTTGGGACTCCCAGGAGTCAGCCAGCTGGAGGAGGTCCCCCTGGCAGAGACTCGGAACTGACAACTGGCTGGGGAAGTGGGGATATTCTGTTCAATGACGCAAGGCCTCAGTCATGCACTGCAATGTCCTGGCTGACTCCCTGCTTCCCCACCAGCACCATCAGCCCTGCTGGCCCCCTAGAGCCCAGCCCTGAAGGAGAGATGGCCCCTGGCAGCTGTGTCATGGCCAGGAGGGGTGGAGCAGGATGCAGAGCATGACTCAGCTGTGCAAGCAGGCAGAGCTGGGCCTGTTTAATATAGATAAGGGCCCTCCCTCCTTCTCTTTCCCCTCCCTGCCTGTCCCTTTCCCTCCCCTTCTTCCCTCCATTCCCTAAATGTTACCCCTGGAGGGCAGGCTTCCTTTTGCTTATTTTGTGTGGGCGAAAAAGAAAGGGGCATAACCTTGGCCTGAGAATGCCTGAGGAACCCCAGCAGGAAGGTGGTGGCCAGGGTGCCAGGTGCTGGCCACAGTGGACCACATCGGGTCACAGCCGCTCTCCAGCCTCAGAGGCTCCCCCTTGGCTGATCACCAGATTCACCTGCAGGGCTTTTACCAGCCCCACCCAGGCCACTGCTCACAAAGAGGCACGTGGCAGTCCACGCTCCACAGTCCACGGCATGCTCCCCCGCCCCCCGCCCCCCCCAGGGCTGAATTCCCCAAAGGGAGGAAAGCTTGTTCGTTACCTAAAGTCTCTGTCTACTTGCCAAGCCACATCCCAGCGGGGCTGCACCTGCCCCGCGTGGGGCTCCTTTTCCTATCTCCTACAAAAGTAGCAGGGACCACGTCCATCCCCGGGAGATTCTGCATCATGGGTTGGGGAATCCCTGGTTTAGAAATCTCGCCAAGTGAGAAAAGACTCTGGGAGGTTGAGTTGGCTCTGGGAACCCCAGCCCCGGAAAACCCCTGAGTTTCTCAGCCCGCCTCTGGGAAGGGCCCTCTCCGCTCCAACAACTGAGGGCGTCCGCTGCAAATCAGCCCCCTTGCTGAGGGGAGACCCGACTACAGTCCAGCAGCTCCCGAGTGATGAATACTTGGCGCTAAACTCAGGTGCGCAGCCAATCTCCAGCCTGGCCTCCATCTGCACCCCGAAGCTGGTGAGAATGCATCCCCAGGCCCCTGCACCCAGCTCCGCCCACGGAGCAGTTTGCTGGGGACGTGAGAAGAGGGTGAAGCCAGCCAACCTCAGCAATCTCCAACACAGAATTTAGATTGGTGAGAGGTAGAGGGTAGCCGCGAGCTTCCTGGGGTTAGAAATGGTAAGAGATGGTGGGGGGATTGGATTCTGAAGCTGAGCAATCACGCCCCTTTGGGGAGTTGCCCCAGACCAGAAATGCCCAGGGCTTGGAGCATGCGCTCCAAAGCGTCCCAACCGCACCACAAGGAAGGCTGCCAAAGAACGGGTGGTCCCAAGCTCCAGGTTTTTGTGACGTCACCGGCGGGGACTAGTGTGTGTGGTGTGAGGGCTTGGGGGGGGGGGGGAGGGGGGGGCGGGGAGGGTGAAAGCAGGAGCCTGGGTTGCAATGTTTAAGGAAGCACGTGCTCTTAGTAGTGCAGGTGCAGCGCTGGCGCCTGGAAGTGCGTGCTTCCTTAAATGTTGCTCCTTAGGCGTCTGCTTGCCCGCCCTGGTGCTGGCAAAGTCCCCATCCAGTGTAGGGGCAACCTCTGGATTTGGCGGCGCTTCTTACAGCCCGTGGGGTGCCCGCCCGCCCACGCTGCCGTCATTCAAAGATTTGGGGGCCCGAGAAGCCCATCTCCCATAGGCGGGTGAATCTCCAGTCTCACTTGTAGATCAGACAGTGAGGTCTCAACTATGCAATTAAAGATACTTTCCAGTAAATGCAGACATGGAAGAAAATAGCAAGCAGTGATGGGATTGCAGCTCTGAATGTGATCTTGTTAAAGTGCACATCTGACTGGGGCGAGGGGGGTGGGCGGGGGGGGGGGGAGCTATGGGCCTGGGACTCTGCATTTGTAACTAACTCTCAGATGATGCCATTGGATGGGGACCACAGGAGTATTTAGCTCTTCCAATGGGGAGACTTTGAACCAGGACTGGCTGCATAATTTGCAGGGCCCCATACAAATGGAAAGGTAAGATCTTGGTTCAAAAATGAAGAATTTCAGCAGAGTATTCAGTATTAAAACAACCACTGGGCCCTGGGCCGCTATCTGATGGGATTAGAGTTAGCTTTGTAAAGCACCCTGCACCTGCGTGTGGCAAATCCTGGGTAACGTTAGTGATCGTTACTGTCCAGCCCCAGACAGCCTCTCCCTGAGCACAGGCTGCGAGCTTATGTACTAGTAGTTCAACCTGCATTTTACAGAAGAGGAAATGGAGCCCCATAATGGGATAACAGGAGCTCAAAGAACTAATGCTGGGTGTGTGGGGCGACTTGTTGAGGGTCCCACTCAGGCCTGCAGTCAGCAGGGCTCTTCCTTTCAATGGGCAAAAATAAAATAATAAATAAAATAAAATAATGATAATAAAATAAATTTTAAAAGTTGATGACAGCTGGGAGCCATGGCCTCTCTCCGAAATGCTGAGGAGAGCTTGCGACTGGATGGGTGAGAGTTGGCCCCGGACGAACCCAGTTCTAACCACTGGCTCGTTCACCGGTCGGACTCCTAGAGGAAATGTGTTCTGAGCCCGCTGGCAAGAGCACGGAGTTCTGCGGGGGCCGCGCAGGGGCCTCACATGCTGCCTCTGAAGCAGATCCAGCTGCTGCGTGTTGTGGGTGCTCGGTCTGCTCTCCATAGTTCTCCATCTCCTTCCTTATTGCCAGTTGCCACTTCTCCCGGCTGTCAGGGCGCCCGTCTTCACCAGCTACGCTCTAAATAGCTTACAATCTGATTAGACTCAGACGAATAACCCAGGCTATTAGGATGGTGTAGAATGGTGCTTAGAATACGGATACACGGCATCAGAAAGCATTAGTGCTTTCATCGTGTCTCTTTCAGCTTCTCCAGCTTTTTTTGCTTTTTTTTTTTTCACCTGACTTCTGATTCTGGGCTTTGTTTTGCGCGAATGAGGTTGCCAGATACTGAATTCTGGGTGAAGGAGTTGTCAGTGTAGCAATAGAAAACTGATAACAGAAAAAGTGCAGGTTTGAAAAATGATTGCCATTATTCTTCACTGCTTATTCCACGTCAGGGGAATCCATGCTGCAGAGGCAGGGAACCTTCTCTTCCTCGAGGCCACCATGAGGCAGCTTCTACCGAGGACAGCACTTGGCTCTGACCCCCAGTTGCACTTTCGCAGGGATGTGCAGAGGTGTGAAGATGGGTGGAGAGCTATCCAGCCCTCAGATTTGTGTCCACACCAGGGCACAGATCATGGCCACTTCTTCCTTCCCTCCCTCTTGCCCTTCAAGCTGTCTCATGATTGGCCTGGGAAGGGAGATGGGTGAGACTCTGGCTGTCAGCCCAGTCTGGTAGCCCCAAGGGCTGAGCAAAGCAACTGTCTTCCTCCCACAATGGTCCTCCTCACTTCCCTCTCCAGCATGGCCCAGCGTGTCTCTCAGACCCACCTCAGTGGCCCCCTCCAGCTACCCTCAGAGTTGTGGCTCAGTCTTTAATAATAACAACAACAATAACAACAACAACAACAATAATAGTTATAGCTACCATATTTGGGGCACCGCGCTGTCGTCCATTAAGCCCCACAGCCCTACGAGGGTAGCTTCTGTTGTTCTTTGCATTTGCAGTTGAAGACACAGAAGTGACTTGCCCAGGTTGCACAGAGCTAACTCCAAAATCTGGGCTCCTAACCACAGAGGTGCCCTGACCGTGTATCATATTCCATGGAGATGATCCCCCAAGGAGCAGACCCGCATGGAGGCCTGGAGCGCCCATGACTTCTGAATGGAATGAATGCATGCATGAATGAATGAATGAATGAATGCAGGTATGGATGCAGGGGATGGAGGTATCTCAGAGTACAGGCATCTCTGCAGACAATTCCAGGGAGTTGCCTGGGCCTCCGGGGCTGAATGCTCTGCTTCTCTTTATGGCCACGGCCTGCTCAGGATACTGCTGGTTCCTGGAAGTGGACTTGGGTAGGAAGCTTGTCCCCCATGATGCCGAGGTCTCTGGGAAGTAGGCCTGACGGAGAGGAATAGTCGTGTTTCCCTCATGACCAGGAACAACTTTAGAGAATGCAGTATGTGTGAGTGAGAGACCCAGAGGTGCTCAGGGAGGGCAGATCTGGCCCCCGGTCAGCCCAGTCCCCTCTTATGTGACCTTAGAGGACAGATTCCTGGGAAGCCCACTTGTGTTACCCACCGAGGCCTTGTCTCAGAATCCAGGTAGCGGTTGGGGCTGTACACTTGCATCTCGTAGCTTCACATGAACTGTCTTCCCCTTCTGCCTCGGAAGCAACACTGGGGGGCTCTTTCTTCCTGGGGCCCTGTGTCAAGACTGGATTCCGGGGCTGAGGGCTGCCCCCAGCCTTGCTGTCTCACTCATGGGGCAGGTTGGGGCCTCTTGGTGGGCTTTCATTCTGTGACGTTACCCCCGTCCAGTCCTGCAAACGATGAGTGTCGATGAGCTCATCGGGGAGGGCTGAAGGCTGGGCCCCTGGCCTGTCTACCACCCATACACACATGCCCGTGCACACACACGTGTGCACACACAGGCACACACACACATGCCACCCTCCCAATGAGTTCCTAACAGCCAGTTCATTCTGATCACTGACGTGGTCCAGCAGTGAGATGACCATTAAAACAAACAGACCTCCTGTGTTGTCCAATAAAACTTTCTGTGCTGATGGAAATGTTCTCAATCCGCTCTCTCCAATGCGATGAATGACTACTGAGCACTTAAACTGCGGCTAGTGTGAGGGGCTGAAGCTTAAATTGTATTTCATTTTCATTGGAATTTATACAGCCACCAATAGGGACCATCATGCTTTCGAAATAAAAACTCAGAACCTGGGCGTGGGAGGTGGAACTGGACCTGTAGGGCAAACTATTTGAAATTGGGATTAGACTGCTAATTCCTGGCGCTAGATCTGTGTTTGAGCCCTAGCTCAGATTTTAAAACCTCATCTTTGTCTCTCTTTTATACCATTTTATTTATAATCCTCACAGCAACTCTGCAAAGATCATTTTATATATGCCCTTTTTGCAGGCGAGGCAACTGAGGCTCAGAGAGCTAAGTGACAGCCCCAGGTCGTGCAGAAAGCTAGGGTTCGGCCTCACCCCAGAGCTGTCTGGTTGCAAAGCCGGGCTCCTCCCAGTGGGCCACAATGCTCCTCCTAAGGCCTTTGGGAGGCAGCTCCTACGGAAGGTGGCCCAGCCCTCCCTCAAAGCTCCAGGCACTGCTTGGGTGAGAACCTGGGAGGAAGGGAGTGGCTGGCCCACCCACAGAGCCCACCCTGAACCCCAGACTCTCCCAAGCAGAGCCCACAGGTGTCTTGAGGAGGAAGGCAGGAGACTGCTTTGTGGGAGGTGGGCCCTCCTCCTGTCTAAAATTCTTTGCTTGCTGTATGAATTCCACCAGTGACTCTCTCTCTCTCTCTCTCCTCCCCCCTCCCTCCCCCACCTCAAAAGAAAATATAGGAGAAAATATCTTGGTTTATGGGGAGGAAAGGGGGGTTTTGATAGTGGGAGAGCCATTTGAAGGGTGGGGTAGAAGGAAGAGCAGGTCTGGGTGGAACCTTGACACAGGGTTCCTGGGGGACAGGATGTGATGAGCAAAGAAGCAGGCGGCAGGGACAGCTGGTAGGCCGGATTTTGAGGAGGCTCTGAAGGTAAATTTTTCAACCCATTTAAATTCAGTCTACTCCTCTCAGGGATCTCAAGCCAGTCCCGGGCCTTTGCATGCACGTTCCCTGTACCCCGAGCCCTCCCTCGCTTCTGCCTGGTTCACCCCTTCTCCTCCTCCAGCTCCCAGCTTAGAGATCACTTTCTCAGGGACAGACATTATACTGTATGTGTTGTTTCACATGTCCTCACAGCGTCTGCTCCTGTCGTCCTTGTGCTTAGCTCAGCTTCTAGTTATTTGCTGGTTAGGATGACTAGTTGGCTACTGTCTTACCCGCTCATGCTTCAGGAGGACTGGGACCATGTGTGGTTTTTCTTGATTTTAGCTGCAGCAACTCGCCGTGATGCCTGGCACATGGTGCCACTCCATCAATATTGGCTGAATACGTTAAGTAAATGGGTGAAGTGGGTCCATCCACCATGGGAATGTCTGCCCTTTTCCACAAAGAACTTGGGTTTGCCCATGCTCAAGTGCCCCTGAACTTCCTTCTCTCAGACACAGAAGAAAATCGATTACCATGCATTAGGCTGCAAGTAACCAAAAAGTCAACCAACAGTGGCTTAAACCCCAGGGAGACGTTTTTATCTAATTAACAAGGAGTCTGGAGGCAGGCGATTCCCTTGGAGTCAATGGCTTGATCTGCCACCAAAGAACAGGCTTACCCCATGTTTGTGTCTTGTCATCAGCAGTGCATTTGTTGCCACAGCAACCAACACTATTCTCACAAAATAGTATCCCAAGCAGGAAGGAAAAGAACAAAAGGAGATTGGGAGAGCATTTGTTTGTAAGATTGGATTTAAAAAATAAAGCAGCCACCTGTATGGACCTTCAGGATAGTACTTATGACGTGGTTCTATAATTATTTCTTCAACTATGCCCACCCCTCCCCAGTATCCTCCAACCAGCGGCTTTATAACAGAGACTGTATTTGGGGAATCTCCCTCAGCAGCCCCTAGCTCAGCCCAGGCACCCCTGGTGCTTTCAGAAGGGGGAGACTTTCAGGGGAGCAACGGGAAAGGTGGGAGGGGCCACGGAGGGGGGGAGGCCAGGCCTGGGGAACTCCGAGGGAAAGTGGGCTTCGGGATACTGGAGCCCAGCAAGGAGGAAGTGGTAAGTCTGAGGAAAGACAGGAGAGAGTTGTGGCAAATACTGGCCCAGTCGGCAGGGAGATGCCAAAAGGGGAAGGGTGTAGACCCCGAGGTTTGTGCCAGTTCAGCGTCCTCTAGGTCCCAAGTGTTTCCTCCATGTCAGCGGGCGTGTTTTCCTCCCAGAGAGGGCGAATGGGTGGCTGTCACCCTACTCAAGCATCCAAGTGCACGTAAGCCCTTGGGGAGGGGGGCGGCGTTACTTCTGATGGCTCCTACAATAGTGGCAGGAATTAAAGGATTTTAGATCCACCTCCCTCTTTGCACATCGTAAGGTCCAATGGAACTGAATGCTCAACACCAGGCTCTTAAAAAAAAGTAGAGGGGGAGAAGCTAAAATGTTGGGGGTAGTTAAGAGAGAAGGAAGTGGAATCAATCCCCTGTCCCACCCCCATCTTCCCTCTCCTGTCCATTCTCAGCATCTGGCATTCTCCCTGGTCTTGGGACATGACCTGTCCCTGCAGAGGCTTCCATGGGTGTGGGGAGTAAAGCTGACAGGGTCGAGCTGGCTCTCAGGGTGCCATCAGATTAGGTAGGACACGCCCACTGCTGTGAACCACCTTGTGCTTGCAAGTTGGTTCCCCCAGGACCCCAGCCCCGCTCTGTCCCTCAGAGCAGGCCCCGCTCCCCTGCCTTGCATCCTCCCCTCTCATGACCTATTCGGAAAGGAAGGACATCACCCCCATTGGCGCCACTGCTTTGTCTCGCCTGGGGAAACAAAGTTAAATTTTAGGGATGAAATCATCTTAATGGCTCGCTTACGCTGCCCAAAACAAAACATCTCTAAGTGGTTTCTCAAAATAACACATCAAAACCCAAAACACAACATCAAACATTTAAAATATTCAGTGTGACTCTCAGATGACCTTTTCCTGCAGGGAGAAAATCAGAGCCACAGTGTCTAGGACATGCCCCACAAAAAAGGAGAATGTTGTCCGGGCGGATAGCATCTGGCCGCGCTCCTGAGGAGGGCGGAAGATTTGAGCTCACCCTCCGGGTTTTCAGTGATCTCAGCAGAGGAGTGAGGAACCAAAGACCAGGGACCGTGGCGGGGAGACCCTGGAAAGTGCGGGAACCTCCGTAACCTGCCCTGTCGGGGGTTTCAGGCCTGCCACTCCCTTCTCTGTAGTGACAACCCGTCAGCTCTCAAACGGTCCAGGGTGCTTACCTTCAGCAGTGGCCCAGAAGGGGCAGACTTTGTGTCCGGTTTTAAGAGGAACTGAAAGTCTGAAGATGCCCGGGGCTTGAGCTCGACAGCAAAGACAACTCTGAGCAGTTCTGGCCTGAGGCATGTCCAGGGCGCCAGGACCACTGTGTGAAGGGGACGGTGCGGCTGAGTGCAGGGGGCTGTCACACTCCCCAGCCCACTTTTGGGTCCAGTGGATGGAGCGAGGACCCAAGGCCCCAGAGGAGTCGGAACTCACCCAGTCCTTCCCAGGCTGCTCCAGGCTCCAGGCTCCAGGCTCCAGGCTCCTTCCCTCCACCCATGAGGAGAAATCAGAGAAGCTGAGATGGCTGAAGACTATGGGGAGTGGGACGCACACTCAAGCCATAAAGCTAATATTTGTGACAGTGCCTTATAACTAACTGTAAAGCACTAACCAAATGCTATCTTATTCTTATATTAATTACATAATATAGACTTTATTTTTAAACATACATTCCAATTTTAAGAGAAGAACTTCTACATAGTAGCCACTAGGGGGCAGACAAGCCCCATATGGTGGATTTGGTCCCTGGCCTGCTAAGGTCCCTGGTCCACTAAGGGCAGGAGAGGAGCAGGCAGCCCGGCAGCCCCGGCGGGCTGTGGCCCATGGAAATTCTGCCAACAATGGACCCGGTGGCCCTGAGGCAAGGCTGAAGCAGGCCACCTTTGTTGGGTGCTTTCTTCCTTCCTCTCTGGAATCTGCACACTACACCCACAACACTCCGAGCTTCCTGCCTGCACCCACGGCCCCACCCACCGGCTGTCCCACACAGAGCTGCGCCCATCGACCTGCCACACCCACTTTTAGTTCTTATTCCCTCTGGTTCCACTAAAATATTGGCTAATCTGAGAAACTCATTTGCACCGAGGAGCTAATAGCAGATGACAATTCCCTTTTTGGTCCATCCAAGGGACTTGATCCCTAATAATGGTGGGGTAACCTTAGTTCTCTCAGGCCCCTGCATTGAGGGCTTACAGTAACTGTAAGACACCATTTCCTGGCATATTCTGCCACTGTTATGGGACCGTCCAAAAAGTTTTTTGCACACATTTCTGAGACTTGCCAGAGGGTGTTGTAGGGAGTCCCACCTACACCCCAGAACTCCACAGTCAGCATGGAGATGCCTCTGACTGTTTCTGCTGCAACATTATAGGGACTCTGCTCCCCCTACACAAAGCCCAAAGCAGTACCTTGTTTTCTGTCTATAATAATAAAAGTGTAATATGCTAATTAGACCGGACGACCTGCTGGACGAAGCTGTGGTGGTGAGGGCCGAAGAGGAGGTGGCGGGGAGTGGGGGGAAGGGCGAGCCTCTTGCATGAATTTCATGCATCAGGCCTCTAGTTATAATAATACTGGTAACCTGATGCACGAAATTCGTGCACATTAAAAGGGAATTAATTAGAGGAAATATTTTAATATTGCTATTTGTCCTTTCTCTATAATAGAAGTGTCAGAGATGAAAGAAAATTAGTAACATGTATATGAAAATCTTCCTCCTGTCATAGTCTGGGGCACGCCACAGGAACCAGAGTCAAGTCCCTGCCCACCCACATGCGCCTTGAAATCGTGCAAGACCCAGACCCGGCCGCCCCTCCCCCATCAAGCCCCACCGGGTGGAGGGGCACAACAGCAGGTCGCCTGGCCTGGCCCAGCGCCATGAAGCCTCAGGTCCATGCTGATTGCTCATTAAGGCTCATTACGGGAACTGGGCCTCAGCTGTGGGCGCAGCCATCTTGTGTTACGGGATCCCCACCTCTGCTGTGGGCATAGCCATCTTGTGTTATGGAATCCCTGCCTCCACTGTGGGTGTAGCCATCTTGTTATGGTGTGATGGTCAATTTACATACTCCCTCT
Organism: Cnephaeus nilssonii; assembly: GCF_951640355.1. Classification (NCBI taxonomy): domain Eukaryota; kingdom Metazoa; phylum Chordata; class Mammalia; order Chiroptera; family Vespertilionidae; genus Cnephaeus; species Cnephaeus nilssonii. Next base: position 81,917,412 of record NC_137075.1, read on the forward strand.
TTATTAGATAGGATTCATTTCACAACAAGCACTCACATAGTACTTATCACATGCCAGGACTTTCCTAAATCCTTATGTACATTTAGTCTTCATAATAACCAGTAGGGGAAACTGTTGTTACTACCCTATTTCACAATGAGAAATTTGAGAAAACCAGAGAGGTTCAGTACTTTGACTAAGGTCACACAGCTGGTAAATGGAAAAGCCAAGCCCCAAACCCAGGCCTTCAGCTCTGCAGCCGGGTGTGTAACCAGTGCGCACACTGCCTCTTCAGCCCCTCCTCACAGCCTCCTTTCTCATTAGGACTCCGTGTGAGGCAGACTCCTGACATACTCAGCACTACCCCTTCCTTCGGATCTCAGAATCTGCTTTCTCAGGTAGGCCTGGGCCTGGCATTTCCTCCTTTAGAATTAGCTATCTACCAGGCTTCTCCCACAGCCAAGCTCCCCACGGCCCCTCCCACCACTGCCCTGGGATGCAGACAGAGACAGGCTTGGGTTTGGAGAAGCCCCATGGACTTTGGCAGCCTCTCCGATTTCACCCTGTAGGAAGCCACCTCATCTGATGACACTAATGGCAGGAATTACCCCATTGGGGTCAAAGGGAATTCCGACTTTATACCCAAAAAATCGGAAGGAATATCAAGGCTCAAGACCTATCCTCTCATTTTACATCAAAAAAGAGCCAGCCGAGGTAAAACACTTACTCAAGGTCACAAAGCTCTATCGGGGCTGAAGCCATGACTGGAAATAAGACCATTCTGTTAGTAACAACATCTGACTTTTATTAACCACTTACCACCTGCCAGGGACCAACACTACGCCCTTTGTATGCATTATCTCACTTAAGTCCTTCAACAGCCCTGGAGCCCAGCTGATCTTCATTTTACAAATGAAAAAAACAAAACAAAACAAACAAAAAAATGCCAAGATTCCAAGAGATTACGTTACTTGCTCAAGATCACGTGGCTTGTGAACTGTGGAGCTGGGATTGACTCCAGAGCTGAACCATCGCAGTGCAAAGGGAGTCACAGCATCCCTATTAAACCCCCTCAGAGGAGAGCAAGCCTGGTTATGTCTCGGTGGGAGCCCAGGCTTGGGTCCAACGGCACATGGAGACAGGCCATCGTCACACATCCCAGTCCCCTCTTACGCTCCACAAAACCGCACACCTGACCCAGGGCTGCCTGGGACCGATCCTGAATCCTGGGCACAATTGGCGTTCATCGGTACACAGTCGGGGCTGGGGAGAGGAGGTTTGGGCAATGACACCAGGGCGCAGGGAGGGGAGATTGCTGCCGGGGAGGAAGGGTCCTGGCCTGGTGGCTCTGACTCAAAAACAAAGTGCCCAGCTGAAAGGGCCTTCCTGTTGGGGGCTCAAGTGACTTTGCTATAAGCGCCCCCACACACCCCAAATAAGGAAGGAAGGGGGCCTTTCTCTGGGGGCAGAGAGGCAACCATGTGGCGTGTCATATTGACCAGCTAGAGCTGATGGTCAAGGGGACAGAGCTCAGGGAGAGGCCAGGGGTGACATGTGGAGAAGTCGGAGTCTTGGCAGTGAGGGGCTGGTGACAAGTGTCAGACGTGGCCCCAGGACATAGAGCCAAGGGGGAGGGCCCAGATGAGACCTCAGGACCCTGGAGGGCCCCTCGGCACCTGGCAGGGGTGGGGCAAAGAGCTTCGCTAAGTGGAGTGGACCTCAGGGCTTGGTTTCTCTTTCCAATTCCCTGGGGATTCCCAGCAAAGCAGTTATTCTCTAAGCCTTTGGGATGTGCCTAAGACCTCAGCATGCTCTGGGAAAACGTCTTCCCGAATATGCCTTGTCTTTACACGCAATCCTGGAAGTTGCCCCAACCCCTTGGCAGGAGGGTCCCCATTCTCTCTAGACTCAGAAAGACAAATCAGACCAAGTGAAACCCGTGGCAGGGCTGGGCACCCAATTCTAGTTCCCACACTCTGAGTTAACAGGAGAAGGAAAAGATGGCTCAGGAGGTGTGACCTGGGTTGTATCCCAGGAGCCTCCACACCAGGAGCCAGGGTGGGGGTGGAGGTGGGGAGGGGGACGGAGGTTCCCACTCGAGGCCATCCGTGCTCACACCTCCAGATGCCATCTTTGGGTGACATTGGAAGCCACGCAGGCTTTTTTACTTTTCCCTGCTTCATTGCACATTAAAGTGGTTTTTTAACAAATGGTTTTCAATATATACAAGGAACAAAAAGAGGTACAGTGAGAAGCCCGTGTCCCTCCCACACTCTCACCCTGTCCCTCCTGCCCCGCAGGCAACCACTATTGGCGGTAACACCTGCCCAATGCCTTCCCGTTTAAACAATGATTTCCCATAAATTATCTCATCAGCTCCCGGGACAACTCCCTAAAATATGTCAGGGATACAATTTTATTGTCTCCGTTTACAGATTGGGAGTCTAGCTCGAAGAGATTACTCGTAAGTAACCTGCTTAGAGTTACGCCTCTGATAACAGGCAGGGCAAGATTTAGACCCTTGGTCTGAGCCCTTAGGGTTATGCCACACGGTCTCCCTGGAGAAGGGTCCTGGGTCCTCAGAACTTGGGATAGGCTATAAATAGTTCGCCTTCTACAAAGAGAGACTTGTGGCTGGTCAGGAAACAGGAAAACTCTCATCATTTCTTGAGTATTTACATTCCAGAGGGGACTGTTCATTCTCTGCGTTGGGGCAGGTTTACAAGGACGCCTCTGCCCTGCAAGCTAGATAATCCCACAGTTAAGTCAGGGCTGGGGCGCTTTCAGGCGAGACCGAGGATCCTGCGTGGGCCAGCCTCCTGGGGCTGCCAAACACAAGACCACAAATGGCGTGGCTTACATCAACAGACACGTATTCTCTCACAGCTCTGCGGGCCAGAAGGTATTGGCAAGTCTGGTTCCTTGTGGAGGCTGAGGGAACGTCTGCTCCAGGCCTCTCCCCCAGCTCCTGAGTTTCTGGTGGCTGCCGGCCATCCTTGGCATTCCGTGGTCTGTAGACGCATCACTCCCATGTCTGCCTTTGTTGTCACAAGGCATTCTTCCTCTGTGTGTGTGTGTGTGTGTGTGTGTGCGCGCGCGTGTGTGTGTGTGTGTGTGTGTGTGTGTGTGTATTCTCTCTCTCTCTCTCTTTCTCTCTCTCTTGATCCTCACCCAAGGATATTTTTCCCATTGATTTTTAGAGAGAGTGGAGGTGAAGAGAGAGAGAGAGAGAGAAACATCGATGTGAGACATATCCATTGGTTGCCTCCTGCATGTGCCCAACCCAGGGCCAGGGATTGAGCCCGCAACCAAGGTACATGCCCTTGATTGGAAATCAAACCCAAGACCCTTCAGTCCACGGACTGACACTCTGATCACCGAGCCAAACCAGCCAGGGCTGTTTTCTCTTTTGTAAAGACACCAGTCATTGGATTTAGGGCCCACTCGAATCCAGGTATGGCCTCCTTTTCACTAGTTACATCTGCAAAGACCCTATTCCTGAATATGGTCACATTCTGGGGTTCTGTGGGGACATGAGTTTTGAGGGGATACTTATTCAAGTACATGATAGCTTCCTGTTTTTTTTTTTTTTTTTTAATAAGTAGGATGGCACTTCTAGAACTCTCTGCGCCTCCCTTGACCAGCTGTGTCCTAACCCAGGAAGAGGGTGCTGGGACAACTCTGCCCACCTTACAGGGAGGGAAAGGAGGAGGAGGAGGGAGACAAATGGGGTCTCCAAGAGCAGCTCAGAGGCTGCTGGCCGAGGCCAAGAAGCAACGTATGCTGGGCCGGGGGAGGGGGGTGGAAAGGGGATAAGGGGAAGTGTATCACTTTATCTTCGTGGCTTTTGGGTCAAAACGCCTGTATTTTAGTGAGCATGAGAATAAGAGTAAGAGTGGGATTGAGGGAAGGAAAAGGCCAGCTGCCCGCACCCCGTCCCCCTCTCCCCCCCCCCCCCGCCCAGTAACTAGTTGGAAATTAATTTAACTCGGAATAAATGATACTTTTTCAAAGAAAATTTTAAAGGAAAACATGAGTGAATGAAGAGCTACACCCTGATTCTGATTATGAAATCTAACTAAAGTTAAAATTACAATGGAATATAAATTAAAGACACAAAGAGTGGCATAGTAGGGTTTAAAAAATAAAAAGTAAGCCCTGTCCAGGTGGCTCAGTTGGTTGGAGCGTTGTCCTATATACCAAAAAGGTTGCGGGTTCGATTCCCAGTCAGGCCACATACCTAGGTTGCAGATTCGATTACCACTTGGGGTGCGCATGGGAGGCAACTGATCAATGTTTCTCACATAGATGTTTCCTTCTCTCTCTCTCTCACCCTTCCTCTCTCTCTAAAATTAGTAAAAACATATTTGTGGGGGAGGATTAAAAAATAATAAACAGTAAAACTCATTTGGAGTATGAGTGGGCTAAAAATGTTTTGGGGGAACTTAGACTAACTAGACAGCCGTCACTATATTTTATTGGAGTAAAGACAAGAAAAATTGGCCAGGGGAATAGAATAGAATATATGGAGGCAGATTCAACTTATTTAAGGACTTGATGTTGGATGAATAGCATCAACACAATGCTCGAAGAAAGAGTCACTATTTAGAAAACATCACCTAAGTGGTAGGACATCAGCATGGATCAGAATTAGCTTATATCCATATTTTTTCACACCATGCACTACAATGCATTTCAAATGGGTCGTAAAAAGCCAGAGAAGTAAATGGAAAAGGAGATGTATTTTGACTGTGATGAGGAGAAAACATTTTGTCTATTGAAGAAATAGATACCGGGGACAGAATAGATGGAACCAAATGTGTTTTAAAAAGCCTTTTGTGCCACAGACCGTAATAAAGCAAATACAAAAAAGAAAGCCACAGAAGCGGGAGAAATACAGGCGGCAAATAAAGCTTTTTATCCAAAATAGCTGAGGAATTGATATAACTATAAAAGGCCGGCATCCTGCTCCTTTTCTGATAAGTAGTGAGAGGAAATGAGCGGATCGTTCACACACAAAGCTTTGCATAGAAAAATGAGCAGCCCCACTATAAATCTTGAACTTGCAATTTGAGCAGCTCTCATATTGTTATGAAAATCCATTTAAATGCTAAAAGTTAATGTTCAATTATTCAAATTCCCTGGAGACTTAGCTTGGCAAGAACTACAAAGCAACTGCTATCCTCTGATTCCATAATCCTACTTTTAAGGAGATGTGTAAAGAAAAGAGTGCAAAAGAAAACATGATTTCTACAAAGTCTTCATTGCAGTATCGCTTTAAAAATTAAAAATCAACCGCCTGTACAATGATGTCTAAGTCAGTGTTTCTCCAAGGGCGGTCTGAGGTCCCTCTGCCTGGGAATCACCCGGGAAGCTTGTAGAAATGCAGATTCCCGGGCCGTGCTTCAGACCTGGAAGATCAGAACCTTATCAAGCGGCTCATGATCTTCTCAGGCTGACTCGGGATTTCAGTGGCTTTCGAGAGCCACTAAACTCAGCAAACTGCAGACGGTGGGAACGTTTGGAGGACTACACTGTGTTTCAAGCGACAGACCCTGGGCACGCACAGAGCTTAGGAGGGAATAACGATGACTGCAGAGCCATGGCCAGGGCCCCTACAGGAGAGAGTAAAGTCGTGGGTGTTCGTCATGTTGCATCCTGTTCTACAGATTGTTTTAGAAATTCATCATAGTCATACAGGTTTTCATATATTTGTCAAACTCCCAGGAAGGTCACTCAAAGAGTTAACAAGAACACTTACAAAAAAACTCCAGGATTCCTGTCTCAAGCCATACCTGCCTGGATGTCACCCCCTCCCTTTTCTCACCTTGGACCCCCAGTTCCCCGGTGATAACTGTTATCATCCTTTCTCGTGTTAGAGCTGCAGTGCGGGGTGTAATCCTTTCATCAGGATATTTTGCTGACCAGGCATTTTTGCACTGAATTGGGTGTAGAGGGAGAGTTGAGCAGACAGCATGCTGAACACTGCTGAGTATTTTTTTCAGGATGAGAATGGGAGGAAAAGAGCTTATGTTCTAGGAACTGCCAGTTCATTGGGGTTGGGGTTCAGTGGATGAGGGCAAGGTCCTATGGTTTGAGATGATTGGAGGGGTGAGCAGGGGCCAAGCCAGTCAGGCCAAGTTTAGGATTTTGGTTTTTGTCTGAGTAAAATGGGAAATCACTGAAGGGTTTTAAGCAAATGACATGATCTGATTTAAATGTTCAAGCATCACTGTGGCTGTAGGTGAGGGAGGACACGGGCTTGGACTCCGGGATGGAGTGGAGAGAGAGGTGGGGGTTTGAGACATATTTGGGAGGTTGGACCTAGAGGACTTGCTGATGGGCTGCAGTGAGGAAGAGGGAAGAACTGAGGCTGAATCTCCTACTTCCAGCATGAGCAGCCTGACCATGGGTGGTGCCACTTATGTGGGTGAGGAAGACTGATAGGAGGGGAGGGTACCAGGAGTGGGTGATGGGAACAGGACAAGGTCTTCAAGGAAGTCATTGTCTCGTATTCCTTCCCAGCCTCTCCCGTTAGGCCTGTTAATCCCATTTTGTGGGCTGGGAAAACTAGGCTGAGCACAGTGAGTTAAGACCTCAGTTGGGTAGAGCATCTGCCTGATACACCAAGGTTGTGTGTTGGATCCCAGGTCAGGGCACATACAGGAATCAACCAATGAATCCATAGGTAGGTGGAACAATAAATCAATGTTTCTCTCTCCCTCCCTCCCTTCCTCTCTCTCTAAAATCAATAAATTAAAAAAAATTTTTTTTAAAAAAAGAGTCAGGGCTGAGAGATAACACCAAGAAGCCAGTTTGCACTTGGGACCTTCTGCACCCAACCTAGTACCCTCCTTCCCAGCCCATCTATGGACTCACTCCCCGCAAATGTCTCACCAAGGCCACGTTGAGCCATCTTGACAAGAGCTCTCAGGATGGGATGCTCTGGACCAGCGTCCAGAAGGTGGGGTGCTCCTGCACGGGGACAGGAACCTCGGAAGCACAGAGACCTGGGCCTGATGCTGTTTTCTGCTCTATTACTTCCCTTCTCTGAGAACTTTCTATTTCTGACGCAAAATGGGACATAATCCCTCCTTTCTTTATGAGGTTAAAAGTAGGAGCTTTAGCGTTAGGAAGACCTCAGTTCAAATCTCAGTCAGCTCTGTGACCTTGGGCAGGTCACCTCTCTAAGCTGCAGTTAGGTCACCCAAGAAAGAGAAATGACACCTTTCCTATGGGAGGGAGGATAAAGCGAGAGGATGGAAGCCAAGTGCCTCGCACACAGACCATCAAGATAGATGGTGACCAATGCTATTGTGTTGTTGTTCGACACTTAAGGAGACCATCCATCAGGGGACTATGGACAAGCAGCAGATCCTGAAGTAAGTGGGATTACAAGATCCAAGAAAGTGAGCCTCACTCTACATGCCCCAAGCCTTAGACACACACATACATTTTAGTCTGACCTCTGCAGAGTTAGGAAAGTTCAAGATCAACTCAGTACTATGTGACTTCATTATTTTGTCTCCGTGCCGCAGTGTCCTCCTGGGCAATCTGTGAATAATAATTATGCCTTTCTCGTGGGGAGGTGTTGTGAAATTTGAATTAGCTTTTTAAATACTAAACATGTGAAGTGTTTAGAATAATGTCAGAAATGGGCTCTTGTTGGATTTTAGTAGCAGCTGTAGCGATAGCAGTAGTAGCAGCAGTAGGTTTTCATCAGCGTGTGTCCTTTAGGGGGAAATGTCTCTTTACTGTGGTAGACACTTCCTTCTCTCCGCTGCAGAGGAGGGGAGGATGGCTAAGGGCTGGGCTACTGACAATGCACAGACTGGCAATTTCGGAAAAAGGTGCAGAGCTGAAAGATTGATCCTACCACATTAGAGCCTAAAGATGGACCCGGGAGTGCATGAAATTCAATAGTCACCAAGCTCCGGGCATCGGAGCAGTGCCAGTCTATGATGATGTTTCCTCTCAGTCTAGGGCAATATGGGGGGAAATTGCAATCAATCTAGTGGATTTTTTTAAAATCTAAATTTGTTCCGTGTTCAATTTTGTCCCTTACACTTTTGGTGTTAAAACATTCTTTCTTTTATTTTTTAAAATATATTTTATTGATTTTTTACAGAGAGGAGGGGAGTGGGATAGAGAGTTAGAAACATTGATGAGAGAGAAACATCCATCAGCTGCCTCCTGCACACCCCCTACTGGGGATGTGCCCGAAACCAACGTATATGCCCTTGACTGGAATCAAACCTGGGACCCTTGAGTCCGCAGGCCGACGCTCTATCCACTGAGCTAAACTGGTTAGGGCAAAACATTATTTCTTTTATAAAATGTTGGAGATAGTTGTTAATGATGTGGTTCTTTATGATTATTTAAACTGGTTCATGAAATCCAAAATCTGAAAACCACTCATCTTTTTACAAATGAGGAAATTGAGTCCAGGAGGAAGAATGACTTGCCCCAGGTCACAGCCTGGCTTGTGCCAGAGCCAGGACTAGAACCCGGGTCTCCTGCCTTTCGGGCTGGTGTCCTTACACTGGGCTCTTCCCCAGCCTGTTTAGGGATCTTCTACTTACCATGATTGAAACCCAACTCCAACTGGCGTAAGCAAAAAAGAATTTCAAGAAAAATTTCAACCCAAAAAAGGAGAAATCGATTTTTTAAATATACATTTTAATTTATTTCAGAGAGAAAGGAAGAGGGAGAGAGAAATAGAAACATCAATGATGAGAGAGAATCATTGATCGGCTGCCTCCTGCATGCCCCCTATTGGGGATTGAGCCCGCAATCCGGGCATGTGCCCTGACCGGGAATCCAACCGTGACTTCTTGGTTCATAGGTCAACACTCAACCACTGAGCCACATCGACTGGGCAAGAAATAGGTTTTTGCTGGGGGGGGGGGGGGGGCAAAACATTGGATGCCCATTAACCCCCTGGAATAGCCCCTATCATGACCAGAGTCTCCCTTCTGTGGTTCATAACCCATGACTAGATTTCCCCAGTCTCTTCCTTATTCCCCACCACACCCCCTCAAACACACACATCACACAAATACACACACACCACACACACACAAACACACACCACACCCCTCATTCTGAGAAGCCCATTCTTTGACTCATTCCACCCTGACTCGAGCCTTCTCTCGGGGTGCACTGTCCACCTCCACCTCCAACCCATCTCACTTGTTCCTCAGACACAGCTACCTCCCCAGCAAGGTCAGAGCACACACTGTCCCCAGCAGCCTTTCAGCCATGATTTATTAGCCAGGTCATTATGGGGAGCGTCTGCATTTTCTTCACTGCGCTGGTGACGATCTGCACACATCCAAAGAACTAAAAATAAACAGCAGGAAGGCTGACGTTTTGGAAGCCGGGTCAGTGTTTATTTTCCCAAAGTTCAAACCTCCTTGATATGGATGTAAAGTCACATGAAATGGGCCTCAGCTGCAGGGACTGTGATCTGCGGTTGGAATACGCAGGTGGGTAGGATTTAACTGAAAATCTTAGCTGTGAAATCTCTGTTCCGCTCACCTTGCCCTGCGCCCAGATCCTGCCTAGAGCGTGGAAGACACACTTGGCAGATCTCCAGTTCGCCCTGGTGCTGCCTTGATTCTATTTCACCTCCTGCCTTGACACATTGAGCGAATGGGCATCCTTCCCTAGGCCTTCCTCCACCACCAAATGGGCAGATGGAAGAGAGGGTGGGGGAGACGGCAGAATATTGATCTTAACTGTCGGAGTGTCATTAGCCTCTGACAAAAAGCCTCGGAGCTGGCCCTTCTCTCTAACCCACTTTTCTCCCAGTCAGGGGGCCAATATTCCAGGAATAATGAAGCCACGGGATAAACACGGAGCATCAGCTTTTACTCAACTATTTTGGGGGGAAAATAAATATGAATATAATATGGTATAGAATGCAAAATTTAGAGGACATTTTAAAAATGCAAGATCAAATTGCAAAGAAAGCAAACCAACCTGCGGTCCAAGTTCATGCTCCTCTGACTTAGAGGAAGCTCTGCTCCGCCCCGTCCTGCTCGGCAGACTTCATCTCCTGGGGGCTCAGCCTACACCAGAGATGTGTGACAAGGGGTGGAGATGGTTTGTGACAGATAGGTGAAAAGTCAATCCTGCAAGGCCCTATTCACACACACACACACACACACACACACACACACACACACACACTTCTCCCAGCTAGAGATTATAATGCATGGGCACCAGCCCCCAAGCTCAAGACCCCTGGCAGCAAGCCCAGGTTACCCCTGTGTGTGCAGAGCCATCTCTCCTGTGGGGCCCATTCATGAAGTGGTAACGCCAAGAAAAGGCCCTGGGCACTAGCGGGCGCGGGGGGGGGGGGGGACTTTTCCAGCAGGCTCACTAGACAGAGTGCCTAAGGTCCTGCCAGGGTTAATTTTATGTGCCAGCTTGACCTGGCCAGGAGGTGCCCAGGTATTTGGTTAAGCATTACCCCGGCTGTGTCGGTGTGTTTCTGGACAAGATTGGCATTGGAAGTGGTAGACCAGCAGAACAGATGGCCCTCCTCAATGTTGGTGGGCCTTGTTGAATCTGTTAGAAACCTCAATAAAACACAACAGGGAAGTTCTCTCTCCCGGACTGTCTTCAAAGAGGGACATTGACCTTGTCCTGCCTTCAGTCTCAGACTGGACCTTACACATTGCCTCCCCTGGGCTCAGTCCTTTAGATTCTAACTAGAACTAAACCATCGGCTCTCCTGGGTCTTCAGCTTGCTGACTGCGGACTGTGGGGACTTCTTCGCCTCCAAGACTGCTTGAGCCAATCTCTTATGATAAATCTCTTTGTCTATATCTATATCTATATCTATATCTATATCTATATCTATATCTATATCTATATCTATATCTACATCTACATCTACATCTACATCTACATCTACATCTATATCTATATCTATATCTATATCTATATCTATATCTATATCTATATCTGTATCTGTATCTACGTGTCTCCTATTGGTTCTGTTTCTCTAGAACCGTGGTCGGCAAACTGCGGCTCGCAAGCAACATGCGGCTCTTTGGCCCCTTGAGTGTGGCTCTTCCACAAAATACCACGGCCTGGGCGAGTCTATTTTGAAGAAGTGGAGTTAGAAGAAGTTTAAGTTTAAAAAATTTGGCTCTCAAAAGAAACTTCAATCGTTGTACTGTTGATATTTGGCTCTGTTGACTAATGAGTTTGCCGACCACTGCTCTAGAAAATCCAGACTAATACAGATCCACAAAATTTTAGAGGCCCATAAAATGTTTTAACTTTAATTTCTTTTAAAATCAGGAGACTATAATAATAATGAATATATAAAAATGAGTCAGGGCTGGATGAAATTTGTCTTTATACCAATGTAGTCTTTTTTTTTTTTTTTTTTGAGCCAACATTTAAAAATTTTTTATTTTAGAGAGAGAAACATCAGTGTGTGAGAGAAACAGCAATTGGTTGCCTCCTGCACTCACGCTGACCAGGGATCAAACCCACAACCCTTTGGTACACAGGAGAATGCCCAAGTAACTGAGCCACACTGGCCAGGGTCAATGTAGTCTTAAAATATAATTTTTAACATATTTTTTATAAAGTAATGGGCCCGTAAGGACACAACTGCCTAAGGCCTATGAAAATCATACCATGACCCTGCCAATACCCCCAGTGCCCCATCCTCGAGGATTGGGGGTCTTTTTACCTGGGAGCCAACGTCCACCCATTGGTTCAGTGGGTTGACCAGCATGTGTCTCTATGGCCTTGCACTGACCTTGGAAAAGAGGTACGTAGGTTATTTCTGGAGCTGTCAGTCGAGTTATATCTGTCAATAGAACCATGTGTGTTTCTAATGGGGGATGGGTCTAGCAGGGCAGAAGGTAGAGTAAACCAGAACCAGGCACAGGATAGCAAGAGCTTCTCCTTTGAAAGAGGGTGACCAGCAAGGAGCACCCTCCTTGGTTTCACCACCAGTTCTCCTGTGTCCTGTCCTGGCTCTTGTCTAAGTAGTGGACCTCTCTCCCTTACAGACCAGGACTAGATATGTAGTGAGCCTACATGGTTTGTCCGATACTGCTCAGGGCGAAGATAGACAACTAGATGCGTACAGCCTTTGCCGGCAAACAGCCTTTGCAGGCAAACCAGCAGCTAGAGCCCAGAGTCCACAGGGCTGTGGGATGAACCGCAAAGGCTGCACAGAGGAGGGAGCACTGGATCAGGGCTTGGGAAAATATGATTTTTGACCACGAATGTAGCCTCAGGGAAAAGGGGAGGGTGGGCATGTGTCTTTCCAACCTCCCATAGGGAAGAACTTGTTGGTGACGGTCAGAAAGGTGACAGAACCAACAAAAATTGGGTTAAATGAGTTCTGTAAGTTGTAAAACAAAATGTACAGCTCTGTTTGTTCTGTGACCTTGTAAAATGATTTATTCCAGGCCCCCACCCAATGTAAATTAAGAACACCATGTCCTAGAAGAGCTACCGCCATCATAAAGTATTCTGTGCCCCCAAACCTTTTTATACACCTGCAATCTGATGGGACAAGAAGGGCATTCCAAACAGAAGGCGTGGCGCAGGCAAGGGGAGGAGGGCCGGGTTGTGGGCATGGCAGGAAGTCCTGTCTAGTCAGAAATGGGAGTGTGAGAATGGTGTGTCCCTCATCAAGCTCCTTATCCTAAGGGAGGGAATGGGTATGAAGAAAAGGAGTATCCTGCCCTGGCTGGTGTTTCTCTGTGGTTAGAGCATTGGCCAGCACACCAATGGGTCTCGGGTTCAATTCCCAGCCAAGGGCACCTACCTGGATTGCAAGTTCAATCCCCGGCCCTGGTCAGGGCATGTGTGGGAGGCAACCAATCCATGTGTCTCTTTTACATCAATGCTTTTCTCTCTCTCTCTTTCTCTCTCTCTCTCTGTCCTCCCCCCTCCCCCGCCTTCTTCCCTTCCACTCTCTCTAAAAAGCCAATGGAAAAAATATCCTTGGATGAGCATTAACAACAACAACAAAAAAAAGCCTGGGATGTGGCTTAGTGGATTGCATGTCACCCTGTGCACCAAGAGGCCACCCGTTCGATTGCTGGTACAGACTCCTAAAACCCTTGGGCTTCCCTTGAGAAGAGTGTCTTCCATTTATTTATTAATTTTTAAATTTATTGGGGTTACATTGTCAATAACATGATATGATTTTCAGGTGTACAAGATTATAATTTGACACCTGTGTACTTTGCTATTCATAACAAGCCCCTGTGAACACACCGAAGACATGCTAATGAGGTGACCCTGCCGGGGAACCATAGCTTCAGGATGGGAGCTGATCTCCAGAAAGACCAAACACACGACCAGAGAGTGGGAAATTCAGGCCCGCCTCCCGCCCACTTAGGGAGGGGAGGCGCCTGGAAATTGAGTTACAAAAACTCTGGAAAAGGAGATTTGGAGAATTTCCAGTGTGGTGAACCCATCAAGGTGCTAGGTGGGTGACACCCAGAGAGGGCATGGAAGCTCCTACTCCCCTCACCCCCCGCCCCCATTTCGCCTCTTGCCGTCTTTTCCATTGGGCTGTTCCCTGAGCTGCATCCTTTATAATAAAGCGGCAATCACAGCAGAGCACTCCCCTGAGTTCTGTGAACCGTTCCAGTGAATTCTCGAATTTGAGGTGGGGAACCCCGTTTGTGGGAACCCCCTGTTTGTAATTGGTCAGGCAGAAGTAAGGGTCATCTGGGACCCTGACCTGCAGTTGGCATCTAAAGAGAGGTCAGTCTTGTAGGACTGAGTCCTTTAACTTGTGGGACCTGATGCTAACCCCAGGCAGCTACTGTCAGAATTGAATTGAGCTGGATTGTTGGACACCTCGTTGGTGATGGAGGCCTGGTGCAGGCAAGGAGAGGGGGACCTCTCTCTCCCCTTGGAGAATTGATGTGGGAAAACAACACATATTCGGTGTTGGGGAAAAACCCCACACTTTATGTCAGGAAAAAAAAATGCATATAGGAATGGCAATTCACAAGGAAACGCCGTCAACCGGGTTTAAGAGAGACACATTACAAAGCAGCTCATGCACTTCACAGTTGGCATTGGCTATGGCTTTAAAGCCAAGCCTATGGTAAACAGTCCACACACCACAAAGGGGTTCCCCAGGAAAACCCAGGTCTTCTGTTCATTTTATTGGCAGGCGAGGAGGCCCAGATACACAGCTCCCCAGTCCCTGTCCTCCCTGTCACTCACTGGACGGGAGCAGCAGGGCTCCGGGGCTCCGGGGCCTGGAATCTCACTGGAGCCGGTCCCTCTGGAAGGACAGGGAAAGGAGCAGCAGGACCCGGGTTCCAGGCCGGCTCTCCCAGACGCCCTCCGGGCCTTTGCGCAAGTCGCTCCCACCTCGGCTTCAGCTTTTCCCCTCTGTAAAAGGAGAGGTGCCGGATTAGACGGATGACGCTAAGGTCCACCCGGCCCTCAGAGGGGGGTTCCATGGCTCGGACTCAGGGAGGGGGCCCAGGTTGTTGGAGGACACAGTAGAAGAGTGGATGGTAATTATTCGATGGTCACATTGAATAATGAGTGTTGAGAAAAGAGTTCTTCAGAGAAGTAAACAGCCTTCAGACTACGCCTTCTCCTCCAGGTGCCCTCCACGAAGTGAGAGAGAGAGAGAGAGAGAGAGAGAGAGAGAGAGAGAGAGAGAGAGAGAGAGGAAGAGAGAGAGAGAGAGAGAGAGCGCTGGCCCCGGGTCACAGAGCCGAGCTCCGTGTGGTCCGAAGGGTGCCCTGTCAAGCATCCCACCCTTTTCGGCCCTGGCTTCTCCCTGACGGTGTCCTCTCCCAGGAGGGGTAGCACGGTCACCGGCCACCGCAGTTTCCGGGGCCTGCGAGTCTGATGGACCATTAAGACGTTGAAAGCTCATGCGATACGCACAGGACACAGAGCTGCTCCGCTGGATGGTAGAATCAGGGTTCAAAAATACCCCTGCTGCCCTAGCCGGTTTGGCTCAGTGAATAGAGCGTCGGCCTGCGGACTAAAGGGTCCCAGGTTCTATTAGGGCCAAGGAAGGGCACATGCCTGGGGTTGCAGGCTTGATCTCCATCCCCAACCCCACCCCCAGTAGGGGGTGTGCAGGGGGCAGCCGATCCATGATTCTCTCTCATCATTGATGTTTTGTTTTTTTTTTCTCTCTCTCCCTTCCTCTTTGAAATCAATAAAAAAATATTTTTAAAAAATACGCCTGCTGACTTGAAAGATGGGTTGACGCCAACAAGGTTCTGTTTGTTAGGGAGACTTGAAAATCCCAAGCTCAGATCAAAAAAGACCAACTAGACCAGGAGTTTGCAAACCAAGGTCTGCGTGCTAGGTCCAGCCTGCAGTGCAACCAGGTTTCCCTGGAACAGCCACGCTCATTGTTTATGGACTGTCTGTGTCGCCTTTCATGCTACAGCGGACAGGGATTGTGTGGTCCACGGAGCCTAAAATATTCGCCATCTGCCTGACCCCTGAACTAGGCAAGGAAGTCCAGATGGGAAGATTTGAAGTGAAAGGTTTTTGTTTATTTTTAAATTTGTGATTATTTAGTCTGTTAATAACATTATAATGTTAAGACAATGATTGTGTTATACCTGTCTCCTTTAGATGTCAGTGACCAAAACTAAGGCAAAATTAGCTCATTTCAGGAGGAATGCACGCTGTGGTGTCTCACAGATAGCCAAGTCCCGGGGAAGGCGGGTGAGCCTCAGATACAGTCTCATCGGGGACTTCCTCTCCACCTCTCACCTCTTCCGCCTGTATTTGCTCCCCGCAGTTAGACCAGCTTTCTGTACGTGGCAAAAACCATGGCGGCTACAAGTTTTCTGTTGCTAGTTCGCTACTTTTTAAAATATATATATATTTTATTGATTTTTTTACAGAGAGGAAGAGAGAGGGACAGAGCGTTAGAAACATCGATCAGCTGCCTCCTGCACACCTCCTACTGGGGATGTGCCTGCAACCAAGGTACATGCCCTTGACCAGAATCGAACCTGGGACCCTTGAGTCCGCAGGCCAACGCTCTATCCACTGAGCCAAACCGGTCAGGGCTAGTTTGCTACTTTTCACCAGTCTTTGTTTTTTTTCCTTCTTCCAGCAGGTAGGAAGATGACATATCCATCTCCCAGCCTCCCCTCCAGGTAGTTACGTGAAGCTATAGACTGAAATCTGACGGGGGATGTGGGTGGAAGGAATGTGCATCACTTCAGGCAGAAGCCATTCAGAGCGGGCGGCCTTCTCCACGCCCTCCCCCAGCCCTCCCTCCCCTCTCCCCCTTCCTCACAGCTCCAAGTGAAATGCATCCTTTGAGGACAGAGCCTCAGGATAGAAGGTTCTTTGATCCCTGAGTCACTGGTTGGAGGAGAGCTTCCCAGAGGAAGCACCCAACGCCATTAAACCTTGCATGAGAAGGAAATATATTTTATTTGACTAAGCCACTAACACTTCAGGGTTGGTTCCACAGCCTGGCTTACTGCATCCTGGGTGACATAGCTGCCAATAGCCACTGCGTTTTGTATCTCACAGTTTCAATCACCAGAGAGGCACTCAAGCCCCCCGATCCCAGAAAATGAATTGATTGGAGTGGCTCATGTGTCGTGCAAACGTCTTGACCAATCAACTCTCCTTGAAGGCAGAATCTTAGGTGGATGTGGCAGCCCCTACAAGGGCCACACGGATGAAGTTTTGGGGTGCGGTTTCCAGAAGAAGACCTGGAGAGCTGGAGGGAGGGGAGGAGAGCACGACACAGGGAGACAATAAACAATAGTGCTGGCCTACTGAGTGCTGGCTCATTGCATTTTGCAAGGGGCCCTGAGTCAGGATTCCTGACAAATCCATTAGAACAAATTGGGAAGAGAGGGAGTGGGGAGGCGAGGAAGAAGCCTCGAAGGACGCTTGCCTAAGAGGCAAAACTGAAAGGAGTGGGGGATGTTTAATCTAGAAAAGAGAAGACTTGGCAGGGGCTCTCTTCAACTTGGCAGAGGACTGTCCCAGGAGGGGGACCCCGCGCTCCTGCACACGGCCACACTAGGCCCAGAAGGTGGACCTGGCAGGAGAGTCAGGTTGCAGCCCAACCCCAGAAAGAACTCCTAACTGTCTGGCCAGCCAGGGAGGGCTCAGACTCTCTTGGAGGGGCTGAGCTGGCCGTCGGAGGGCACAGCAGCCATCTTGGCTAGAGCTGCTGAAGGAGAGATTCTGGTGTCTTGGTTAGCCACACTTGCCCCTCCCATACCAAGAGTCTCAGAATTACTTTAAACTGGTCCCAGTGCAACCAAGAGGCCAAGGAAACTCTAATGCGGGGAAGGATACGACCCATCAGCCTGGTCCGAGTTGTCCAGAAGGCAGATGCTGCCCTCGCGGCACTCTGGAGATTCAGAGGAGGATGCGTGGGAAACCCTGGGACAAGCATGTCAAACTTGCAGTCCACTGGCACATGCAGCCCACAACGAATATTTCTGCGGCCCAGCCAATATAACGGTCTGTAAGAAACGTTTTATTAACAATTTTGTAACTTAATTTTTACAATATCCTATTATACATAATCCTATATAATAAAAGCGCAGTATGCAAATTGTCCCCTCGACCGGGAGTTCGACCAGGGGGCAGGGTTGGCTGGCAGCAGGAAGGGAGGCCCCGGTGGTAGCAGGTGGCCAGGGGAAGGGAGGGAGTACCTGGCCAGCAGCCGGCAGCTGCTAGGGACCCTACCAGTGCACAAATTTCATGCACTGGGCCTCTAGTTATTAATAACGAACTACAACATTCACTAATGACTGATTCCTATAATCGTGTTGCATTCATTTCCCTTACTCGCCCTACACACAGGCGCAGCATTTCTCTCCACTAATACTAGCAGCGAATATTTTAGCAGCCGATTGCCACGTCATTAGTCTTGGACTGACTTGTTTGGTGTGTGCAACAGGAAATATTTCGCTTTCGGAGAACAAGAAAAATAGGTTTATTTGCGTTACGCTGATTGATTTGTGCAGTTACTCAGTGTCTGGTAAGTTGATGTTCAAGAAAAAATATTTTTTATTAAAATGTTCTATTATTTTATGTTAACAATCACTCATTTATTTCAGCCCTTTGTATTCAGCATGTCTCTATCGAAATAAACCTACTTTTCTATGAAAATTGAAGCTTTTTTTTTTTTTTTTTTTTTGCGGCCCCCATAAACTTAAAGCTTGTTTATTTGGCCCGTGTTAGCCTTTGAGTTTGACATGCTTGCCCTGGGAAACACGCTCTCACTGCCCCTCACTGCTTACCCTTGAAGCCAAGGCTAGGAGGCACGGTATGGCAATGTGGGGCAAAGGGGGCGCAATCTCCTGATAACTGTCCCCCCACTTTGTGGGCCAATGGGCAGAGACAACACACTCCCAGAAACATCTTAGAAACTAAGACAGTGCTACATAGTGTAGAGTCAGGAGTCTTCTCTCCTCATTTTACACACGAGGCTCAAGCGACGCTGTGACCTAAGTTACTGTCAGGTCCAGGATCAGAATTCTGCTCTTCAAGGTGTCCTAGGAAGCAGAGCAGTGCAGGGTGGTGATTAGGAGCGCAGGCCAGAGTAAGGGGGTGTGCTTAACCTCTCTGCTCCTAAGTTTCCTCACCTGACTCTGCTACTTCCAAGCTGTGTGACCTTAGGCACGTTAATTTACCTCTCTGTGCCCCAGTTTCTCAAGTACAAGATGTGACTAGAGATAGCACCTACCTCAGAGGGTTGTTTTGAGGACTGGATTGGTCATCATTTCCAAGGCCCAGAGATTCGCATAGACAGGAAGAGGCAGATCTAGGATTTGAACCCAGAGCTGCCTGATCCCAAAAACCACGTTCCTCCTGGCCCCTGCCCTCACCCTGCTGCCTTCCTCAGCCCACAAATGGAAAGTTTTCCTGTTATTGTCTCAGGGAGGACTCCCTTGGTCAAGCCTATGTGTGCTAGAAGCTTGCAAAACTTCTGCTCTCACACATGGGGAAACTGAGGCACAGACTGCCACAGTGGCATGTCACCTGCAGGAAGGGGAAATGAGTAGTGAAGCCTGCATCCGATGTCCTTTGAGTCGGGTTCTTGAGGTGAAAGTAACCCGTGTTCGCAAGCAGTTCAGATGACCCTGACAGGCCTGGGTATGTGCTTGGCCCTCGGGCCCTGTGTCAGAGAGGCTGGGGTGGATCCAGTTCCCCTTTCCCCGGTTTCAGGTGCATCCTGAGCCTGTCAGCCCTCGTGCAAAGGCAGCCCCTGAGGAATGGAGCGGGGGAGCAGGATGGGCAGCCCCGGGAAAAACATCCCGGCCTCCGAGTGCTGAGACAGAGGGTCTGCCTGAGGCTCCAAGCCTTGCCTGGGAGGCCTCCCATTGGCCTGCAGGTCCCTGGGATGCTGACTCGCTGAATCCTTAATCACCTTCCCCTAGGTCAGGCTGTCGCCTTCCTGTCCAGCAGGGGTGTATAAATAATTTTAACTGCACCTATTTTCCCCCCAAAAGTTGCTGATGGAATTAGTTGTTCCTAATCCCGTGCCAGGTTGAGATGGTATCCCTGCCGCGGTCACTGTGGGTTAGCAGCTCGGAGCTGAGATGGCGAGATGGGGAGTAGAGAAGGGGCTGCCGCGTTGGAAATGAACACGCCATCTGCCAGGCCTTGGCCGAGGTTCCTGAGCTGCAGAGGGAGTGGCATAGAAAATCCCAGGCTCAGAGCTCAGCCGAGAGCATCCGGGGGACACAGGAGGCAGTGAGGGCTGCTATTATCATAGATCCTGGCTCTGCCACTTACCAGCTGGCTGATCTTTGGCAAGTTAAGCTCTTTGAGCCTCAGTTTTCTCATCTGCAAAATGGGAAAGAATAATATCTCCCTCTCAGGAAGATCTTTTAAGAGAGAGCTGGAGGGCAGCACGGGTAGTGGGTAAGAGACTGGCTTCCAGAGCCTGGCTCTGTCACTTCCTGGCTGCTCGGTCCTGGGAAGGGGGGTGGGGTACTTAACCTCCCTGCTCCTCAGTTTCCTCACCTATAAAATAGGCACAGCCATAGTTAAATGCTTCATGCAATTATTATGAGGGTTTAAGTGGTTTAATTCTTGCAAAGCATTTAGAACAGGGCTTGATGCATAATGCACAAGAGGCTGCTGCATACCCAGCCGACGTTCTCATTCATCCTTATAAGCGCATGTAACTTCACCAGTCGAAATTCGTTTTAAGCATCTGGTAAACAAATCCTCCTTGAAACTGTCATCCCTCCTTCCTTTTAAAGATGCGCTGTCAATACCTTCTTCCTTCATGTGGCACTAACTGCACAGCATCCCTTGACCTTCCTTTTTTTCTAGCCATCTGGATCCCTTCTCCTCCAAAAGGCAGCGGGGACCCCCGCGCACACTCTCCTGTTTGCAGCAGGGCTGAACAGGGGCTTCCTGACTAGAAAGCCAAACATTGGCCAATGCATTCCTGGTCTGAGGGGACTTCATTCACTCACTCATTCATTCACTCATTCATTCATTCATTCATTCATTCATACATTCATTCATCAAGCACTAATGGGGCACCTACTATGTCCCAGGAACTCTGTGAGGCACTGGTGGCATAGGAGGACTAGGCAAGGTCCCTTCCCTCAAGCAGCTCACAAATGGAGAGACAGGGAGACAAAAAAGTAAGAAAACAGAACATTAAAATAGACGTTTGTAAGTTAAATGATAAGGGGCAGCTGGCTTCCATGGGAACACAGAGGAGGAGCCCTAACCTAGGCTGAGGGGTTGGGAACAGGCTCCTGGAGGAGGTGACATCTCTCCTGGCCCAGGGCATCGACTGAGCACATCTGGATGCTGCCGGCATCTGCTGCTGCTCTGGCCTCACCAAGGGGGCTGACCTGTCTCCACGGCCCTCCTCACTTCCTGGCTGCCCCCCACCCATACCCCGCTTTCTCCTCCATGCACACTCCCTCCCATCACCAGGCCTTCTTCCGTCCCCACATTGGCTTCAGTAAAGGACTTCCTTCTTTCGCATCTTGGCTCACATGTTACTTCCCCAGGTAGCTTCCGCTGACCTCTGACTGGGTCAAATGCCTCCATCACAGATGCTTGTAGAACTTCAGACTTCTATTTTGTAGCTCTGACATGCACATTATGTGACCACAGATCAGACACAAGGTTGAATGAAAAAAATGAATGAATGGTCAATGAATAAGGCAGGACACTGTATATGTTATTACTCCTTATGGACTATGGAAATGACTACCTCCTTTTAAAGTCACTTATAAATTATTTATAACTAGTGGCCCGGTGCACGAAATTCATGCACATTAAAAGGGGATTAAATAGAGGAAATATTTTAATATTGCTATTTGCCCTTTCTCTGTAATAGAAGTGTCAGAGATGAAAGAAAATTAGTAAAATGTATATGAAAATATTCCTCCTGTCAGAGTCTGGGGCGCACCATGGGACCCAGGGTCAAGTCATCGCCCACCCACGTGTGCCTCAAAATCACACGAGACCCAGACCCGGCCGGCCCCCCCGGCATTGGGCTAGATCCAGACCTGGCCGGTCCCACCCTTGTCAAGCCCCACCAGGTGGGGAGCACAGCCTCAGTCCCCAGGCCTGGCACCAGGGTGGGGGGCGTGGCCTAAGGTCCCCTGTCAAGCCCTGCCAGGTGGGGGGCACAGCCTGAGGTCCCCCGGCCTGGTGCCAGGGTAGAGGGCGTGGCCTGAGGTCCCCTGTCAAATACTATGGGGGCGGGGGGGCACAGCCTCAGGTCCGTGCTGATTGCTACAGGAACTCAGCCTCTGCTGTGGGTGCAGCCATCTTGTGTTAAGGAAACCCCACCTCCGCTGTGGGCACTGCCATCTTTGTGGTGGAGTGATGGTCAATTTGCATATTCCCTCTTTATTATATAGGATAATTATCACTTGTATATAATAAACATTGCAAAAGAGTTCATTTGTGGGTTTGTTTATTCATTCACTCATTCACAAATACTAATTAAGCACCTGCTTTGCTTAAGGCACAGTTCTCAGCACTGGGATGAGTTAGACACGTTTCCTGCCCACTGGACCTTACATTTCGGTAGTGAAGACAGAGAATAAATAGAGAAATGCATGAAAGCAAAGAAATCAGACTTTGGAAAATGACCAGTTTTCATAGCCCCATGGCTGCAGACTTCACAGCTTGTCTTGTCCTCTAAGGTATCACAAGGAGAAGGATGACATTGACTTAAATACAGGAAAACTCCCTGGGAAAGTCCAGCCAGTGGGCCAGGTGGGAGCCGCTTCGCACTGGCTCCTTAGCACAGGCTGGCCAGCGAGTCTCTGTTGTGGGTACCAAATGCCCAGGAGCAACAAGCTGGCTGCACCAGGACGGAACGTCCGAGACTCCGGCTGGTGGTGGGGAAGGGCATGGCTGCTCTCCGGTGCCAGGCGTCCTCAGCTGGCCGGGGCGCTGATGTTGGCTGCTGACCCCTACGGCCTGACATTTCCCTGCTCAGCAGCCAGGAGCGGGAGCTGAGAGCAGAACTGGTCAGGCTCTTGTGACAGTGAGTCGTGCAGCCCTTGAAACCCGAGGAGATGAGCCGAGGGCAGTGCCTGCCTCTGCTCCGTTATGGGGGGTGAACTTCAGGCGTGGGTCCCTGCTGCCCTGAATGAGGGGCTCCTTAGAGTGGATTCAGGGGTGGCAGGATCAGGGTGGGGACTGCTCCAGGGATGACAGGTGTGGGGTCGGGTTGGAGAGGTGTCAGCCTCCTCCTCGGGCTCAGGGTTGACGGGATGATGTGCGGTTCTCTGCCCTTGATGGACTCACAGTAACACCTGCCGGTTCTCTCCTGGTCCACTCATCAAACGCTTAGGATGCCAGACCCACACGGTGCGGGGTGTTGGGGTGAGGCGGTGAATGAGATGTGGTCCCCAGGCCCTCTCAGATCATTCGAGCAACGTTTTGTTCTTTCTGAAGCACTTGCCAGGATTCCAAATGACCTTCCTTCCCGTCCTGCGTCCTAGGAGAGCGGCCTGTCATTCCCAGTTGATGGGTGGGCAGAGCAGGTTAACTAATTAGCTTCAAGGCAAGTTAAACAGGACCAGCAACCAGGTGTTGTCTAGTCCTTCGCCAACTGCCCCCCTCCCACCCACCCACCTCCCCAACAAGGGGATTCAGGGAAGTGGTGCTTTATATTGATTTTTAAATGGACTTTGAGAGAGAGGGGGAGAGAGAGAAAGAAACATTGATGTGGAAGAGAAACATCCACCGGCTGCCTCCTTTGTGCCCCACAGTGGGGATCGAGCCCACAACCCCAGCCGCTGCCCTGCCTGGGTATTGAACGGCAACCTTTCCATGCACAGGACAACGCCCACATGTTGACTTTTAATGGTTCCCCCTGACTGTGAACACAGTGCAAGTTGATGAGTTAGGAAGGGCTTCCTGGAACCCCTGGCCTTGTTTTCCCTTTGCACCAGGTCATTTTTAGCACCTTCCTCCTGAGCATCACAGGCCCTTGGCAGGGAGGGGACACAGCAGAGACCTATTTAAAGTTCTTGCTTTCACCACTCTGGCCACACCCTTCATGTAACCCAGTTACCTTAACTACTCCCCTAGCGCACCTGCGCCGCCCTCTTAGAAAGCTCACTGGCTGGGTGCGCACCCGGCCTGGCGTGACGTTGAAAGGCCTCTCGGGTGACACACAAGCTTCCTAAGAGTCAGTGACACGGCTTACGCTCCCGTGCCTCCTCCAAGCACCGAAGAGCACCCTGCTCCCCACGGAGGCACTCAACAAACCCTAATTGATTCGTTGATTGGGAACAAGGAATATATAGTCAACGTGCCTGGAAATACCATCTCCCAAAGGCTGCCCGCCAGCCGGGAGCTCCAGGGACAGGTGTTTTCGGATCAATGTGCTTGCTCATCCCCAAAGCGGAGTTTAAGTGCGTGACTGAGCGTTATTTTAGAGCAGTGCAAAATTGGAAACATGCAAATGCCCAGCAATAGGGGAATAGTTAAGCTAACTGGGTTATATAACGATTCTGGAAAACTCTATAGTTTTTAAAAACGACAATACACTACACTGCATTACATTACAAGACAATACAGAGAAATATGTACCACCTACCAAAGTGGGAAATGAAGAATATGAAAAGATTGTAGAAATGTACCTATATAGCCCTAGCCGGATTGGTTCAGTGGATAGAGTGTCGGCGTGTGGATCAAAGGGTCCCAGGTTCAATTCCGGTCAAGGGCACATACCTTGGATGCAGGTTCCTCCCCAGCCCAGGCCCCTGGTCGGGGCTCATGCAGGAGGCAACTAATCGATGTGTTTCTCTCACATTGATGTTTCTCTCTTTCTTTCCCTCTCTCTTCCACTCTTTCTAAAAATCAATGGGAAAATATCCTCGGGTGAGGGTTAAAAATAAAAAAAGGAAGGAAGGAAGGAAGGAAGGAAGGAAGGAAGGAAGGAAGGAAGGAAGGAAGGAAGGAAGGAAGGAAAAGAAAGGAAGAAAGAAAGGAGGGAGGGAGGGAGGAAGGAAGGGAGGAAGGAAAGAAGGAAGGAAAGAAAGAAAGAAAGAAAGAAAGAAAGAAAGAAAGAAAGAAAGAAAGAAAGAAAGATTCCTATATACACTTATGAAGATGAGAAGAAGCTACTAAACTTCATTATTTAGTAGCTTCTTTTTTTTCTAAGCTCATTAAGCAAAGGGAATTGGTTGTAACAGGGTCATGTCCATCGCACTGTGTGGTATGATGGGAAGAGTCCCTGAGACAGATGGCCTGAAGACCCAGGGATCCTGGTGCTGCCAATCATGGACCATGTGATCTTGACCATACCACGACCCTGATCCTTAGTTTGTTATCTGTCAAGTGGGAATTTTATTACGTGCCCTGCCTTTCTCACAAGGTAAGGATGTAAAGCCACTTAAAGTCTTTATTACCTCACTTAGTGTGATATTCAAAGGTTATATTATAGAAATAATAATGTGTTTGACTATGGGGTGCTGACTCACACCTGGCTCAGGAGTTACAAAATACAGCATATATGCCTTAGCTGGTTTGGCTCAGTGGATTGAGCATTGGCCTTCAGACTGAAGGGTCCCAGGTTTGATTCTGGTCAAAGGCACATACATGCCTGGGTTGTGGGCTCAATCCCCAGTAGAGGATGTGCAGGAGGCAGCCGATCAATGATTCTCTCTCATCATTGATGTTTCTATCTCTCTCTCCCCCTCCCTTCCTCTCTAAAATCAATAAAAATATATTTATTTCAAATAAAAGTATATATATATATATATATATATATATATATATATACATATATATATATATATGCACATACATACATATATACAGCATATAATTTTTTTTTCTTAAATCCAAAAAGTCTTGCAAAGTCCTGTGGGTTTGGAATAAGAAATCATGGACCTGTACCAAGAATATTAGACATATTTTTTAACTTAACCTTTATAATAATCCTATAGAGTAGGTCTGTCATTCGCATTTTATAGATGAGAAAACTTATATGTATAGAGGTTACTTTGCTTTCCTATCCTATATAATAAAAGGCTAATATGCAAATCAACCAAACAGCTGAACTACCGGTCGCTATGATGCACCCTGACCACCAGGGGGCAGATGCTCAATGCAGAAGCCGGGCTCATGGCTGGAGAGCAGGAGCCTCTCCCGCCTCCGCAGCTGCGCTAAGGATGTCTGAGTGAGGGCTCCGGACTGTGAGAGAGCGCAGGCTGGGCTGAGGGACCCCCCCCCTTCCCCCAGTGCACACATTTTGTCCACCGGGCCTCTAGTTAACAATAAGTGGCCCAAGTCCAGGAATCCTTGCTAGAGCTTTGACTTCTGAGACTTACAAAGGAGAACACATCTCCTAGTGTCTGGCATTGATTGCATGCTAAGCTGTTGATAAGCATCATCCCATCTGATCTCCACAGCACTGGAAGGTATGGACTATTATTAGCCCCATTTTTAGATGAAGAAACTGAGGCTTAGACAGGTAATGTAACACACTCAAGTGAGTCAGGGACCTTGGATTCAAAGTCAGGTCCAATGAATGACCTTAAAGCCGTTTGCATCTTTTATTGGGCAATCAGGAAGTTCCCGGGGGAACGTGGAGTGCGGAGGGCCACATTCTGGAACAACTGAGAAAGGGGATGGTTGCGAACAGTCATAAATGTGAAGCAGTCTGGCTCCTTCCGGTTCCTGGTCTTGCCCTTCCCTCCTCCCTCCCTCGCCCCCGCTCTCCCTCCTTCTGGACAAGGTCAGCTGTCATCCAGGATGTGAAATGTAAGCCGGGATTGGGTGTCAAGTAATTCGGCAGAGTCATAGGGAGGGAAAAAAGCATGTGAATACTGAGAAGGGCTGCACAAACATGTCCATCGGGAGGAGAGGAAAGCTGCTTCTCAGGAAGCTCGGAGCCTCCACAAAGGCAGAGGGATGAGATATTCCTGCAAAGGTGCCATCTGGTCCTGCTGGTCAGCAGCCCCGAGGTCCTGGGGCACGGATTGAGGGAACGTCAGCAAAATAACACCGAACGCCCTTTGGCTTTCACTTCTGAAGGGATCCAAGGAGGGAGCTTGCCCTTGGGTGTTGAAGAGGTGCAGACCAGGTTCTGCCTCCGGCCTTGACCTTGGGCTTTGGTGCAGCAGGAGAGACTGGGCACTTGCTGTCCTTGACTGTGTCCCCAGAGAGGCTCGGCGAACTGTGTGCCTCTGAAGGACTCCTGGGGACCCCATGCAGGAGAGCAGCGCTCCTAAATCAGATTTATCCCCGTTTCAGCAGGAAAGTCCCAGGTTCTGGGAAACCCCTTAATTCCAGCACAGCTGGTCACCGGACACCGGCAGGGTGGTGGGCAGACTGAGCAGGTGAAAATTCCCCCAAGGCAGTTCCCACAAGACTTTTAATAACAGAAATGTCCACTTTAAGATGTTTACTGTGCTCCCCTGGAATCTCGTGCCCCCTCTGGTTGCTCCAAACCTTCAACATAGTTCCTTTTACATTCAGCCTTGGAGCGGGGGGCGGGGGAAGGCTAGAAAGTGCTCCCAGGAAATAAACCAAACTACGCAATTTGCACCAAATCCACAGAGCGAAGTCCCAGAGGGGCTCTGTGTCTCGTCAAAAGTCAGACGGAAAGTGAGTGGCAGAGGCAGGGTTCGAATGAAAGTCTGTCTGAGTCAATACCTGAGCTGTTCCCCCCTCCTCTGCCCTGCTCTGGGATTCCACGGGTCTCAGTGGGATGAGGGCTAGAGTTCCCAGAGAGCTTCAGGGGGCTCTGCAGGCCCAGCTTACAAAGATTTGTGTGTGTGTGTGTGTATGTATGTGTGTGTGTGTGTGTGTGTGTGTGTGTGAGAGAGAGAGAGAGAGAGAGAGAGAGAGAGAGAGAGAGAGAGAGAGACTTAGTTTGTAAAGCCTGGTACAAGCTGCCCCGGAGGGCAGGAGTCTTATGTAACAGGAGGAGAGAAAGGTTTGCAGAAACCAAACAGACCCAAGTTTTAGTTATGCTGACCCCAAACCATGACCCAGCCTCTAGGAGGACAGGACAGATGCCAGGGGCACAAGGGACCCCAGACTCTGCCTACCAACTCCCCCTGCCTGGACCTGCCCCTCAGGAGGGGTTCCCTGGAAGGGGCTGGGCTAGCACCCCCCCCCCCCCCAGTTCTCCTTTTGAAAATCTCTCATATCTATCTATCCACCTGGTCCCCTCCCCAGACCCAGGCCTCCAGAGCCCTACACACTCTGACCCCTGCCCGCCTCTCCCACCCGCATGCTGCATTCCTCACCCGCTTTCTCACCAAGCTCCAGCCATACCAACCTTTTATCTAGTCCTCAAACTACCCAAACTCCATCCATCTTTGGGCTTTTGCCCTAGCGGTCCCTTCCACATGGATTAGTCTTTCCCCATCTTCACATGGCCGATCCTCCTCATTTCCAGGATTCAGCCCAACTATCCTCTCTTGCCAAAGACCTTTAAAAATAAATAAGTAAAACTGCATTTCTCAGACTCCCTTTCAGCTAGATGCTGAAAAAATTTTAAATACATATATATATATATATATATATGTGTGTGTGTGTGTGTGTGTGTGTGTGTGTGTGTGTGTGTGTGTGTTTATTGATTTCAAAGAGGAAGGGAGAAGGAAAGAGAGATGGAAACATCAATGATGAGAGAGAATTGGGTGTCTCCTGCACCCCCACACTGGGGATCGAGCCCGCAACCCAGGCAGGTACCCTGACTGGATATCGAACCGTGACCTCCTGGTTCATAGGTGGACACTCAACCACTGAGCCAAAGACCTTTTAAGGGCTACCCAATCTAATGAGCTCCCTGCTCACTTACATACCACTCTGCTCTAAGGCGATACAGTCTGTTGTTTTCTGTTTGTTTATCATCTGTCTCTCCCTGCCTTGCTTTACAGACGTTTTATGACCCAGGTCTGGCTCTTCGTGGACTCCATCACTCACCCCTGGCTGCTTCTGCAGACCCACGGGCACCCTGCTCTCTCTGGGTTCCCCGCCTTTGTGTGTGTTGTCTTTTCTATCTGGAGGCCTGCTCTTCACCTCCCCATCCCACTTGCCCCCTCCCCTGGCTCTACCAGACATAGAAATATTTCCTGACCCCCTAAATCAAGTTAATTCTTCTTTCTCTAACCCAGCTCATCACAGTTCTTGGTGCCCTGTATTTCAGGGGAAGGGAGGGCAGAGACTGGGTCTGCCTTGTTCACCGTAGTCCCACAAGCCTAGCGCAGGTCCTGGTGCATGGCAGGTGCATGGGCAAATGAAAGTCTGCTGCATCGACTGCACTGGAAGAACTTAGCTCCTGCTGCTAGCGGGCTGTCACATGGAGAGTTTCCAGGGAGACAGCTCCCATCCTGAGTTTGCTGAACTAAATCGAGAGCTGGGGCCGGGGAGAGCTGGAAGTAAACAGACAACCAGTGCTGCTGGCTGTGAGTGAGCGCCCCGGTCTCTGGTTGGGCTAAGAGAAGGAGTCAGAGTGTCCCCGGGACAGGAACACAGGGGCTGCTGGCCCAGGGGCAGGGAGCAGGGAGCTGGTGGGGAAACAAGTCCTTTTCCCTGGATCGCGTGGGACTGAGGGGGAGGCGAGAAATGAGGCCAAACCGCAAAGGGCTGTGTAAGCCTCGCTAAGGTGGCGAGCTTGATCCTAAAGGTGATGGGAACTCATTAAAGCACCTGGAGGAAGGGTGAAATGGTCAGATCTACACTGAACAGAAAAATCACAGCAGCCACAGGAGGCATCTTGGAAGGGAAAGCTCCATCCTCAACCTAAGTCCCTGAGTTCTCTCTCGAGTCACACCACACGGTACTTCCAGTTCTCACTCTTAGTGAATTCCTAAATGGGTACAGGATGGAAGGGCTTCAGCAGGAATCTCCCTCCTTAACCCCCATGGAGGGGTGAATGGTGGCCCCTCAAAAGATATGTCCACATCAAAATCCCTGGAAAAGACTTTATTTGGAAAAAAGGTCTTTGCAGGTGTAATTAAATTAAGGATCTTGAGTTGAGATCATCCTAGATTATGTAGGTGAGCCTTAAATCCAGTGATAATGGGTTGGATTAGGAAGAGGCAGAGGAGAAGACAGAGACAGAAGAGGAGGAGGCCATGTGGCCATGGAGGCAGAACTTGGAGCGATGCTGCCACGAGCCTAGGAAACCAAGAAGTGTCACAGCCACCAGATGCTGGAAGAGGCAAAGAACGATCCTCCCCTAGTGCCTCCAGAGCCTCCTGCTGACACCTTGATTTCGGACTTCTGACTTCCAGAACTGTGAGAGAATACATTTCTGTTGTTTTAAGCCACCCCATTTGTGGTACTTCATGATAGTAGCCCTAGAAAACGAATACAACCCTACATTCAAACTAAGACACTTCATTCTCAGGAACCTTCCTCATGGATGGACCTTTATAAACCAGAGAACTTCCTTTCTGGTTGGAAGGTGTGATTGTAACACAGGCAAGGAGCCAGACCAGACTACCCGCGGATCCTTCTTCTCTGCACTGCTTGGCACTCAAAGGACAGCTTTTTCCACACTAAGAAATGGTATCACCAGAGTGAAGCTATGGACAAATCAGTGGGGCTGGGTCTTTGGCCAAGGTCCAAAGGCTCTAAGAGTGAAGCTGGGGTGCTGGCGGGGCTCTGCAGAGACTAGTGGTTTGGAAAGAGAAGGGAGGACAGTGAGTTGCTCTACAGTGGTGAGCAAGATATGGTAGGGAGGTTGTCCAAACAGGATTCCTAGCTTCAGGTGCCAAAGGAGCCTTGGTGCTCTGGCACATTCTGCCCAGCCTTTAGGGTAAGCTTACTGAGATTGAACCCTCGATAGGACTTCAATGATCACGAGTTCCTTAGAGCACCCACTATGCGCTGGCTGTGCTTTGTACTATACCTGTTTAGGCACCTCCTGGGGTGGCGTCCCTGTAGACCAGTCTGGTTCCTCTGTTGGAGGCTTTTCCTTCGGAGGACTATTAACCCTGCACGTCTTTCTCCCTGACGAGCTGTACACACCCCAGCTGTGGTGTCCAATAAGAAGTTGAAGAACTAACCACGTCAATTATCAGATCCATCTGAGTTTTCAGAAGGAGAAAGTTTTCCTTTGGTACTTTCAAACCCTCCGAGAATACCTACAGTTAAGGGGCCCAGTCTTAACCTCAAGTAATAGAAACTGGGT
Organism: Cnephaeus nilssonii; assembly: GCF_951640355.1. Classification (NCBI taxonomy): domain Eukaryota; kingdom Metazoa; phylum Chordata; class Mammalia; order Chiroptera; family Vespertilionidae; genus Cnephaeus; species Cnephaeus nilssonii. Next base: position 81,948,022 of record NC_137075.1, read on the forward strand.
CAAAGGGAAAAGGCCCAGGGCATAAACAAAACACCTGTAGGAGGAAGACGTTTCAACTCTTAAGCCCAGGGTTTCAAGAGGCCAAAATTTCACAGGGATGGATCCTTGTGGCAATTGGTTCAAGTCCTGGCTAAGATGGCCTCCCATACCTTCTTCCTCATGACCCCAACTCTCCCTCTCTCAAACAATAATTTTTCTCTGCAAATAGCATTTCGTCTCGAACACCCATCATCTCATCGAAGTACAACAGAGTACCCTGACTCATCACAAACCCTCCCAGAGTGTCTACTGCTTCCGCTGAAACAGAGTGCTGCGGTAAGTCAGGGCTGCAGACCGGCTGCCACCGGACCTCCTCCGTGGGACAGGGAACCAACAGTGCCCACCTCTCATGGGAGAAAGTGTGCAGATGCCCTTGACCTCTCATTGCAGCGCCTGGCCGCTGCGGCAGTACGCGGCACCGTGGTAGGAAGCGCAGCTGTTGGTAAAATTAAGCCCGGTCCCTCTAACCGGCAGTATGATGAGTTGGTCACTCTTGCTGGACCTGTTTCCCTGCCCACCAAACAGCCGTCCCTGGGTTGCACCAGGGGGCCGTACAGCCAATACACCCTCCTGAGACAGGCACCCCCAGCAGGCACAGCAAGGTTGTGGCCATTCATTCACTGTTATTAATTAGGCATCAGGCTTTGGCAAAGCTGGGGCAGATTTCCTAAGATGCAGCCAAGGGCCTTGACCTTAGCTTTCCTAGAGAACTTCGCTCAGTGTAGTGTTGTCTCAAGGTCCCCCTGGATTGGGTGAAGGGAGTAAGGAAGGAAAGTATCAAGAAAGGGAGGCACCAGCTGAGCGGAGGACAGAAGGAGGGTCTTGAGCCCAGCCGGTGTGGCTCAGTGGTTGAGTGTTGATCCATGAACCAGAAGTTAATGGTTCGATTCCCGGTCAGGGCACATGCCTGGGTTGTGGGCTTGGTCCCCAGTGAGGGGGGTGCAGGAGGCAGCCGATTGATGATTCTCATCATGGATGTTTCTATCTCTCTCTCCCTCTCCCTTCCTCTCTGAAATCAATAAAAAAAAATTTTTTTTAAAAAAGAAGGGTTTTGAGTGCCCTCAGTCTTCTTGTTCTGAGCCCCACCTCAAGCCTCTTCTCTGAAGTTCCATAACGTAGCCCGTTTCATTATGCTTGCCTCTTTCTTCCTATAGAAACCTGCTCTAAGGAATAGGCTTATAGATTTATTTACACTAACATGTAAAGGACTGCTGGGGCTTTATGCTTGCTCACTTTTATAAGGGGGAAAGCTTTCAGTCAAAGAAATAAGTAGCCTCAGGTGAGTGGGGGAGGTCGAGAGCCGTCTCAGTGATTCAGAAAGCACACTGCCTACTCCATCCAGACAACCAGCCAGGGTGCTACAGCCCAGCTGTGGTGGGGGTGGGGGCTGGAGTGGGAGGGGTCAAGCCCTGGGTGTTTAGTTGAACTGAACCCTCCACCCTCTTCCTGGCAGTAGGAAAGTGGTCAGGAGAATCGTGGGAGGAAGGGACAAAGGCCGCTACATAGAGCAGAGGCACACGAAGGAGGGAGGGAGGCAGCGCTGCCAGGCGAGTGCAGACGTCTGTGTCTTCCAAGTGTGACTCTTAGCACAGTGGCAAGTAGGGAGTCTGGCCGTCCGGCTCTGTGAGGCATCCTCAGCCTCCTCCCTGTGCCTTCCCACCCCGAGACATCCCAGGTCATGGCTGGCATGTTCGAGAGGAGCTCATCTCATGGGCAGAAACAGCCAACCTGTAGCCACTCTGCATACGCCCGGGACTCCCCATCTGCCCTGTATCCTGGGACCAAAGTGAGGCCTGGACCAGATTATGCTCCTGGTGGGCAGGCAGGGGTTGGGTGGAGAATTCATGTTTCCAGAGAGGGTCAGAGCAAAGACAGTGAAAAGGACTGACTGGTAGTGCCACCTGCCCTCCCTCCCCACAGGGCGGCCCCACCCAGCAGCCCTCTGGGTAAAGGATAGGGTGATGCCTGGGTGTGAAGGGCCTCGCTCCCGGCAGCCCTGGGGAAAGGGGCTCCAAAATAGAAGAAGACAGACATGGGTCAGAGCCAGTCCTGGAACACAAACACCAGTATATTTTATGTGCACGGATGTGAAAAGAAGACAGAGACACTAACGGAGACAGAGCAGGCAATGGGCGCACAAACCAGTCGTGTGTCCTGCTGAGGAGCTACCGCAGTTGAGAGACAGTCCCACCTGCCTCAGAGCCAGGCCCTGCAGCTCCTGCAGGTCGGGGTGGCCTCAGGGTGGCAGGTGAGCTCCCTGCCTTCCCCGTAGCTCCTCCAGCGGGGGTCCTCTGCATCCCCTGCGAAGACGTCTGCACAGCCCAGAGCTCCATAAACACAGGTTCTCACGAACTGACCCACTCAGCGGCTGCCTCTCCGGGAGACCCATGCAGCGGGCAAGAAACCAGGACAGAAGGACACATGGCCACGCCCTAGGTATTATTGCTGAGAATAAGCACAGGCCATTGTGATGCCATTATGACTCACTGGCATCCGAGGGAACAGGGCACAAGGGGCAGGGCAGCCAGCAGACACGGAAGCAGTCCAACCATGCGGGGCAGCACACGGCGGTCTGTAACTCAGAGATGCTGGGATGTCCAGCGGAGAGGCCCAGGACACCCAGCAGTTCGTAAACAGCAAGCCAACTCTCTCGGCCAGCACCCCCACTGCTCGGCAGGCACGGGATTACTCTAAACCTTGAGGCCCTGGGCACTAAGGAATTGGGGCCCTGGAGATTCTAAAAATAAAGAGGAGTTGAGGTCTGGGCTATCCCCAGTGAGCTCTGAGGCTGCAGATCCTGTGGCCACGCCCTGGCTCGCTGCCTCCCTTTGCAGGGGGCTCCATGAAGCAGACACACGATGCTCTGCACACTGCCAGGGAGGCAGGCCTACTCCAGGACCTCCTGCACAGAGGAAAGAGGGTGCCGAGGCATGTCCATAGGGCAACATCTGGAAAGGCCAGATCCAGTGGGCCATCCAAGGGCTTGGCCAGGCTGAGAACTGTGGAGCCTTACGCTGGGAGACATCCACAAGCTGACCACCAGATGCCATCGTGGAAGGGGAAAGCGAAGGTGGGCGGTAGGGTCTAGGGGCCCACATGGGGGGCCTGCAAGGGTGTGGGGGTCCAAGAGACTGAGCATGGAGTTGAAGGAGAGGACCAAGGGAACCATTACCTAGAGGGATCAGGGAAGCCAGCCAACATTCTCCCTCTGGAATCCCCTGCAGCTGTACATGGAGCACCATCTACCCCCACTGGCAGCCTGAAGCCCCTAGGAGCCCCAAAGCCCTAGAATTGGGGCCACAGGTAAACCAAAGCCAGGGCTGGCCCCTGCAGAATGCAGTTCATGCCTGGATGTAGCCTACCCAGGACACGGAGGCTGGAAAACGCCCTTCATCCCGTCCCGGACAAGGTCAACTGCAGAGAGCAACCCTGCCAGAGAGTCTCCCCGCCCCTCTCCCAATCCTGGACACCACTCCTGCCCACACCCGCCCGCCTGCCCTGGCCCGGGGCTGTCCGCACGATCTGGGTGGAGCAACACAGCAAGGAAGAGGAGATTCTCTCCACAGGTGGCATGATCACTTTTTAATGTTCTATAAAAAGGGAAAAGGCTAATTTCTACCTAAGGGTTCTAGTGTGGTCAAGTAGAGACCACGTACCATGGGAAAGGCTGTGTTCTGATGGACCCTCCCCTTGGCAAGTGGGGGCAGAGCCGGAAGTGGGCTGGAGAGAGGTTTTCACCTGTCCACTGCCAGCAATGGACCTGTCATGGGCGCCCAAGATGACAACGCCCGTGAGCGTGGCAGGGTTAATACTGTTTGAGGAGCAAGCTCCAAGTGTCAGTCTTGCTGGGGAGGGTGAGGAGGGGTGGCCCTGAGGAGGTTTTGCTGCCGGGCTGGGGCTATGGCAGATCCAGAACTGATCCCTTCCCACCAAGGATGGGAGGGTCTCCCTCACTCATTCTCCATGGTCTGCAACACTGGATCCTGCTCCCCCATCCCCTAGAATGCTAGACTGCCCCTGACTGGCCTGAAAATAAACCATCAGGCGTGCCTTTACCGCCCTCCCCACAGCACCCACCCCCACCCCCATACACACACTGATTTGTCTCTGGGTCCCCATGTGGATCTGTGGGGCCCATCTTGGCCTGATTGTGTTGTGGGTGTCATTCGCGGTTAGCTGGGCCACGGCGAGGAGGGGGCATGGATGGAGAAGAGCACCAGGGCACTGCCACAGCCCACCGGACTGGGGTAACAGTGGAGGGAGGGCGGCGGAGGGCCGGTGGGGTGTCTCAGGGTTCTATCTCTGGCAGCTGCTGTGTTTGCCTGGGAGTTGGGGGTTGGTGGGTAATTGACATGGATAAAGGGCTGATAGTGGAAAAGGCCTTAAAAAAGAAGCGAGAAAGGGGGGGAAACGCCACCAAAAGCACAGGGACTGAAACCTCCAAAAGCCCAAGGTTGGTGGGAATCCAGCACCAGGGGGCCCCCAGGAGGCCAAGAGAGCAGCGTGGGGCCCTGGGGGAAGGGAGAGGGGCCAAGGGGAGGCCTCCCAGCCTTGCAGACTAGCACGGCTCCAAGCAGCTTCCTGGCTGCCCGGTCTGTCCTTAGGCTGCCGTCCAGCAGGCCCCCGGGGAGGTATTGGTTGCAAGCAAGCACCTGAATATTGCCTAACGGAACCAGCCAAAGCCCAACTAAACCAGGCGAGGAGGAACCAGGGGGGCGAGGCAGCAGCCCTAAGCCTCCTCAGACCTGCCTCTCGCCTTTTGCCCATTTCTCAGAGTCCCTTAGCCAGGGCAGGGCCTGCTGCTTCCAACCTCACCCATGTAGTCTAGTCCCTGTGAAGCCTCAGGCCTCCTGCCCCAGCCTCTAAGCTGGGTGAGATCCACGGACCAACCCCCAAGTCCCTCTGCTGCCTCCACAGCCCGCCCCCAACACCAGCCCACAGTGGAGGGCTGGGGCTGTGTGCGCCCCGCAGGGCTGAGGCCGGGCTGGGGCTGTGTGCACCCGCAGGGCTGAGGCCAGGCTGGGGCTGTGTGCACCCGCAGGGCTGAGGCCAGGGTGAGGCAGGGTTTGTGCTGTACAGAAGGGGCAACTCCATCAGCTTCGTACTTTCCTCCACAGGGTCCATGAGAGACCCCAGCCCCTCCCCCAGGAGTCCCCCACTCAGTCAGTTTTGATGTGGCCGTTGGCCAGGGCCAGGGGGCCCCCGGGCTCCCCCGGCTCCGCGTCCTTGTCGAAGCGGAGGCGGAGGGTGTTCCGGATGATGAACTGCTCCATGATGAGGGCCCCGCAGAACCAGGGCACTGCGTACTCCAGGGTGATGAGGCCCATGAAGTCAAAGTCGAACTGGGAGTAGTCCCAGGGGCAGGCGTTGAACTGGCGCAGGATGAAGCCGGTGGTGAACTCCCACAGGTAGGTCCAGAGCGTGTAGATGAGGCAGCGCACCAGCAGCGGGCAGCGGGCCCGCAGGCGCAGGTACATGCGCTCCACGATCAGGATGGAGGTGCCGTAGATGAAGAGCGCCCACACGCTCGTGACCCCCGGGAACTTCCAGTTAAAGTTCACCACGAACTCCCAGGCCGCTGTGAACATCACCTCGCAGAAGTAGCCGTGGATGGCGTACAGGTACCAGCGGGACAGCGCCGTCAGGGGCTCCACGGAAGCCATGGCGCCCACGGGAGCCAGCTGCTGGGGACACGGAGGAGACAGGTGAGGTGGGGAAGGAGGGAGGGAGGGAGGGAGGGAGGGCTGAGCCTCTCCTGCTGCCTTCCCACCATCCAGTCCAAGGCTCTGATGCAACCAAGGCCGAGCGGATTTCAAACCTGCCTCTGCCTTTCCCTTTGGTTACCAACCATACGCTCGACCTTATTCCATGGTCATGACTTCATCCCATCTGCCTTACCTGAGCCGTGGGCATGAGAAACGAAGAAAGCAAACCACCCCACTGGCTTCCTCCGAGTAACTCTACTCAAATGCTTCTTGGAGGAAGGTGTCTGCTAGCCTTCCCAGACTAGCTTTGTTGGATGTGGTCGGTGAGAGAGTCAGCTGGCCTGGCCCGTCAATCACCCCCATTTCCAGGCTACGAGCTGGTTTCTCACCAGGCCCCCCTGGGGTCCCCATCTCTTCCCTCGCTTTTTCTCATGTTTCTGAGGTATTTCTAAGCAAGCCATCACATTTGTCTTTCATGCATGGGTGCTCACGTGTGCATAACAACATTTACCATTCTAATCATTTTTAAGTGTACAATTAAGTGGTATTAAGTACATTCACACTGCTGTGCAACCACCACTGCCATCTATCTCCAGAACCTTTTCATCATCCCAAACTGAAACTCCATATTCATTAAACAGGAATTCTCATCCCCTCCCCAGCCCATGGCAACCACCAGTCTACTCTCTGTCTCTATAGACTACTCTAGGCACCTCATGTAAATGGAATCATGTAATAGCTGTCCTTTTGTGTCTGGCTTATTTCACTTAGTGGAGTGTCTTCAAGGTTTATCCACATGATAGCATGTGCCAGAATTTCTTTCCCTTTTTAAGGCTGCATTGTGATCCATCTATCTAGATATATCACATTTTGTTTATTGTCACATTTATCCATGAATGGGTTGCTCCTACCTTTTGGCTATTGTGAATAATGCTGCTCGAGTCCCTGCTTTCAACTCTTTTGGGGATATACTCAGATGTGGAATGGCTGGATCACCTGGTAATTCTTTTTTTTTTTTTTTTTTTGAAGAATGGCCTTGCTGTTTTCCATAGCGGCTGTACCGTTTTTACATTCTCACCAGCCACGCACAAAGGTTCCAATTTCTCCATATCCTTGCCAGCACTTGTTATTTTCTGAGGATGGTCATCCTAATGGGTATGAAGTGGTAGCTCCTTGTGGTCACATTTGTCCTTAACTGCTCCCTTAAGCAGGGTTTTGGTGTTTAGTTTCGATGGTGAAAGGAACCCAGTGAGCTGATAGAGAATCTTCCCTCCACTTCTCTTCCCCTCCCCCTCCTTTCTCTTAAGGCCCAGTCCTCAAGGCCCAGCCCTCAGGCCTCTGTGCTTTCTCCTCACCCTTCCCCAGCAGCTGTCTAGACCACTCATTGGCCCTTTATCAAATGCCACCCTATTTACTATTTTAGGCACATGCCCTTTTGATCCAAGGAGGCTGTGCACTCCTTGAGGGCAGCAAATGTTTCCGGTCTTCTCTTCTGCAGCCATGGCACAGGCCTCTCCCAAACAGGCATTCTCTAAATGACACGTGTTGTTTACGGGGATGATGGTGGGATGGGAGAGTCCAGGCTTCATGGAGAACAGGAAGACAGAGCATGAGAACATGAATCCCAGCAGGGCCAGCTGCCAGTGGACACCAGGCTTGGCATCGCTGTCAATCCCCTCTCCAAGGTGGGAGAGCGGTCAGAGGTTAACAGGATGACATCTGCAGTCTGCCCACCTGTCTAGGAACTCCAGTCTCATCTTTCAGCAGCCTGGTCACAAAATACACACCCTTGTGCTTTGCTTTATGGTCTTCCAAGCACTTTCATTCACATTTTGTCGTTGGTTTTTACACAATTAAGATTAATGTGGCCCTACCTTGTTTGGCTCAGTGGATAGAGCCATGGACTAATGGGTCTCAGGTTGGATTCTGGTCAAAGGTACATACCTTGGTTGCAGGCTTGATCCCTGGCCCTGGTTGGGGTCCATGCATGAGGCAACCAATAGATGTTTCTCTGTCTCTCCCTGTCCCTCCCACTCTCTCTAAAAATCAATGGTGAAAAAATATCCTCAGGTGAGGATTAACAACAACAAAAGAAGATTCAGGTGAAGGGCAAGTAGTTTTACTCCCACTTTTTTTTTTTTTTTAATCCTCACTGGAGGAAGATATGCTTTTCATTGATTTTAGAGATAGGAAAGGAGAGAGAGTAAGAGAGATAGAGAGAGAGACAGAGACAGAGACAGAGACATTGATGTGAGAGAGAAACATTAATCAGGTGCCTCCTGTATGCACCTGGACCAGGGCTAGAACCCACAACCTGGGTATGTGCCCTGACCAGGAATGGAACCCACCACCTTTTGGTATACAGGATGACGCTCCAACCAACTGAGCCACACCAGCCAGGGCTTTACTCCTGTTTTTTAAGAGAGATAGTTGGGGCTCAGAGAGAAGTAATTTGCCCATATCCCAGGGCCAGTGAATGCAAGAGCTGAGCCTGGAATCTGTATCTCTTGACTTCTTCAAAACTCATCCCACTACAAACTACTCTCCATCTCCTAGACATAAGTGCCTAGTGTCACTCTCCTGCTCAAAAACATTCAATGGCTCCCTATTTCCTAATGAAACCCTACACCAAGCATGTCAAACTTGCAGCCCACAGGCCACATACGGCCCACAACGAATATTTTTGTGGCCCAGCCAATACGTTATGTAAGAAACATTTTAATAACAATTTCATAACTTAATTTTTACAATACCCGGTTATACATAATTATTAATAATGAACTACAATGTTCGCTAATGACTGATTACTATTATCATGTTGCATTCATTTCCCTTGCTTGCCTTACACGCAGGTGCACCATTTCTCTCCACTAATACTAGCAGTGAATATTTTAGCAGCCGATTCCCACGTCATTAGTCTTTAAATGACTTGTTTGGTGTGCACAACAGGAAATATTTTGCTTTTGGAGAACAAGAAAAATAGGTTTATTTGCATTACGCTTATTAATTTGTGTAGTTATTCAGTGTCTAGTAAGTTAATGTTCAAGAAAAAATATTAATTTTTATTAAAATGTTCTATTATGTTAACGATCACTCATTTATTTCAGCCCTTTGTATTCAGCATGCCTCTATCGAAATAAACCTACGTTTCTATGAAAATTGAAGCTTCTGTTTTTTTTGCGGCCCACATAAACTTAAACCTTGTTTATTTGGCCCGTGTTAGCCTTTGAGTTTGACATGCTTGCCCTACACCATCCTTGGCCTGGCATTCAAGGCTCTCCATGATCTCCTCTAATCTACTTCTTCAGCCTATTCCTATAGTCCAGCTCTCTCTGTTTTACCTCCATGCCTCTGCAAATCCTATCCATTGTGTTTGGTGTGCCTTTCTCCTCTCACCTGCACAAGCACAAACCCAGCTTACAGGTTACCTTTAGAGCAAAATCTTTTTCATCCTCCCAGACACAAGTCCTCTCTTTTTCCTCTGAATATCCACAACACTTAATTCTGTCTCTCTTTGGTACATCTAATGTTCAGTTTGTTTTTATTTGTTTGTTTTTAATATTTTATTTATTTATTTTTAGAGAGAGAGGAAGGGAGAGGGGTAGAGACATAGAAACATCACCGATTGGCTGCCTCCTGCACACCCCCTACTGGGGATTGAGCCCACAACCCAGGCATGTGTCCTGAGCGGGAATCGAATGGGGGCCCTTTTGGTTCATGGGTCGATGCTCAACCACTGACCCACAATGGCCGAGCTGATATTTTGTTTTATCATGTTGATAACTTGCAGTCCCCAGCCAGGCATCTTTCCTGTGTTCTGCACCTACATATCCCACTCGTTCCTGGACACGTCCACTTAAATGTCCCAAAGGCACCTCCAATTCCTTTCCTACATCAAACTCATTATCTTTTCCTCAAAACCTGTTATCCTCCTACGACCTATCCTGATTACTGGTACCACTATGCACCCAGTTAACAGCCAGAAGTCCTGGCGTCATTCTGGCTTCCTTTGCCACATCCCCCCTCTCACATGAGCTCCCTGCGCGTAAGGACCTTGTCGGTCTGGTTCAGCACTGTATCTCCCGTGCCTAGATAGTGCCTGGCACACAGTAAGCATTCCACACAGGAACCAAGACATTTCTTATCAGTTAGCAACCATCACATAACAAATCATCCCAAAACTCAGTGGCTTAAACCTACTCATTTAAATCTACAGCTCACGTGTCCATGGGTTGGCAGATCTTGGGACTCAAGACTTCCATCCTAAGAGTGCGAGTCCTCTGGAGGCTCTCTCCTGTTTGGCTGGGGTGACTCTCTTCCACTTGTCTCTCATCCTCCTCCCGAGCCCAGGGGACTACCCCCAGCATGTTCTTCTCAGGACAAGGGCAAAGGCACAAGAGCGACAAGCCCAATGGCACCAGCACTTTTCAAGACTTCGGTTAAGCCCAGCCCCTGTGGCTCAGTGGTTGAGTGTCAACCCATGAACCAGGAATGTAAAGATCCAAGAGAGAATCGATTGAGCCCACAACCCGGGTGATTCTCGGTCAGGGCACATGGCCGGGTTGCAGGCTCAATCCCCAGTAGGGTGTGTGCAGGAGGCAGCCGATCAATGATTCTCTCTCATCGTTGATGACTCACTCTCTCCTCTCCCTTCCTCTCTCTGATAATTAAAAAAAAAAAAAAAAAATAGTCTATTGAAAAAAAGATACTAATGGAAAAAAAAAAAAAGACTGGTTAAGTCACGCCCACTAACGTCTGGTTGGCCGACACAAGTCACATGGCAAAGCACCAAGTCAGCCATTAACACCTGTCCTTTCTACCTCTTAAATATCTCTGAAACCCATCTTCTTCTCTTCATTCCTCTTTCTCATTGCTGCTGCTCTGGTTCAAGCCTTTGTCATCTCTCACCTGGATGACTCCATCATCTCCTCGCCTCCTTTCCAATTCACTCATCACACGATGAAAGAGTGTGTACAAACAGCAATCTTTCCAAAACGCAAATCCAATGTTTATCCCCATTTAACCATTAGTGGGTCTTGAACATAAGGCCCAAACCCCTGGGGATGGCAGGTAAAGTCGTGAGTGACACCCCTTTGCCTCAGATTCTATCTTAGGTCTTTATGTTGCTGTTTTTTGCTACCTGGGGGGCCCTTCCCAACTGCTACCTCTACCCCCACCCCCACCACAGCCTGTGAATTCACAGTCCTTCAAGATCCAGCTCCTCCGTGAAGACTTCCCTAAACGCCTCCACCACCAGAGCTGCCCACTGCCCTGCTGTCACCTCTGCAACAGCTGGCGTCTGTGACGACACGTCACACTCAGCTTTGCCAGACCTCGCCCGGAGCCGGCACTAGTAGCCACTTGATGAATGTTGACTACAATGTTAAGAGAAAAAGCTGGATTCAAATGTGAATAGTTAATATAATTTCGATTTGGCAAAGGCACACACACACACACACACGTGTAAATAATACCAAGAATTTCGCCACAATCACCTCTGGATGGTGAGTGATATAAGTGACCCTTGGTTCCTTCTTTGTAGTTTTCTGTAGAGACGAAAAAATATTTCCAACAAAAATGCATAATTTTTATAAAAATACATACTCTCTTAAAAATCATTCCATGAATATGTATTACTCATCTTTGTGCCTTGTAAGGAGAAAATGCTCAATAAATCTGCCAGGCAAATGAACCTAGGAAACCTGAACGCATGTGAAATTAACACAGGTTCTTCCCTCCTGCGCCACCCCCTACAACAAACCATGGCTCCCAGGTTTGAATCAGGTGTGGGGGTTAAGCGCAGGACTTCTGTATCCTACCAGCCTGGGTTTGCCTCCTGGCTGACACCCTCCACCTGCAGGATCCGTGCCTCAGTTTCCCTACAGGTAAAGTGAGGATAACAAGAAGAGCTATCCCTGAGGGTTACCGTGTGGACGAATGAGCGAACACACGACTGAGAATTCAGCCAACACTCAAGAAAGGGTGGCTATCGTTTCTGGCACAGAGCCAGGCTGGCTGGTCAGCTTCTCCTACTGCGAATGCCCCCTGCCCCCTGAGGCAGGGTCCTCCGGCCCCTGCCCTCACCAGCGGCCGGGCAGCCTTCTTTGCCAAGCAGGTCAGGCCTTTCTCTCCACCCAGAGCACCAACCTGGCAGTCATATAACCCCGTGAAAACAATAACCGCACAAACAGCCGCAGGGAGAGCACCACTCAGGTGAGGACGGTCACGAGCTCCCGCGTGGCTGAGGGGGGGAGGCCCGGCTGGAGGAAAGGGGCACAGCTTCTCACACCCTCATTTTACCCTGAGCTCCCAACAGACCACTGTCTCCCGCCCCACTCACGCCTCTGCACTCGGGTCTGTCCACCGACCTGCACTTGAACCCCACGCTCCTCCATCCCACAGGATCCGGAAGGGGCTTCCTACTCAGCCAAGCGCACAGCGACGTTCCTCGCTCAAGTCGGCGCCCACCTTGATGCTGATGTTTAAGTCCTGCCCGCTGTGCCTCTTGATCTCATCTTTTGGGACGGCCAAGCATGGGCTCCCCGATCGGTAACAAATCAGAGGCTCCGGTGGCCCCCGGAGCAGGCCACCTGGAAGCGCTGGACTCCCAAGCCTTATGAGCAGAAGCAAGAATAAAGAGAGAGCTGTCACAGGCAGAGAGAGGGCAAGCTGCTGAGCAGGAGATAATGAGGGAGAGAACGAGGTGCCAGAGGCCTGGGTTCTGTTTCTGGAATCTTCTGTGCCAGGGCGTAGGTGGAGGGGAAGCATATCTAAGCAAGGCCAGACCGCATCTGAGGTGTCGTGCCAGAGAACTCGCCTGGTTCACGCAAGATAAATGGGAGAACCTGGAAGTCCTGGCTGGGGCCAGGAGATGGGGGTGAAGACAGGGAACGGCGAGGTAAGACAGTGTAGTCAGCTGGGATGGGACAGACACTGTGGTGGGACAGACACTCAGGTTAGAGGCAGGCAGTGGCTCGGGTGGATTTTCAGAACTCCACTCCCCAAACCCATGTCTGATCACCACAGGTGCCGAGCTTACACTGAGCTCACCCACCCTCTGCTGGGTCCAACCGATACCTCTCCCTGCCTAGCCTCCCCCCACCTGTGCCCTTTGCCCCGGCCCCTTCCCATACCTCCTCGCTCGGCCCTGGGATCGGAGCCCTGGGAAGAAATGGGTCCGGAAGAGCCCGCCGCGCACCGAGCACACTGGATGTTGGCCGCTTTCTCCCGGTGACAAACACACCATCCTGAGAACCGGGACACAAAAATGGAACAGCCCGAACAGGAACATGTAGGGTGGAATAAAGAGGAGAGTGTGGGCAAGAGTGAGGGCAGGAAAAAAGTCTGGACAGTCTCACAAGAGGGATTTGGGGGAACAGCACTCAAGTAAGTACAAGTGTTGATGAAACTCCTCAAACCTGATGGTCCATGGGTCTGGGAACACGGAGTTCCAGCAAAGGGCCGGGACTCAAGGACTTTCCCGGCAGCACACTGCTCCTCCAAGGACCGGTGATGGGAGGGGAGAGGGCTGCCTCCAGAGCCCTGCTCCCCAGGAGTGTCTCCCCTGCTGCGCTCGGGGCCTGCTGAGCTTCCTCAGGGCGCCGGAGAGCAGAGCGAGCGGTTGAGAGGAGCGAAGAGAATGCATAAAAGCCCAGGGCAGGCTAGAAGCAGAACCAGATGAGATGACTGTCCTTGGTTTTGCCAAAAACTCCCATCTTGTTCCAGGAAGCTGAGGTGCCGCACACAATGACTCTGGGAGTTTTTGTCCAGAGGAGCACCTTGCTAGAAAATCGGGCTTCCCCCTCCATGTAGCCAGGCCAAGTAAGCCTTCCTCTTTCACCCCATTGACTTCCCAAATTTCACTCCCCATCCCCAGGTACACAAATCACTACCGTTTTATGCTCTGGGGAGGTGCGGTGGGGCACAGTCCTGAGAGCAAGGCAGTGGGGGTGGGGCTTGAGTGACCGTGAGCCCAGGCCCCTGACAGACCCTGTACTGCAGGTGAGTGGAATCCATGCCCTTGCGTCTGGGCATCTGGGTGCAAGATGCAAGGTCTGAAACCATCTTGAGCTTCCCCTGTGGTTATCAAGTTGCGGGGGAGGGGACGACATGAGCTTGCTTCCGGACCGGAAGGGAAGCAAGTGGGGGAAAACACCTGTAGTCACTGGCTGGCCCACATGCCAGACTTCCACCCTTTCTTGCTGTGGGCATCCCCTAGGAAAGTCCCCTGGGATGGTCCTCCCTCCACCTCTCAGTCACCATCTTCTATGTATATAAAAGGCTAATATGCAAAGTGTCCCCGTGGGAGTTCGACCGGGAGTTCTATCGCTTGCTATGACGTGCGCCGAGCACCAGGGGCCGGCGCGGAATGAAGGCAGGCCCCAGCTGGCGTCCAGCAGCGGCAGCCGGAAAAGGAGGCCCTGGCCGGCAGCCAGAAAGAAGGCCCCAGCCAGCAGTCGGAAGGCCCCAATCGGCCCTGATCGCCAGCCGGGCCTAGGGACCCTACCCGTGCACGAATTTCATGCACTGGGCCTCTAGTAATATTAATCATCAGGCATTCTTCTCAGCACTTTTCATGTATTAACTCAGATACTCTTCAAGCCCATTTTACAGATGGGGAAATTGAGGCAGAGAAAGACTAAATAATTAGCCTAAGTTCTTACAGCTATACAAGGCAGAGGTGGGATTCGAGCCCAGCTCCAGAGCCTTCAGTCCCCCCAGGATACTGACTGCTCGAAGCTGACTACAGGCTCCTCTGAGGGCACTACCATTTTCCGAGTTTCTGCTCCCGGAAGGCTGGACGGTATACGGAGAGACACCAGGGAACAAGAAGGACATGAGATTTAAGGTAGACCATCAGTGAAGCTCAGAACGGGTGTCAGAGCTACCAAAGGCTTTCAGACTGTTGTGGGAGACCATGTTCTGTTCTGAGGCCAAGGTCTGGCAGGATCTGCACCAGGGTCCCCCAGGGTCACGAGCTGACCCTCTCAGGGCCAGGGCAGCCACCTCTCGGGGCCTCAGGGATGCCCTACCAGGACACACATTACCTGCAGCCCCCCTAGCTGCCAGCTGCCCCAGTACTGCTGGGACTCTCAGGTGGCCCAGCCCTGCCCGCCCGGAGCAGTGGCCAAGGTGCAGGCCGGCCAGAGAAGCCCTGTGCCTGGACCAACAGCAGCCAGCGTGTCAGGGGCAACCACTCCACACAGGCCAGCAAGCAGGGGAGGGTCTCAGGTGCTAAGCAAATCCCAGCGGGCAGGGCAGGCGCAGAGGGAGGTGGGCGTGAGGGACAGTCAGCCCCGACCCAGAGGTTCTACGGGGCTCAAGCAGCAAAGGGCGCTCGCGACGGGCCCGTAGGCTGGGCACCCTGCGCAGTGCCGGCAAGGCCCTCCCAGACCTCAGTGGCCGCCTCCCTGCTGTCATCTAGGTCTCAGTTCACCGTCACCCCTCAGACCTCGATCTCCACCCCAAAACAGCCTCCCTGTCACTCACATCACCCCATTTTGTTTTCTTCACAGCGCTCTCACGTTCTGATATTTTGCTACTTGTTCATTGTCATACCGCCCCCCACCCCACCCCGCCGCACCCCATTAGAGAAAAAGCTCCATCAGGATAGGGCCTCTGTCCAGTGCCTAGGACAGTGCCTGGCAACAAGACCCACTACTGCCTATGGAATGAATGAATGAGTGAATGAATGATTGGGCCCAAGCAGGCACAGCCCCTTAAACACTGATGAGAGCAGATATAAATAGCTAGCCAGCTTGACCTTTCTATTCTCCTCTTTCTCCTGTGTTTTTTTTTAAATTTCAATTCTATCATTTCAAAATATCTTTATTATTTTTTCTGATTACAAATGTAACATGCTCACAGCTAAAATTTAAACATTACAGAAAGGAATGACTTAGAAAGCAAAGCCCCCCATCACCCCACATCGTAAAGAAAGTCACCACTAATGGTGTGTTGTGTTTTCATCCAGATTAAATTTTGTTTTGAGAGAAAAATCCAGGCATCTTAGAAAAGAAAAGGCATGCCTAATTCCACCAAACTAGCAGCCATTATCATTTCCTCTTTGCAATCTTTTCTCACAAGTTTATTTTACAAGTTACCCTAATGTACTTGCTCTGTAACCTGATATTAGCACGTATTATATCATAATGGTTTTTCCATATCGGTGTATTGCCTATGTGCTCATTATTACAATGGCTGTGTAATATTCCACAAGTAGAAAACGGTAATTTGCTTAACACAGATGTTCAACAAGGGAGAACAACTGTTTCCCATTTCCACTGTTACACCCACACCACAAGAAACATCTTGTTTTACGCCGGTAACAAAAGAGTTCAGCCCTTTTCTTCTCTGGGACTATCTGTTGAATAATTCTAGAAGTGGGTTCATGGGACAGAGGGTACCCCGTTTGAAGGCTGGTGATGTAGATTGCTCTGGGGACGTCTGTGCTATGTGGGTAAGAGGTCTCCTGACTGAGTCACCGCATTCCCACAGCGGCCTCCAGGGGCCTCTCCCCACCCCCACGCCACTCCCACGGTCCAGGCACACTCACCACTCGCCGGCCACAGAGCAACCCCAGAGCACGCTTCCTGAAAGACCCTCCCAGCACAGGCTGATCTTGCAAGCCCAGACTCAGTCAACACAGATGCTAGCCCTGAGTTTTATACTCTCAGCTGCCAGTCGAGTCAAGCTCCACCTAAAGCTGAGAAATACCTGGTTACTCCTTTCCCTCCCTGCAAGCTCCCCCGTGGAACCTAAGGCTCCCGCTCCCGTGGAACCAGCCCAGCTGCTCCCGAATGCTTGTCCAGTCAGGAGCGCACCCCCTCTCCCTGCTGGTCCCTGGTCCCACAGACAGAACAGCCTTCAGGCCTCTGGGGCTTGGAAATGCTGACAACTGCCATGTTTAAAAGCATCATCCAGGAAAAGCCAGAGGCCAGGGCTGGAAAGAAAGGCCACGTGAGGACAGGCGACGCTCCACAGTGGGGGGCCCCTCGCCCTACAGGAAGCTTATCTGGACTGAAGAGGAGATGGGCCCAAAGCAGCAGACGCCCCGATGGCCAGTTTTATGGCAGCTCGGGTGCCCCAAATCCCTCACCTCCCAGGGCCCTGGGTGCTCTACCTGAGTCACAGAAACTGTCCGTGGCACCTGGGCAGAGACCACGTCCCAGGGGAGGCACGGTTCCTACTGACAGAAGGGGAGCCCAAGGCTCAAAGCATCCGTGAGCCCGCAGACAAGGAGGGTTTGGGAAGATGCGTCTCCTGGGTGCTGGGCGTCTCTTGCCACTCACGTCGCCTCTGAGTCTGGCCTTGTTTTTCGAGGCCATGACTCCAGCAAGGGACATGGCCTGACACTGCTGGACCCTGCCCGCCCATTCCCGCCCTATTCTCCTCTGGGACTACTTCTTAATGCTCAGTTCCAGACGGGGGCCCTGGACAGGGGTTACGGGGGCCTTGGACAGGGGTTAGGGGGGCCCTGGCAGGCCCTGGGACAGAAAGCAGGCTCAGGCCAGGACTTCCCGACCTGGTTCCACGCTGTCGAGGCCGCGAGGGCTGGCTCTCCCCGGGGAGCCCGTCACACACTCACTTATCACACCCTTCAGTGCGCAGCTCAGAACAGACATCGGGATCGCTGTCCAGGAGTGTCCTGGGTTCACCTTTGTCCTGGTGCCTGGTTGGGCGACCGTGCCATTCTCAGCAGCGTGGGCAAGCATCAGTCCCAGGGCTGAGCCGATCCTCGGCTAGTGGGCAGGTGGCTTCCATGTGTCCCTGGGAATAAAAGAGAAGGTGTTCGTTAGCTTCAACTGTCCCCAGCTCCGAGCCACCGGGGCCCGCCAGAGAAGCAGCCTCAAGGCGAACACCACAAGGCCCAGCTCCAGGCTCAGCACTCGACACTCGTGCTGCCCACACTGCCTGACCCCTCCCCTGGAACCGGCCCCCTCCTCCAGGCCGCCCTGTCTGCTCGGGGCTGGTTAACCCAGCAACGAGCGCCCTGGATCCATCTCAAGTCACATCCCCAGGGGGGGCCAGGACTTAGGACTCCTTTTACCACGAGCGAGTGTGTGCTCACTCATAAATCAGAGAGCGGATATAATTTTACAATCCGGCTCCCTTCTTACTTAGCTTCAGCCGACACTCACCTTCACCCTGTAGTGGGTACATCTGTTCCCAAGGGTGGTCACGAGCCCCATGGGGGGGGGGGCGGGGGGAGGCAATGTCAGGTGCTGGTTTTCGCATTTAGGGAGTTAGAACAACACGCACACCATCAAAATAGGAGCTAACCCCTCTACCCACAATCCCACCACCCTGACACTTACTTCATTCCATTATTTTGTCATTATTGTTGTGGAGGCCTTCCTATTAACACCTGTAACTGACTACAGCTGCCATAACTCTAACTGGACAACGTCCCTGGCCACGTACGTATTTCCAATACATCCCTAGGACTTGACCGTTGGATAGAGATTCCCAGGTGTTTTGTTTTATTATGAAGGTGCGGAAGCTTCCCTGAAAACCCCTTAAACTCAGCACCATCTGCACAAGCCCAAGGACAGGGGCAGCACGGCCTACGGAAGGACGCACTGGCCACTCGGAAGCGGAGGAGAGTGTATGCCTGGGGAGGGGGAGCGTGGAGGGCAGCTGGCACCATCCCGCCTGGATGGCCAAACAGGGTGGGCCACAGAGGGGCTACCCCCTGCTGACACCTCCGGTCACCTTCCTCCCTGCCCCACCCCGGGCCCTATGAGCAGAGGGGCCTCAGGCCTTTGCTCCCTAAGCTGACAACTTGCAAGGCAGTGGGGGAGCCAAGCAGCGACAGGGCAGGGGTTGGGGACCTGAAGTTCATTGTGTGCCCATGGGCTGGTGGGTGGAGACGGTGTGCACCCCCCGGGTCTCTCCCCTGCACTGAGAAATGAAGGGCAGAGGCTATGCTGGGCACTGTCCCTGTCCTCTGTCCCTCCCAGCTCCTCCACACACAGGAGCCTCCAACCCTGCCCCACCCATCAGCCTCCCCCCCCCTCCCCCGTCTCCATGCCTGCCTGATGGGGGGCAAGAGGTCACCAAGGCACATACCTATCCCCTCGAGGAAGGGCTTGAATGGGGCATGTCCGACACCCCAGCACCACCATGACCCTGTGCCTGGGGAGTTCAATGCCACCCCTGGGTACGGGCACTTCCCCTTCCCTGGGCCCTGAGCAGGCCACATCCACCGCACAAGTCAAAACGCAGACAGAAACAGAAACCAAAGCCCACATCCTGGCAGCAGAGCCTGCTGGTCGCTGCCGTCAGCCCTGGGAGCCCAGCCCACTGCTGGCCGAGGTATCACCCTGGCAGACGAAGCCGGGGCGATCAGAACAGGCTCCCTCCTGCTGGGCACCTCCTGCTTCCTAGTCTTCCCCAGGGAGCTGGTGGGGCTGGATGAGGAGGTGATGGTATAGTGGGGGGAGGGGGGGGAGTCCCAGCCCCCTCCAACACTTCCTGCCCGCTTAGAGTAGGTCCCAGGTGCACAGGGCACTAGGCTCCTCTGTGGACTGCATGGCTGAACCAGTTTTGAGAGTACATGCATGTGTGAGGAGCCCTGAAAACGACTAACATGTGCGTAGAACTTGGACTTTTTGGAGTATACCATCTCTCATGATTTTGCTGAGACTCCTGCAGGGAGGGCAGGAATGATCACCCCTCACTCCCATTTTAGAGATGAAAACACTGAGTCTCAAGATATTAAGAAATGGGGCCACATCCACACCTTTGCTTCAAACCCTGGTCCTCAGGCTCTGGAGCCACCCCTCTCCCCACACAGCAGGCCTTCGGAATGCTTTCGGTCCTGTCTCACTCCTAAGGCACATGTCTGCACTTCATTAAGTGTCACCTCCTTAGTCCGTTCTGTAAGCTTCGTGTTTGTAAACACACAGCCGAGTCTGTCCATACGGTTTTCCCCTCGACAGGCCAGGCGCTGCTGGGAGCCTGAAGAGCAGAGACCCCGACACGGGTTCAAGCCTCTCTACCTGCCCTCCTCCGCAGCCCACCGCACCCGCTCCTCCTCCAAGACCCTGCTCCCACCTCATCCCTTTGATGATGCGGCCATCTTCCCACAGTCCCCCAACACCAAGGTCCCCACGGGCCCTTGAACATCCTTCTATTGAAACGTAATTTTCCAGACTGTTGAATCTCAGAGGGAAGGCAGGGGTGAGTGGGAAGAGATCAACCCAAGGATCTGTATGCAAAACCCATGGACACAGACAATAGGGTGGTGAAGGGCTGGGGCAGGGGGCAGGGGCAGACGAGAAGGGGTCAATGGGGGGAAAGGGGGGGCATATGTAATATTTCAACAATAAATATTTAAATTAAAAAATAAGTTTTAAAAAAGAAACACTGTTCCATCTTTAAAATCATTATGTGTCTGTTTCCCCCTCCACATAATGAATTCCAAGACCATGAAATTTCTGTTCGATGGCTAGACAAACAAGGAAGAGAAGGGCCCAGCTAAATTCTTGGGGGATTGCACCATCCAGTGTTATTAACCAAACATAGTGATGGCTGGGGACCGTCCCTCATTTTCAGGCTCTCATCATGGAAGGGCTTTCTCTGGAGATGAGGGATGAAAGAAGGATGCTCACGCTCCTTTCTCCCACCTCCAAGAGCCATCACCTGGACTGAGCATGTGGATAGACGAGGTGGGTGCCTTGGGTCTAGACAATCCGGAAGACGTGTCACATGAG
Source organism: Cnephaeus nilssonii (assembly GCF_951640355.1). NCBI lineage: Eukaryota > Metazoa > Chordata > Mammalia > Chiroptera > Vespertilionidae > Cnephaeus > Cnephaeus nilssonii. The sequence continues at coordinate 81,968,483 of NC_137075.1, forward strand.
AAAGTCTGGGGCAGGATTGAGGCGTCCCAGGCGTCCCCCGGGACACTGCAGGCTCCAAGCTCAGGGTCAGGCCGGAGAATGACAATGCCTATTCTGTTATTTCTACAACGTGCTGGCCCTCTCAAAAGGCACATCCAGTTTTCATGAAAGTGGAATTCATTTCCCAAAGAGGTTTACCCACCGGCTGCTGGCAGGAAATTCCCTCTGCATCATTCTCGCTCCTCCCCTATAACTATGTAGGGTAAGCTGAGTTTGCAGGATTGAATCTCTGCTTCTCTGACTGGAACCTAAAAACCAAATCTAGCCCTGGCCGGTTTGGCTCAGTGGTTAGAGTGTCGGCCTTCTGACCGAAGGGTCGAGGGTTCGATTTCTGGTCAAGGGCACGTACCTCGGTTGCAGGCTCGATCCCCAGGGCCCGGTTGGGGCAAATGCAGGAGGCAACCAATCGATGTGTCTCTCTCACACCCTCTCATCCACTCTCTCTAAAAAAAATCAATGGAAAAATATCCTCAGGTGAAAATTAAACAAACAAACAAAAAACTAACAACAAATCTACCCCAAATCACCGCCCACACTTACATGGCCCAGAACCTGAGACTGGAGCCAGGAAGCAGCAGGCTAAACACTATCCCTCTATGTCTCCCACTCTCCTCTTCCTTAACTCTCCCCAAATCTACTTCACCCCGGGTTCCCACAAAGGAAAGAGAAGCTGCCCCGAAGGCCCACTGCGGAGCCCTCTGGTTACTCCAAGTCCTCCCAGTTCCTCCCATGTGACACAGAACGAATGCTTGTACTTGTCCTGTAGTAAGAGCGGCCCTGAACACAAGTGGATTTGGCAACTTCCCCAACCCAGGAGTGACCACACACAGCTACAAATACAACTGGAGCTCCAAATCCCCCGGGGAGCGAGGAGACCCAGGCCCTGGGCACCCGACTGGCACAGGCAAGGTGGGTGAAGACAGGGGGTGGACGCCACCTGACCTTGCCGTCTACTCTGGGCCCGCTCCCTCAGGGCTCGGAATCTGGGTTTCCCCGTTGGCCGGACATCTCGCCACCCTGACTTCTGTCTCACCTGAGGCCACCTGTCCTCTCTTCCTCCTCCCCTCCCCATCCCCGCCTCCCCTCCAGTTCACTCTAACTTACATGCCCCTCCCATGTTCCCTCTGCATGAACCCTGACAGCCCAGTCCCTATATCTCAGAGGGTGGTCTGGCCCCATGCCCCTCTCCTGTCCTCCCCCCACCCCACCCCCACCCCCAACTCCTGGCACTGGTAACCGCTGCTTGCTGCCTGAAAGGCTGGACAGCTGCTGGGCTCTCTAATTAGCTGCCTGGCCGCCGTCCCAGGGCGAGGCATGTGTTACTGTAAAGAGCTGCCTCCCGCCCCTTCATCAATAATCCCCTATGCAGCTCCCATCAGGTGGCAGCTGAAGGGCCCTGGAAATCCTTGTCACATGAGACCAGCGAGCCTCCTCCGGCCAGCCGTGCTCTCACAGACTTGCTGACAAAGTGACCACACATTTATTTATCTGGGTGCTCCCTGTTATCGCCACGTCCTTAAGGTGTCCTCAGGTTACCCCACCACACCATGCCTTTGGGGCAGTGGGGACCCACTCCCTCAATCGCCTCACCCGTGGAGGCAGAAAGAAGCCCAGGGGGGCTTTCAGAGGACATGCCAGGACCACCTCCTTAGCATGACACCAGTGCCCTGCTTTCCACAGCTTTCTACAGCCAGGTCACCCCAGAGACCTCCCAACCACCAGGAGACCTGGTCCCAGAAGTCATGTGGAGGCTGGTTATTTACTCGAGGTATTGTATTTTAGTAGTCAACAAATACTTATTGAGACCCCATGAAGGCCAGGCCCTGCACCGGTGTGAGCAGGACCATGTTCCTGCCCGCTGGGTCGCAGGCTGGCGGGGAGAGAGACAGTAGATACACAGCCCATGCTTACTGTAATTTCTTTTTCTTTTTTTTTAACCCTCACTCGAGGATATCTTTCCATTGATTTTTAGGGAGAGTGGAAGAGAGAGGGAAAGAGAGAGAAATATCGATGTGATAGAAACACATCCATTGGTTGCCTCCTGCACGGGCCCTGACCAGGGCCCAGGCCAGGGGAGGAGCCTGCAACCAAGGTATGTGCCCCTGACCAGAATCAAAGCTGGGACCCTTTGGTCCGCCGGCCAACACTTTATCCACTGAACCAGCTAGAGCCATACTGTAATTTCTGATGTCGGGGCACAAAGAAGGGGAGAGGCCTGATAGGGGACAGAAAGAAACTGGATGTTAGAAAGTGAGTCTTGGACTTCGGTAAGGAGGTAGCATTTGGGCATAGGTCAGAAAGATGAGAAGAGCTTTGGGAAAAGCATTCCAGGCCGAGGGAACAGTCAGTGAAAAGACCGAGGTAGGAGCAAGCTAAACCAGTATGGCAAACAGCAAGGCCAGAGAAGCCAGAGTAGGTGTAGTTAAGCAGACAGACATGTCCTACCCCGTATCGCACACGTCTTCTTCGTGGTCCCTGCAATGCCAGCGGGGCCAGGGCAAGACCCCCAGTGGCCAAGTGAACATGGCCAGTCCACGAGGATTCGCCCGGCAGGCAGGGGCTGGAAACTGGGGGTCCTAGTCAGCGGTGCACCGTGTTCATTAACAAACGAAAGGAACGTGAGATCATATGACTGATGGCCTGTCATTTCCATCTGCTTCTGAACAAAAGAATTTAAGTAACTTCACTAGGCCCTCTCTGGCCTGGGTGTTTCACTTTAACAAGAAAGTGAATGTTCCTTTTGACTCCAGCTAGTTTGTTGGGCTTTCTGTCACTTGCAATCAAGAAAATCTGGACCAACACAAGTGATTTCCCCACTTCTGGAACACACCTTGTTGGCATGAGGATCACGTATCTAAGCACCACCTGCCTACCTCTGCTGCTGCAAAGACCAGACGGTAAGGTGCAGGACGAGAAGACAGGTCAGACGCCTGGCCAGGCGGATCCATCTCAGCAAGGTGGCCATAGCTTTGGTGGCCATAGCTTTGGCTACTACCCCGACTTTGTCATGTCCTCTTGACTGGTAGAGAGGATAACTCACCTGACTCTTGCTAGCAACCCAGCACACCCTATTATCGCCATGTCTGTGAACAGGATACATGAAAACTAGCAGCCTGGAGATCAGGCACAAGCCAAGAACAGGTAGTGCACACATATATTATTTCTCTACAGACTCCGGAACTGCACTATTCAATGTGATAGTCACTGCCTACAACTGGATATTTAAATGTTAATTAACTAAAAGCGGGTAATATAAAGAATCCCGTTCCTCAGCGGCACTGGCCACATTCAAGTGCTCAGCCGCTACGTGCGGCTGGTGTCTACCAGACTGGACGGTGCAGAGGTAGAGCATGGCCATCACCACAGAGGGTTCTACTGGACCGCACCGCTCTAGGACTGACCAAGGGTGAGCAGAAGGCTGCCCAGCACACAGACCGAAAGCTGAGCTCCGTTTCCTTGCTCTTGGAAATCCTCCCCTTTTGAACAGACACCCCTGCCCTGGCTCTTCCTCAAGCTCAGGCCACGTGAGCCAAGGCTGTCACTGTGAGAGGGGGGGAGGGTCACCCCTTGTTCCATGAAAGTCACTGTCCACTGCCTGAGGAGTGACTTACATCCAAGAGCCCAGGAGGGGGTCCTGCCTACCGGCGAATGAGGCCAGCCGCTAGGTCTCTGGCTATAACTCAGCCTAGGGATGCTGCTTGGAGTGTTAAAAACTCCACACCATTTATTGGGCATCTTCTATGTGCCAGGTCATCTCATTAGTCCCCTCCACACACAGGTCACCTCATCACTCGCCTCCACAAGGCTATGAGGCAGACATTAACTCTGACTTTACTCAGGAGGCAAGAGAAGCTCAAAGAAGTCAATGGGAGGGCCAGCACTTTGCCCCCCTACATCACTCATGAGATGGGGACGTGTGGATGGAAACTAAGAGACTTAATTTACCTGTGGCAACAGGCTCCTACAGGTGGCAATAGGTTCTCATGGCAGACAGTCAGTCTTACGTGAGCTGCCCCTTCCAGCCTCCTTGAGTCCACCCGGGGGCTTGGGAGGGCCGCCTTCCAAGGGTCTGCTCATGGAGGCCCAGGCACTGAAGACATCCCACCAGAACCACAGGAAGGGCCTAGCACAGATCAGCCTGGGTCGGCGGTAGGGGGTCAGAACACGGACATGTGGCATTTATCCTGGGCAGAGAGGGGAGGGGCGTGATCACACGTTTGTCTCAGAAGGCAATCTGTTCCTCATCTCTGCACCCAAGCCCTGGACAACACTTGACATACAGGAGAGGCTCAGTATCCATGGGTGAGGGGGCCTGGCCAAGGGGAGCCAGAGGGCAAGTGCATTGGATGAAGGACGGAGGAATGCGAGCTTTTCTGGGGGAGCTGTGACGGACGCTGTTTGCTCTACACTTGACCCCAATGCAACTGTCCCTTTCGCTGATGCCCTGCCAAGGCATTCGGGGTGAGTTAATGAACTGACCAAGTACAGCAGGCTGATTTTTAAGTTGATAATTTTGCGTGGCCCTCGAATGATGTTATAAATATCCAGATGGCCCTTGGCAGAACAACGGTTCCCCACCCCTGCGTTCCTTTAAGGAACGGCACAGAGGAAACGGCAGCATCCACTGGGCTGGGCACTGGCTGCAGCCAGGCCCTTGCACCACGGGCCTCAGCCAGGAAGCCTGGCTCCTCACGCCGTCTCTCACCGGACAGCTCCATCTACCTCTAAAGAAGTGAGCCTGGCAACAGGCTCAAAATATGGCTCCAAACAGCACTGAGGCAAGAGTAATTAAAGGGAATGTTATCTCATTAGCCACGTAATTAGACTGCTGAAAATAATTAACATTCCTTTTGACAAAGGAAACAGAGGACCCATTGCATTCATTAGGACAGCCTCAACAGCCTCAGCAAGGCCCCTGCAGGACAGAGTCAGCATCCGGGAACAGCCCAGAGGCGAGACGCGGCCTGGGCCACCCTGGGCCGGACTCTAGGGCGAGCTGGTGCTCACGGGCCCTGATGTATGCACTACAGATAACAATAACACTTGTACACAATCAGAGGAAAAGAACTGGGAGGAAATGCATGGCTGTTTCTAGACAGGAGGCCAGGGGCATATGCCTGCCTCCCCGAAGGCCCTAGAAAATGACCGAAAAGGCCTTTTCTAGGAAGAATAAATGCATTACCGTCCTAGAAAACAGGAAGGAATTATATGGATTCCCTGAAGATGGAAGGTCAATGGGAATAAACATGGAGAAACCACAACCCTCCAAAATAAAATCATGATAGAATAATCATAATAATAGATACTCCTATAGCACATATATATGCCAGACATTGCTCTAAGAACTTTGGCACACATTATCTCATTTAAACCTCACCAAAAATCCTTTGAGATAGAGAATATTACTATCCCTACTTGATAAGTAAGACCCTGCGTCACCCGGCTTTCCCAAGGCACAGAGCGAGTGAGTGTCGGGGCTGGGATGTGAACCCTGGCAGGGTAGCTGAGGACTCTATGCTCAGCCAGATGAGCAGCTCCAGGGGCTCCAACTCTGGAGCCTGCAGATCAGAGGCCCAGGAGGAGTCCTGAGTGGAGGGACTCTCATTAGCCACGTAAACGGGCTTCTGTCCACAAGCCCATACTAATGAGGCCCATACTAGTGGTGGGCCGCTGACCACCTCTCCACCCAGGCCTGTGCCCTGGACACTGGGCGAGGGACAAAAAGCAAACCTCGAAAGAAGCACCAAATTTAAGAACAGAAGTTCTAGCTAGAAAACAAAATGAACAAAGTCAACAGAATAAATTATTTTTAAAGGTTCGATTAATAGCCTCTGAGGGGCAAGAAGGGCTACTGAATCCATGAAACAAAACAAAGTTATTTGCAGAAAAAAAAAATTAAAGATCTTAGAAATGAAGGGACTACACAGCGGTTAACTGGTTACCTCTGGATCAAAAATAGAGGGACTTCATTAAAATTTATCTTTACATATTTCTATCTTTCTAAACTCCCTATACTGAACATATATTACTTTAGAATCTGGAAAGTTTTTTTAAAAGCCCGAGGTAGGTGCTCAGTAAGATTTGGTTGCAAAGTAGTTGTTCTGCAAAGCAAAAGGGGATGGATTCTAACCCTCCAACAGCCCTTGGCCCTCTCCAGGCTGGTCCCTAACTCACACCATCCATGCTCCATCTCTGGGTCTCTGTGCACATCCATGCTCCATCTCTGGGTCTCTGTGCACATCCATGCTCCATCTCTGGGTCTCTGTGCACATCCATGCTCCATCTCTGGGTCTCTGTGCACACGGTTCCCCTCCTGGAATGCCCTTGTCTCTCCTCCCCGTTTGCCCGTACTTGCCGGTTCTTCAATGCCCACTCAAAGATCAGCCTCATTAAGGAAAGGTCTCTGCATCCTGCCAAACCCACACGACCCCTCCTCCCCCAAACTCCGAAAGGCACCTAATTCTGCAGGCACCTCTGGTTGAGCTGTCCTGTGGGGTCACAGTACTGATGACTTTTACACCCTTTACCTTCCAGGGAGTCCAAGCCTTGTCTCCCCAACTCTGTGGTTGGCTCCTCAAAGACACCGAGAGAACACTGGCCTTCTCTTCATACCCCGCTGTGCCCAAATAAACCTGAGGCGCTTTCGCAAGAACATCCTCATATGTCAGTTGAGTGGATGACGAATGAGCTTCTGTTCCTGGTGGGAGTAGGAAAAGGAAAACGACTGTCGAAATGCCAGTATTCAACAGGGCTGTGCCCACCATCGCACACGGGCGAGGCCCTCGTTAACGATGCACCTGGTCCCAGACAACTTTGCACTCCCACACCCGTGTGGGCTCCAGAAATACCTGCACACCCGGAGTGGGAGGTTGGGAAACCTAGAGGTGACACGTTGATGAAGAGCAGGCTATTTACACGGTCTTACGGTATCTCCCATAGATCATTAGTAACGAGGGAAAACAGTACATGCACAGTGCAGAAGCTGGACCACACCGTGACCGAGTGGTCAAACTTCACACATAAAGGGCAGATGGGCATCCAGTGCCTCTGGATGCAACACTCTGAAAAGGACGCACATCACCCTGGGTATCCCAGCCGGGAATGCATAACCACGGTCTACAGAGGAGGCAACATCAGAGAAGGGCATTCTTTTTTTAAAAAAAAAAGGGGGGGGGGGGAGGAGGCTACATTCTTCAAAAATGTCCATGTCGTGAAAGACAAAGGAAGGCTGAGGACCTTTCTAGATGAAAGGAGACAAGAGACAGGACAACAGGATGTAGTTTGGGCGCCTAGACTGGATCCTGTGCTGGGAGGAAGCACGCTGTAAAGGACATGACTGGGTCAACGGACAAAACCGAAATACAAGCAGCAGATGAAAGTATCACACGATGGTCAATGTACTGCAGGTGAGATAAAACGATGTCCTCTGCTTAGGAAAGCCACACTAAAATGTTTAGAGTTAAAGGGCTATGATGCAGGCAACTTACTCTTAAATGGTTCAAAAGAGAGAAAGAAAACATAAATGATAAAGCAAATGAGGCAAAAGATTAAAAAGAGTGACTCTGGATAAAGAATATATGGGTGTCTTGTACTATTCTGGCAACTTTTCTGTAAGTTTGAAATCAATTTTCAAATAAAAAGTTTGGGGGAATAACAACAAGCGAGCCCCTTCCATTCGACAGAGGTGGGGTGAGGGTGAAGCCAGGGAGGACACTGGTCATCCCATGTCTGCACTGGACACAGAAGATCCAGCGCTGCCCAAGTGTCCCTCGCGGACACATTTCCTCTTCCAATGTGGCCTCCTCCTCGTACTTCTTCATCAGGCCACTCCCTCCTCTCCCAAGACCAGCACTCTTCCAGGAGGCCTCCCTATCATACCGGGGTTGAGTGGCCCTTTGGGTCTGTTCTTATATAGAGTTAATATTTCCTGGAAATGTTTCAACGCCTCTTTTGTCTACAAGCCCATCCTAATGAGGCAAGTTCTACTTATTAAGCCTTCTAGGTTTTATAAGTTCTCTCTCTCTCTCTCTCTCTCTCTCTCTCTCTCTTTCTCTCTCTCTCTCTTTCTTTCTTTCTTTCTCTCTCTAACACACACACACACACACACACACACACACACACACCATTTTGTGGCTAATACTACTCACACTGCCTGAGTCTAAGCGTTTAGGCCACGTTCCTCCCTTCTGAGACCTCGTGCAGGCTTTTTAGGTTGGATGCCCTGGTTCCCACACCACCATCACCATCACCAGTGTAACCCCAAAGTAATCCCCCCTCTCAAATCCACACACAGGCACGCCTCCCTCCCCCAGTTCACGGTCTGTCACAGCTGGGTGTGGTCACGTTAGCTCACAGACAGCCAGAGTCTCTTTAAGCAGCCTCACGGCGGGCTAAAGGGAATCATTTACTTATTAATTCAGAAATGCGCATATGCATCTTTCATGTGCAGACTATGCAATGGTGGGCAGGCCAGAGTGTGAAAGCTGAAGCACCACAGTGGAAACATAAAATCTTGGAAATTGTACTGTTCTATCAAACACCAGAAAGCTAAGAATAATAACAACTTACATTCTGACAGTGCCTTTTACCTGAGGCCTTTCAAGTCCATCTCATTATTCATGCATGTTCATCCACATGTTCATTAAGTAACGAGTGTCTATGTCATGTTACCAGGTACATGCAAAGACCCAAGCCCTGGCCACAGGAGGCTGACGTTCTAAGTGGCCCTGGATGGCCCAACTGGCCCACGAGACACCTGCTTAGGGTGCCACCCAGGATGGGGCACCAAAGAAAACTACTTCAAAGAGGAGAAGAGGAGAGAGCATCAAAAAGGGGCTTTGTGGCTTCACTGCGCAAGTACATTCTGTGGTTCCTAAAACCATGATTGTCTGTTATAACTCAGACCTCTACTAATAGATTTTTAATGACTTACGGGACCCTGACCTGGTCAGCGCTGAGGGCCTCTAAAGGTGTCCATCCAGCCCACAGAGCAGAGGCTGCAATCCCAATGCCAGCACAGGTCAAGCAGGCAACTCGACCGAGTGACGTCCTGAGAGCTACCAAGAAAGCAGGACCGACAGGACTGGGTGAGGGATTCAGCGGAGGGGGCGAGAGGGAGGAGGGGTGGATGACTCCTGACTTCTCACTTGGGCCATGGCGGTGTCATCCCCTGAGAGCAGGATACAGGAAGAGGGCGCGTTGGAGGTGACTCACGGGGAGCCGCTGCGTTTCAGATGCTCTAAGTCTGAGGTGCCCACGGGATTCCAGGCTGGGCAGGTCTGGGACCCCAGCAGCATGGAGCAGCACAGGGGAGGTGCGTGCTGGGGAGAAGGTGGGAGAGGCACCGTCCAGGGCTGGCAGAGGTGCTGTGAAGGGGAAGGTTCTGAGGAAGGGCAAGGAGGCAGGAGGACACCCCGGAAAGGGCCCTGTCCGGGAAGAGGGGGCAGGAGGGTTTGGAGTGGTGGTCAGTGCAGAAGCAAGGCAGACAGGGCAGGAAGAGATTCAGCAGCCGAGGCCATTGGGGACCATTGTGGGAAGAGCAGTGACTGCAAAGGAAGGTGACTGAGACAGTGTGTAGGGGAGACTCTTGAGAAATTTGCTTGTGAAGGAAAGGAGACAGAAAGCTGCTGGAGAAGGAGAGATGACAGGACAGTCCTTCCCCTCCCTCCCTCCCTCCCTCCCTCCCTTCCTTCTTTCCCAGGTAAGAGAGACCTCAGGATGTTCAAATGCTAAGAAAAACCACAGCGAGGGGGAGCTTGTGGGTGGGACATAGACCGTGGGGTGCACATGGATGCTCTGGCCATCCTGAGGCACTGGACGAGAGCGCGATGAGCCACAATCCCGAAGGCCAGCAGGACACGTGTGTCGTTAACTCCCCTTTACAGATAGGGGACCCTAACATGCGGTGTTAAGGTCACATAAATATCGGGGCACTAGAGCCCAGACCTAGGACACAGGTCTCCCAGTTCCTGGTCCTGGTCCTTCTTCCAGATCAGCAGGTCTCAGTGGGGGGACCCTCTCTCAGCCCCGCGGGAGGGAGGGCGTGCTCCAGGTACTGCCGGACATCCTCCAGGTCACATGAGCCCACGAAAGGACTCTCTCACGTGACTTTAGAATGGTCCACTGGACAGTCAGAGGCAAAAAGCCCTTTGTAATGATCTGCATCTAGAGCCAAACACCCTTTCTAAAATAAGCACAGAGGGTTTTTTGCCGGGTTTTAACATAGACAGGCAGTCCTCGGGTTACGTCGGAGATCCGTTCCTACAGTGCGAGGTAACGCGATTTTCGCCGTAAGTCGGAACCCACCTACAAAAGCACCTACGTCACGCACATGGAGCATTTACACAGCAGTAATGAAGTGAAACAGTAAAAAAAAATGTAAAAGAAAGATAACAATTCCTGACCTTTACTTGTGGTAAATAAATAATAAAAAACATAAAGCACATATGTACATACATCGAAATGACGGAACTTTTTTTTTATATATAAATAAATGGGTGATGGCAACGTAACCACAAAACGACGTACCTCGAGTCCGACGTAACCCGAGGACTGAATTGTCCGGGAATGCCACTGGAGTACAAATCGAGGGGGTACCGTACTTGATGTTCATTGGAACTTTACCGAGAGTGGCTCCCAGTTTGGAAAATCACACTGACGTCAGCAGCACCTCCCTTGGGATTTGAGTCACCCACACAACACACCTGTATCTGGTGGGTACTGGGCTGCTACCTTCTCAGTGCGCAGGTTCAAGCATCTGACTCCTTCCTTCTGGCTTCGTGTAGTCACGCTCGAGCAAGTATATATTAAGAAACCAGATATTCTATAACTAACTTGTCCTGTATTTCTCTCTTACTATATTACAATTGAGGCATTTTATTGATACTTTTAAATTTATATAAGTAGGTAGGTCATATTATCTAGGAGTCCTATTCAGGGTAATTAGGAGGCATTGCAAATATTTGCTAAATAAAAAGGGGGCACCATTCCGCACCGTGTACCCCTAGAAGCAAGAGAAACTGTGGTGTGAGGCAAAGGCAGGGCTGAGCAGAATCGGAGTGGCTTCATGGGATCAATCCCACAGAACAAATTGAGTGGTCTCGTACAGAGACCTACATGAAGCTCCTGGATGATGGGTCTCCTGGCGATAGGGCAACTGTGTGGGGCTTAAGAAAACTGTTCAGTTGGGCACCTTTGGGAAACTTCATTTCTGTGATTAATTTAAATCGTACCCTGTCTCAGCCCTTTCCAGCCCAACGACACTGGGTAAAAGACCACGAGTCAACCTGCAGGGGCCAGGGCCATGGTAACGGGTTCAACGTCCAGAGGCGAAGGTGTGCTTACCAGAAGTCAAAGCAATAGGTGCCAGGCGCGGGCTGGGGAATATCTTCTTAATGGACGGGAAGATGAGCACACAGTTTGTAAGAGGATGCTTACGGAGGTGTATTTATGGAAAATGCTATAGCGTGAGGAACTGTGGACAGGCGCAGGGATAGAGACATCATCTCAGAGGACCTCCAATAGGTTAAAAAGGCAGGCCAGGTATACTCAGGGCTCAGATGCTGAGAGGGGCTGGTTATTTAATGGTGGGGATAAGGAGGCATACATTTCCATGGGCGTGCCCAGCACTGCCAAACAGGGACAAAGGGGAGATAAATGTGCCCTCAATCAGCTAACTGACTCATGTGCCTTCTCCCTACGGAGGGCAGGGGGGCCTGGGGAGAGAGGAAGGGGCGGCCTGCTGGCTTGGAGTGCACATGGGCGGGCTCTTCCACTAACACTCGCCACTCGTCTCCTCTCCTCTCGCTTTGCTCATCAAAAAATGAATAAAACACTTCAGATTCCATCATTTTTCCATTGTTTTCGTATTTTTCCAGGAGCACTTGTATATTTAAAAAATATATATATTTTTTTTAACATCAGGTCAAAGCAGCTGTAGGCATGAACAAGCAGACAGACTCTCAAATGAGTAGCTGCCTCACGTCCCAGGAGAGAGCAGAGGAACCAGGCTCCGTGCGGCTGCAAAGGCACACCCACAGGAGGAAGTGCATCCAGGAATCAGTTCACAAGTCCTTCTGGGGAGCTGGCGCGGCCCGGGGGCCAAGAGGGCCCACACCCATGACATAGGGACACCAGCAGGTACCTCCCTCCCCGAGGGCACACCAGTTCATCTCCGAGATGAGGCAATGGGAAGAGGAAGAGCCTTCCAGGATTCAGAGTCATGCAGGGCCAGGACTGACGAGGGTGAAGCAAGAGAGCCATTTGCTTCAGGCACAAAATTTAAATTTAAGATGTGCCAAAAAAAAAAAAAAGCTTAGTAATCAAGATATATGATACTGTAATGCAATATTTTACAAAATCAAATAGGTCAGCTAAGGTGCAGGCGGTAGGTGTACTGGAACCAGGGCCAGGATTCGGGCCAGGCCAGTGAGGCAGGGTCAGGCGAGGTCCTGTGATGTTGAAAGCGTCGCACATCACGAAGCCCGGTCCCACCCCTGGTGCCAATCACCCGCCGCTGTGGAGAAACAAGGCACGGCGCCCTATCCGAAACCCTTACAATTCAGGGCGTTGTTGTTGTTGTTACTCCTCACCCGAGGATATTTTTCCAAGGGAGACACTTCGACTGGTTCACTGGTTGCCTTTCACATGAGTCCCGACCAGGGCCAGGATCAGGGATCGAGCCCTTGACCCAAATCAAACCCGAGACTCTTCAGTCTGTGGGCCAATGTTTTATCCACTGAGCCAAATCAGCTAGGGGTATAATTCAGGATTTTTAAAAAAGGTAATGTAGAGCACATCTCATAGATGACATAGTCCCATAGCAGGGTGCGGGCAGGAAACCCCTCCTACCCCCCCATCAAACGAGGGAACATTTCTTCGGCCACATCTATGAATATTCACACTCCACAGAACAGACAACCAGCGGCCTCACATTAGTCCAGGCCAGGTTTTGCCTTCACGCGAGCTAAAGAAAAGCTTTCCGTTTTAGACTATCGTGGATTTTGAAAAATATAAAGGAGTGTGAGTCTTAATAGCATTACATTAGTTTTCTTATAGGAAAAAAACCCCAGCAGATTGGATCCAAATCTTTTGTTATAAACTTATGCAGACAAGACAACTGCAAAGTCCTCACCAGTGATCCTCCAGAAGAAGGCAATTTCTAAAAGCTGGTCAAGCCCAGAGCAGACTTACAGCAGCATTTCCCACCAGCCAACCAACCGCTATTATTAAACACCGTCTGTGTGGAAAGCCTTGTGCAGAGTCCTGGGCGGTACTAAGACGCACAAGACACAGTTCCAGCCCTCAAGAGCTTAAAGGTAGTAAGGACAAGAAGGGAAACACAAACCATAGAATTCTGACGACTGAAAGGAACTAGTCCACACTCACACTTTAGAAATGATGAAGCCAGGCAGTTAATGGCAGAAGGAGAACAGAATCTGGGTTAGCTAACTGCCCTATAAAAATAAAATATATATATAGAGAGAGAGAGAGATTGATTTGAGAGAAAGGTAGAGAGAGAAACACCAACTTGTTCTTCCACTTATCTGTGCATTTAGTGGTTGCTTCTTGTATGTGCCCTGACCGAAGATCGAACCTGCAACCTTGGCATATCGAGACAACGCTTTAACCAACTGAGGTCCCGGGCCAGGGCCTTCACTGCTCCTTCCATGTGCTTCTTGCATAATCACTGCCCATGCAGGGATGAAATTACGAGAGGAGTAAAAGATCCCAGCTCAAGTAGTTTGGGTCAAATGTGCCTTTGAAGCGAAAATGGCCTCTGACTTGAAAAAGAACTTGTGTTTGGGGAGCCAGCAAAGCAGACGAGGGCCGCCCGGGCAGGAGAATGACAGGAGACACAGGGTGGGCATGTGTGTGGCAGCTGAGCCAGGCATGTGGATTAGGCTCTGGCAGAGGGCACAGAAGGAGTTGGGAAAGCGGGGAAACCGATGCAGGGAGAGCTTACAGGCCAGGATGGAGAACTGATGATTACGTCCGCAGCAGCACTTCCCAGTCACTTGCCTCCCCCTCCAGGACCAGTCACGGCCGCCCACCACCCCTGTGGGAAGAGCTGGAGTGTGGTGGCTTCCGACCGTTCACTCTGAGGTCAGTCTTCCCATCTGAACCCAGGCTCTGTGGCCAACTGTGACTTTGGACAAGCTGCTTAACCTCTCTTTGCCTCAGTTTACTGGTTTGTAAAATCAAGGCCATGCAGGTGCCTCTCCCATGAGGGTCGAATGAAAGAGCATGTTGATTGTACTAAAAACAGTACCTAGTATTCTAAGTACTCAATAAAGGTTAGATGTCGTTAGACGTTTTATTTAAGTTAAAATGTTAGTTAAGTATATACTGTAGCCTTATCCTAAGCAATAATATCCGAAAAATCATGGGCTTCTCACGACAGTTACGGCTTTGATGATACACATATAACAAGAGGTTAAATCAAAAGTGTTCACTAAGGGACCAAGCACAATAGGTCTGACGCTCCCAAGCTGGCAAGAGAGGCTTCCACGGGACCAAGAAACTTGATGCCCGACCCTGCAACTGGGAGGGTGGGGTGGACTGGCATCTGACCACCACCTGAAACACCCGCGGTAGGAGACACAGCCTCGCCACCCGCTATTGGAGGAGCCGAGGGAGATGGCTGAGCTGGGGGGGTCAGCCTGCAGGCCCAGGTTCACTGGGCCAACAAATGTGTGATTGTTTCCTTGGACTTATATATGGGCCGCTTGCAAGAGAGGCCCCTGTCCAAAAGGGTCCCTCCGACAGACTGAAGGATCTTAGCCGAAAGAGGCCGAAGGTGAATCTCTAAATTTTAGAGGCTAAGGAGAGAAGAATGATTTAGAATAAAGGATAACTTGCTCTTTTCAAGACAAACGGAAGTGAATGATCCCAGCAACTTGCGGTGGGGAGAGATGTCTGAGAAACTATGAACTTGGCCAGAAGAGAAAGAATCGGGGGAGGCATGGAACAGACTGACATGCCTCGAGGTGGGGTTGGGGGGACAAGAAGAGATTAAACCAAAGAATTTATATACTTACTAGAGGCCCGGGTCCCTCAGCCTGGCCTGCGGGAATAGAGCCAAAACTGGCTCTCCAACATTCCCCGAGGGGTCCCAGATTGCGAGAGGGCGGTTCTCGGGTGGGAATCTGGCTCCCTCTTCTCTGGTTCCAGGTGCGTCACCCAAGAACCTAAGCTGCCAAGTCACCGCAGCTCAGCAGCTCCTGCGTTGAGTGTCTGCCCCCTGGTGGTCAGTGCACATCATAGCTACAGGTCGGATGGTCAGCTGGTTGCTTAGGTTTTTATATATATAGATACGCATTGCCCATGGACACAGGCAATAGGGTGGTGAAGACCTGGGGGGGGGGGGGGGGGGGTAAAGGCTGGGAGGAGGGGAGAAAGCTGGGGGTGGGAGATATCTGCAATACTATCAACAATAAAAAATGTATTTTTAAAAAAACACACCTCTGTTATATTTTTTATGGACAACAAATAAACACACAATCAAACAAAAAATAAATATATACCTCCAGGCCCAGGAAGCTAGAAGCTGGCAGACAGCGGTGCTAAGCCAAGTGAACCCTTTTCTGTCCCTCCCAGCCCACGGACAAAGCACTGGACACATGAAATACTGAATTGTGACTTAAAGTGACCACAAGACCTTCGACTGCCTGAGAATGCCCATAAAGGTATGGGGACTGATGGAGTTTTCATCCCAGGACAGGGAAAGGACTAATCCTGCTGAAAAAAAACATAAAGGGACAGTAGAAGACAAAATTAAGTCACTTTATGAACACATCCCAATGAGTCATGTTTCTTTACACTACTTAGAAACATAGTTATTAAAATGGAATGTGTGTCCCTGTACCAACTAAAATCATCTCTCATATTCCCACTGGTAAAGTAACCACCATTAGAAATAACTGGTATAGGGCAATAAGGAACTAAGGGGAAAAGCAAGGCAGGCAGGGGCAGAAAAGATTAGTCTGGTGGCTTCAGTGGGAGCTCATTTGCTCCTCAACTCTGAATATGATGGAATAAAAATAGAAGTGTATCAATGGATAGCAGAACCCAAGAGTCCTTGGACAAATGGCTTTGCTCACAGGGAAATCCAGGTGGCCCAATTGCATGTACAGAGAAGCTGTGACTCCCTGGGTTCCTAAAATGAGTTTATGATATGGTCTTGCTCTTTTAGGCCAGAGCAAAGGCAGCAGAGAAGAGGCGCGCTCTCAGGACACTGAGTCACCTGGGACGCATCAGCCAATGTCCCCGAATCCTGGAGCCCTGGAGGGGTCTGGAGCCAAACCAGTCCCTGGAGTCTGCCAAGTCCAAGTGCAGAATGTAAAACACACCATTGCACAACTTCCCTGCTGCCTTCACTGGGGCAGCTGGAACGTGCCGGGGGACGGGGGGGGTGAAGTTTACGTTTAAGACAAGATACAAGGGGTGCTTGCTCCCCATGGTTTAGGAGATAGGGAGTACACACATCGCAGCTGCCCTGTTTACTAGCACACAGTCAGGGGAGGAATCACCTGACCCAGTCCCCTTTTGCAAGAAGGTACTTACTCCAGCTCTCACTTTGCCCCTTACCTTCCAATTTGGCTTCTTTCTTCTGGGGTTTCTCCTTCAACCCGACCTCTGTTTCCCTAGCTCTGTCTTCTGAGTTATTTCCTGAGTTGGGGCCAAATTAATCAGATTCTACTGGATCATCAGCATTATTGTGCCAATATTCTTATTTTACTAATAAGGAAACTAAAGGACTCAGAGTCACTGAGCTGAGACAGGAGCCCAAGTCCCTAACCCCTAGCACAATACTCCATAATATACCATCATGCTAACTCTCCAACGGGGCCAG
This sequence comes from Cnephaeus nilssonii, assembly GCF_951640355.1. NCBI lineage: Eukaryota > Metazoa > Chordata > Mammalia > Chiroptera > Vespertilionidae > Cnephaeus > Cnephaeus nilssonii. The sequence continues at coordinate 81,985,374 of NC_137075.1, forward strand.
CTCACCGCCGCCAGGCCACTGCCTCAACCTTCATTCTTCTTCCACAAACACCTCAAAATGGTAGGAGAGCCTCAGAGTTAACTTGCCTGAAATAAACAGGGATGAAAGAGATGAGAATCATCTCAACGAACTAGCTGGTCACCCTTGAATAGACTAACCAGTGGCCACAAATCCTTTCTCAGAAGAACAGGATAGTTGGCTGTACTCTGCAGAGTGTACCTGGGACCCAGAGTCATGATAGGTCTCCACAGCTGAACTGTAATAATGGGCAGGGGAAGGCCCAGAAATGAGGTTGGAGGATGAGGACTGGAGTCAAGAATCTGAAAAGATAAGCTGCTATGACTAGTGACAGCGGAGTGACAGAAAGAAAAACGCTGCCCAGAGAGCCTGTTAAGCAAGAGAAAAAAAATTGGCATCAAAATGAAATGGGGTTTATGAGATACATTCTATTCTCCTTACAGCAACTCCCAGGCCATCTGGTCTACTTCCTCCATGCAGGGTACTGACCTCTCTCTTCTTCCCGGACATTCACTGGGATGTTTTTCAAACAAGAATCTGGAATGCCAACTCCTTTTAACGAGCTGTGTTTAATCCACATAAGCCCTCCTTCTTATCGTTTAACTAACACCACCTCCACTTTTGCCTTCTTCCCAACATGCAATTCATAGAACACGATGGAATCAGGCAGATCCCAGTTCAAATCCCAGCTTAGACACTTGCTAGCTGTGTGACATGTGCAATCATTTTAACTTTCAGCGAGCCTCAGTTTTTCTAGCTGTAAAATGGGGACAAATAAGTAGCTATCTCATTGCTATGAAAGAAGAAGAACATATATCAAGTGCTTAGCCCAGTGCCTAGTATATAGTAAGTATCTAATAAATGATGGCTGTTACTGCTACTATTGCTAAGAGCCCTGAAACCTGCTGAAGCTCCATTTGTGGAATTAAGTCTTACAGGGCTGAAATGGGTTGTCCAAGGTCACACAAGTGAGACAGGAAGGAATCCAGATGTCCTCATTCCAGAAGTCTTTGCCACCTGTCAGCTCCTACACAAACAACATCACTGCCCAATGGCCTAGAAATCTGGGTATCTGATCACATCCTAGTACCACAGCTGATTAATAAGCCCTCACCATGTTCTAGGAACCATGCAGGCTATATGAAAGCTTTAAGGCTTCTACAAATCAAGGCAGGAAAGTCATCTCCTGTTATGGCAGGCAAAAGCACAATTAAAATACAAAAATATGGCCTGGCCGGTGTGGCTCCGTGGCTGAACATTGACCTATGAACCAGGAGGTCACGGTTCAATTCCCCGTCAGGGCGCATGCCTGAGTTGCAGTCTCGATCCCCAGTAGGGGGCATGTAGGAGGCAGCCAATCAATGATTCTTTCTTGTCATTGATATCTCTCTCTCTCTCTCTCTCTCTCTCTCTCTCTCTCTCTCTCTCTCTCTCTCTCCCTCCCTCCCTTCCTTCCTTTCTGAAATCAATAAAATACATATATTTTTTTAAAAAAGAGAAAAGTGTCTATATATATATATATTTTTTTTTTAATCTGGAGCTGTTGCCCTGGCCAGTGTGGGTCAGTTGGTTAAGTCTGTGGTCAGCAAACTGCGGCTCGTGAGCCACATGCGGCTCTTTGGCCCCTTGAGTTTTTAGCAAAGGCCAGCTTAGGAGTACCCTAATTAAGTTAATAACAATGTACCTACCTATAGAGTTTAAGTTTAAAAAATTTGGCTCTCAAAAGAAATTTCAATCGTTGTACTGTTGACATTTGGCTCTGCTGACTAGTGAGTTTGCCGACCACTGGGTTAAGTGATGTCCCATCTCTGAAAGGTTGATGGCTCGATTCCTGGTCAGGGCACGCGCCCAGTTGCGAGTTTGATCCCTGGTCGGGATTCATACGGGAGGCCACTTCGATGTTTCTCTCCCACATCAATGTTGCTCTCTCTCTCCCTTCCTCTCTCTCTAAAATCAACAAAACATTTTTTTTTTTAATCTAGAGCTGCTGCTTGCTTGTGTTGCCCAGTGGTAACAATACTTCTTGTCCATATTTAAGAAAGTAGATGAAAGTAAGACCAATGCCCTGACTGCCTTTTTCCCAGTTTAGGAAAGGCACTTTTGATTGGGAATAAGAGGGAGAGAGATCCGAGGGACCAGGGACTAAAATGGGGCTTGGCTAAGGACAGCAGTAAAAAAAGAAGATGGGGACAGCAGTGGGCTAAATATAGGCCCCTGCCACTGCTCCAAAGAAGGGCAGTTATTGTCTACAAGGTGGGCTTCGTGCTGCATCAGGGCCTGTCCCTCCAGGGATGGCACAAGCCACGAAGCCATGAAGCCCCAGGAAGCAATTTATCTCGAAGCATGAATCACCCTCAGAGGCCCAGAAAAGAATCCTCTCTTTGTGGCCCTTCCATCTCCTTTTTGGCTGGCATCCCTCTCTCCTCGGGGCTGGTGTCAAGGCCTTATGAAAACGCAGGCTGAGTGACCTTTCTGATAGAAATGAAACATTCCAGAAACTCATGTGACGGGGTGTCTCTTAAACACGGAAAAGGAAACAATGAATGAATGAACCCGCTCGGAGGCATTTGTCATTCACGTCCAACCACGGAAGCAGTCAGAAATGGCTAGTGCGTTCTGGCTGCAGGGCTTCTGGAGTGGAAAGAATAGCAGAAAGAGCACTTTCTGATTACACCCCCAATCTATTACATCTCCCTACAGTAAGTTCGTACTTGGCCATTCAAGTCTTTTTTTTTTTTTTTTAATCCACCATGCTTCTAGAGGATGGAGCAGCAGGAAAGCACAATCTGAGGCCATGTCCATGTAGACTGTGTGCTCTAACATCAAGGATGCTGTCCCTTCTACCGTACCAGGCACATTGGGAGCCAAGAGCCTGGCAAAGATATCAAACTCCCTGCTGGGGAGCCAGCAGAGTAGAGGATAGTGGGGAGCTCCATGCTCAGAAACAGGGCTTGGCAATGCCCTTGGTTACTCCTCAAATTGTCACACTGGACTGTGACCGACTCCAAGGTAGAAGCACCAACATCTGCGGCGGGTGGGAAGTTACCTTTCAGAGCCACCCTTCCAAGGAGCAGAGGGCCAAGACCACGCTGTGACCTTGACCCCACTCAATTATACACAGGGGAACTGATGTTAAAATGAACCGCGAGGACAGCCTTAGGGTGGAAGCGAGCGGGAGTCCAACCTGCAGGACGGACGAGAGCAGAGGGAAGGGAGCGGGGCCTCCTTCCGCCCGGGAATATGTTAGATCACTTATTCTGCCTCAGTTCTATCTATGGATGTGAGTTGCAGGGGTGGAAAACCACACCGTTTCCTTAAGTCACAGCAGCACGGAGCTCCCCCCAGCTCAGAGTCCCAGGCCAACATCTATCTGAAACCAAGCACCTGGGTGCCTGAATTCTATCAGCCCACAGAACGAATGAAAAAGTGTAACCCCTGGGTCTCTTCCAGTGCTTGAGTCCAAACATTCTGAAATCCCAGGAAAGGAAAACTTCCCCGACACAGACGTTCAGTCAAACCACAGCCAGGGAGCTCACTCTCAACGTGACTCGGTTTCCCTCCAAGGAAATCGTAAACAAAAGTGCCAGCTCCTACCCCTTCCCCAGAAACCAGCTACACTTGCCTTTTCAAACACCGAGCCTCTGATTCCCGAGAGGCGGTGGTGCAGGAAGCAGAAGACCTGACCAGAAAGGCTGACTCCTCCTGCTCGGAATCCCTTCCAACATTCCCTCCTCGGCCAGGTGTCGCCACAAAAAAGCGCTGAGAGTTTGCCAAGTAAGAAATTACCCGCACCTTAAAAGGAATGTTCCTGCAATGAAAAAATAAAACCCCAACAGCCTTGTCTGTAAATTGGGGGGGGGGGGGGGGGGAGAGAGGAGGGAGGAGAAAAGTAAAGAGATACAAATTTGAAGACAGCCTGGCTGTTGTTGGGAGGGTTAGATTTCCCTTGCCTCAAGGACAGCCAGATCTTCTATGGTTGCTGATAAGACCAAGCAGCTTCACTTTACTGCCCTCACCCAGGTCTCAGCTTCTAACATCAGTGTCCCCAACCTCCATCCTCAGAGACCCTTCTCCCAGCTTGGAGGGTGGACTGTCCCTGCTGCCCAGACGGGACCCTGTCTGGGGAAACCCTGCTAGGAAGAAGCTCTAAGACACCTGAGGGCAGAGGCAGACACAAAGACACTTGCTGCCCATGTGCTACCACAAGCGCCTTTCTGATGAAAAACCATCCTTTTAAAAACCAACACCAAGCTTTCCCTACCGCAAAAGCTGTCACTTAGCCCTTTCCCCCAAAGTGACACCTTTCCCTCTAGAGACAAGATGCAAATCCGACACAAGTGAAATAGAAGACAGTGTAAGGCTCCCTAACTCATTTGACATCTTTCATTCAATGACCTGAGGCTCTTAAATCACTTTATAAATGCAAAAATCCACACCTCATCACTTTAAAGGAGGGAGTCAGAGGAAGTATCATTTTCCCATGCTACGGTCAGTGAATTTGAGGAACAATCCACGGAAAATCCCCTTCTCTTATCATTGGGGGTAGAGGGGTCAGGACTCCATATCATTATCCTCACGTTACAGTCAGTACATCTGAGGAGCAACCCTCAGCTCTAAGTAAGTAGCTTGGGACAAAGCCAAAGGGTGGGGGGAGGCTGAGCAACAGCCACCCTGCCCATGTAGAGGGGAAAGGGCCCCAGAAGTGGGGCTGGTGGTGCTCTCTGGTCTAGAACCTGCATCTGACTTTCGCCACAGTTCCAGGACCACAGATCTATAGCTCAGGGGCCTTCTTTTTCCCCGGCTGCTCCTTGGTGGTCCTGAAACATCCCTCTCTCCTGTACCTTTAAGTGACCAAAGTTATTTCGCTCCAAGGGTCAGATGAAATACATTGGCCCAGCCCCCGCGGTCTCCCACTTACCCATCTCTGTCCCCAAATACAAAACCTTGTAAAGGGGGGCCAAGCCTCATCTCAGCCCACCCCTCCATGCCTCTATAGACCAAGATGTCCTGCAGCCCCCCCCCCCCCGCCCCCACCTTCCTGGCCCAATCACTTGTATCATTGGCTCATTCACAGGAGCAGGCAGGAGAGAATCCCAGCAGACCAGCTACCCCTCCTACCCCTGCCCCAATACCGTCTGTCTCCACAGGCAAGCAGATGTAGCTCGGCCTTGCAACCAGAGGGAAAACCCAACTCTCAAAGGGCTATCCTTTCTGAGGGAAAGCAAGGCAATGGGGCAGTCCTGCCACAGGACAGAAGCTGATGGTCACATGCAAGCGGCTTGGAGCTGGAGGTACCTCATTCCTGAAGACACAAGGTCAGGGATCAGGGATCAGGGATCAGGGACCATTGTTTTTCTAGAGAGAAAGGCACTGTACCACCCCCAGGGCAGGCCATTCAGCCCTCCCCTCGATCCTTCTTCCTGGTTACACAAAGACAGAACCCAGGCCTCCTGATGACCCAAGTCTGAAGGCCAGAGCAGCAGCTCATTTGTTACTAAGTGCTGTGAACACAATAGAATTGATGAGCAGAGCCCCCAAGGTTACACTGGCTCAGATCTCCCAGGGTCCCGGAGGTCCCGCTCTTTTCCTCCCGGGAGGGCATGAAGCAGCATCCCAACCACCTGCCACCCTAGGCTCTGTACCTCAGGCAACTAGACTTCCCCCCAAGGAAACTGGAGAAAGAGGGAGACATAGTCCTGAGAAGGAAGGGAAGGGGTCAGTTCTGCCTGGGCACACACAGAGAGAGGGAAAGAAAGACACCTGGGAAAGAGGCCAGCATCTCTCTGCCCTTGCCAGAAGCAGGGATGAACGGTCTTCATCTCAGCCCTGCACCTCCCACCGCTGACTGGAGATCAGAGAGGGAGAGAGAGAGCTGGCAGCCAGGGGGCTGGGCCGGGCCGGGCCCCAGGGTGTGCGGTCCACCATCACCGAGCTTTTCCGAGCACCCCGCAGAGAAGGCAGCAGGGTCCTTTTGGACGGCTCCCTTCTGGAAAGTCCTCAGCCTCAAACTAAGGAGGGTCTGTGATTTCCACTCCCAAGCACTGGCTCCCTAACTTCCAACAGACTGGCGCCCCCCTTTGCCCTCCCGAGGTGGCCTCGTGGGGTGCTCTCCGCCCGGAGGAAGGGGGTGTCAACCTTCTGCAGCCAGAGCTGCCCGTCTGGCCCCTTCCCCGAGCATCTCCTCCATGCCCCTTTGTTTTCAGGCGGGGAAAGTTGCCAGCAGGCACCCCTTTCCCAACACGCCCCCCTGTGTGCCCATCCCCCGCAGGGAATCCAAGCCCCGGCGCACCCGCTAATCTGCCGCTAGCTCTCGGGCCGGGGCAGCCGCTTCGAAACCGAAAGCAAAGAGGAAGCGGGACGGGGCAGCGCCCCCAGCCCGGTCTCCCGGTCTTCCCATCCCCGCACCCCGCCCGCACCTCCTCACTCGCGCCGGCCGCCCCGCGGGGCCACCTCTCCGGGCGGCGGAAAGGCCTCTCTGCGGGCATCGGGGGCACCTACCAGTGCGGGGCCGGGGCCGGGGCCGCGGGCCGGGCAAGGCTGGGCCGGCCGCGTGCGGGCAGGTGCGGCCAGGAGCGCCGTTTCGCCGGCTCGCTCCCGCTCCTCCTCCCGCGCCCGGACTGGGGCGCTCTCCTGCGCCGCCCGCTCCCCGCCCCCCACGCCGGGCGTGGGGCTCCCCCCGCGCCGAGTGGCCGGCCGTGCCTCCCCCACGCCGCCGGCCTCCGGCGCCGCGCCTAGTCCCGCACGGAGTGCCGGCGCCCGCCGCGGGGGCCGGGAGGCTGCAGCCGCCGCAGCCCGGGCCGCACGGAGCCCCCGGCGGCGGCGGCGGCGGCACTCACCCATAGCACGGATGCGGGGCCGACTGCACATGCTCGCGTCTGACAGGCGCCCGGCCTCCGGCCCCGCTTAACTCCTTGCACGCCTGCCGGCCGCCGGGTGCGCTACCTCGCCGGCCCCGCCGCCTCTCGCAGCCCGGAGTCGGCCGCGCCCCGGGCGCCAGGAAGCGCGCCCCCCGCCGGGCCGCGGCGCAGGTGGCTGCAGCGCAGAGCTCCCTGGCCCTCAAGGCCCCCTGCCACGTGTATTTGAGGTGTTGCAGGAACCCGGAGGAGGGGACTACCTGCCAGCTCATAGGAGTTGTGGGGGCTGCATGTACAAAAATCCACGGTAGGTATCCTGCAGGCCATGTGTTCTGTGCATCATTGTGTTCTGTGCAGTTCATCCATTGAAACAGCCCTGCAAGGTTGTTTTCATTAGCCCCATTTTCAAGGTGGAAAAACTGAGGTCCATGGAAGTTAAGGAATTCACCTAAGGCACATGCTGAACCTCCAACGTCCACAGTGTGATTTATGGCAAAGATTAAACAAGATATTTCTGAGGCCAATCTAGATTCTTCGGTTGGGAGGTAGAAAATACTGGATGTCGTCTGGAAAGCCTGGAGATTCTGGAATGTGGACGGGCGGTGGGGAATCCTGACAGAGGGCCCTGCCTTGAGACAGGCCCCTCTGATGGGTCCTGGGTCAGGTCCTAGTTCAGGTCCTGCAAAAAAGCTGAGCAGGGAGTGGGAATGCAACCCAGCCCATGTCCCCACGCCAAGCCTGAGTCCTGGTACTGGGGGCTGCAGCCAAGAGAAAGGGGCATTTTAAAAAAATGTACAAGGCTTTGTGGGGTGTCCTTTTGTAAATAAGCCATGCAGAGGGGGTGCCCTTTTCCAATTCTCACACAAGCCCTATGGGTGTCAAGGGCCTGACCTGAGATTGCCACTTCTCTCCTAGCTGTCTCCCCCTTTTTATCGCATGCCACAGTGACAAAGCGTTCTCAGAGGTCTAAGGCAGCATGGAGTCTTCTAAGAAAAGGAACCTGAGGTTCATCCAGCTGGCCTTACCCCGCTCTGGGTGAGAAGCTGGGCTGCTTTCCTACTGTCTGAACCTAATCCGATCCTGTGTCTCCCTCTAATTGCCTCATGGGGCCGTGGGTCTTCCATCAACCTCCTGTGCCTGGCCGGGATATTCAAAAGTGCACCCCAAACTAGAGATGAGGGATGTGGACAAGGAATTCTGAGCCCATCCCATACACGCCCTGTTCTAGAGCTGGCTTAGTCATTCTTTCAATGGGGGCAGAAGGAGTTATGGGGAGTTTCTCAAACCAATGGAGGAAGTACATAGCGGCCATGTGGTGTCCGTGTCAAGAGCGCTTGGCTTCCCTGAGTTAGTTCCTCCTCTGTGAAATGGAGACAGTGTTGCCTGTTTCATAAGTAGATGTTCATGACTCAATGACGTAATGCATACAAGGTCCTCCGCACTGGCCTTTGATCATAGAAATGTGTTTTCTGCTAGGATTACTCTGCAGGGAGAGGAGAGAAGGGGTCAGGCGGCGGTGAGCTGTCCCTAGAACACGGTCAGAGAGGCAGGAGACCGCCCTCTCTGGGGAGAACCTTGGCAAGAAGCGGCTTTAGTTAATCTGGCCGCAAAGCCCACCTGCTGAAGAAGGACCTCCCTGTGGTGCCTTTGCCTTGGAGGCCCAGTTCTCGGGCTCTGGTTCTCTCTCTGTCTGTGACTGGCAGCTGGCGTGGCTCCCTCCCAGACTCTGGGAGGCAGCATTGCATAGGCAGTGGTCGGCAGACTCCTTAGTCAACAGAGCCAAATAGCAACAGTACCACGATGGAAATTCCTTTTGAGAGCCAAATTTTTTAAACGTAAACTTCTTCTAACGCCTCTTCTTCAAAATAGACTCGCCCAGGCCGTGGTATTTTGTGGAAGAGCCGCACTCCAGGGGCCAAAGAGCCGCATGTGGCTCGCGAGCCGCAGTTTGCCGAACACGGGCATAGAGGAAAGCATAATGGGCTGGAAAGGCAAAAGATCTGAATTCAGGGTGACTGAATCCACGAGGTACAGGAGGTGCAATGCCTAGTAACTATCATATTTGGGGACCCATAACATGTTTGACTTTCTTTTAAAATTAGAGATAAAAATTCAACTTTGAAGTCTAGGAAAATATTCTCATATATAATGTTCATATTTTCATCCTTAGTGTAGAAGCCATCGCACACATTCGCCAAGGTGCCAGTTACAGAACCAAAAAGAAGGAAGAGTTAGGAGCTAAGGCAGAAGACTTGGCATCAGCCCGTCCCTACCTTGTCCAGCTCTCCATGGATGTAACTCCATGATCTGAGTTTTCTTCATTCCTAAATTAGGAATCATTTCTTCCTGACAAAAATGTATGTAATGCCTTACAATTGACATATCTTCTCTCTTTGGGTGAGGTAGCTATTTTACCCCCCCCCCCCCCGTTTTATAAATGAGGAAATCAAGGTAGATTATATGTTTTGGTCAAGGTTATACTAGTAAAGGCAGCATGCAGTTCAAATTCAAGTCTTCTGGCACCCCATCCACAGTCCTTTCTGTCTTCCCTGAGAAGATTTCAAGTAAGGTCAAGGCCGAGCAGTCTGCTACAGAATCAGACCTAAAAATGCACTGAGTGCTCCCCTGGCTTTTCACCCAACGAAGGCTGAGACATGCATCCAGTGTTGTGTGAATGGGTGAGGAGGGTGACCCTGGGTGCAGGTAGGCACAGTAATGGTGGACAGGGGTTCAAATACAGACTCACGTTGAAGGGCCCTGAGACAAACTAAGCCCCAACAGATGCCAGCCCTTCCTTTGCCTTCTTGTCTTGTCAAAGCAACCTGGATTTGATTCAGACTCCACATCCTAGGCAGACAGCTTAAGGCAGTCTATTTAACCTTTGTGAGCCTACTTCCTAATCTGAAAAATGGAAATAGCAACAATAACCAAGCCCGTGACCGTTGCAAGCATAAGTAAGACGATTTCATGTTGGGTAGTTAGCATGGTGCCAGGCACATGGACATGCTTAAAAGTCCCTGCCACAGTAGGCAGTTGATGCTAGTTCCCTTCACCAAGCAGGGAACAGAGTCTTTCAAATGTCTTCGCAGTCTCCACAGTGCCCTCAATGTGTTAGAATCTTAGCCATATTTTCTGAAAGACAAGCACGTTCCTACCCTTCTATGAAGTAAACCATTCGCGAAGGGGTTGCTCTTCTGTAGGTAATTTTCTTGATGACTTTCTGTATACTTGTTAGTGCAGATTGGTTCCCTGCGGGGTTGCCCTCTGACTGTAAGTCAGGAGCCATGCGGATCATGAGGGTGATTTCAGGGGAGGGACTGGCCTGCAGCCAAATTGGGAAGAACCTCATAGGGAGCATGGAAATAGGGGGCCAAGAGAGACTAAGTATAGTCTGTCCCAGATGCTAGAAAAGAGAGCAGGGAGGTAGGAGCAGGGAGGCATTGGAGTCAAAATCAGTCTTGCGTTTGAAATCATTTGGACCAGCTTTACAGGAGAAAGAGCTGGTGAGAGAGAAGGGCGGGGCGGGGGGGGGGGGGGGGGGCGCGGATCTCAGAGGGAACCCATGCTCTCTAACATACAGAAATCTTTCTGTTTCCCCTGAAAGTCATCAAGAAATTTACTAATGGCGGACAAGAACAACTCCTTTATGGATGGTTTGCCTTTTAAAAGGGCAGAAAAGTTCTTCTCTTTCAAAAACTAGGGACATGGTCTTGGCAGTAAGAGTGGACGTCAAGGTAATTTGCGGGAGTTGGAAAATGGAGGAGTATCTTTGTAAGAGTGCCCTTTTTTCATCTTTATTGAATTTATTGGGATGTCACTGGTTCACAAAGCAGGTTTCAGGTGCACAGTTTCACAACACATCATTGTGTGTTCACCACTCCAAGTCAAGTCTCCTTCCATCACCATTCATCCCCTCTATACTTTCCTCCACTTCCCCCAACCCCCCTCCCCCAGCAATCACCACTGTTGTCCGTGTCCATGAGTTTTTTTCTCTCTTTTCTTTTTCTTTCTTGCTCAATCCCTCCACCACCACCTCATCCAGCCCCGTCCCCCACCCTGACATCTGTCAGCCTGCTCTCTTCCTAGGAATCTGTCTCTGTTTTGCTTGTTAGTTCATTTTGTTCATTAGATTTCACATATGAGTGAAATCATATGGTACTTGTCTTTCTCTGACTGGCTTGTTTCACTTAGCATAATGCTCTCCAGGTCCACCCATGCTATAACAAAGGGTAATATTTCCTTCTTATTTATGGCTGAGTAGTATTTCATTGTATAAATGTACCATAGTTGTTTTTTTTATCCACTTATCTACCGATGGACACTTGGTAATAGCCCCTTCTTGAAATAGGAAGGCAAGAGGCTAAGGTGTGTGAACTAGTATCATTTAGAATTCTTTGATTGCAAGCAACAGAAGCCAGCTTTAGCTATCTTAAGTCTGAAAGGAATTTATTGGAAGGATATGATCAAGTGGCTCATGGATCTCAAGAGAATGTTGGCAAAATACACTTGAAAAGGCTAGGACCTGGACAGCTTTGGGACCCCAGATAACAGGAAGTATTTGAAAGTCTCCTCAGGGCCCTTCTGCCAGAACAACTTCAATCTTTTTATCACTTCTGCTCAAGTGTGAAAGAGTCAAACTTGCCTTAGTTCAACCATGCAGCCACCAGGAAGCTCTGAAAAGTGCCAGGACAGGAAAGCATGGATGGCTGAATAAGATCACTGCTTGTTCTGGGGTTGGTCTGGCACTGGAGACAGGCAGGCCAGGAATGAGTGAACCTTGGGAAGTGCAAAAGGTCGTTAAGGATGTCCTTGAATGTTCATAAGTTGCCTCTGAGGGTTTGAAGGGAGCACCAGTGGAGGAAGGAAAGAGGAATTAGACCTGGGAGAAATGGTCACGTTGACTAAAGCTTTATCAGGAAGGTTTGCTGTCCATCTGTCCGTGTGGGAAAGGGGTATGTACTTGCACAGAGCTCTCAGAGAATGTGTGTTCCTGCATTGGGGATATTTAAAAGTCATGTCCTCCCTCTTTTTGTAGTCATCAAAAGAAAACACAGTGGATAGGACTATGCAGTATTCATGAACACCTTGAGCCTGAAAATGAAGACCTCACCATTCTGTGATCATGTGAATTCATCCATAAAGCATTAAGACACTAATGTGTGTGCACTAAGACAGCCCTGAAAATTAATGCAGTTTCATAAGGCTAGTGGCAAATTGAGGTGAGGGTGGGGGAGGCCAATGCTAAAAGAAATTAAAGTGAAAAATGAACATACATGGAAACTACACTACTCCTTCCTTCTAAATGTGGGTTTGACTGTGAAGGTTGTAAATTTGGGGGGGGGGGGTAGAGTTGATTATGAAACTTGGGAATCATGGGGAGAGCCACCCCCACTCCCCAGCTGCTCTCATTTCCAACTCAGCAGTCAGCCCAAGTGCTGGGCAAATTTGAAAGAATTTCTGCCCTAGAGATTAGAAACCAAACTCCAGGCTGGTCACCTCCCCTTCGTGCCTCCCTTTGCCAGGATACAAGGAGCTTAGTCGTCTGATGAGGGACAAAGGGGTATTGTTGAGGGGAGCCTGGTTATGAGAGGCTTTGCAACTAATAGCTTTCATGCTGCTATCTAAGCCATTCTGCCCGGGGGACACTGCGTGCCTGTCCCCACTCCACTGTATCAGTTCAAAGAGAAATTTCAGCCAGGCGCAGTGATTGCAGAAGGATATCTGGGGATTTGGCAACATTAATAGGTTAAGATTTCCTATCAGGACATCTCATCCAAGTCTCAATGCCTGGCCCGCACTAGGTCCTGGGATGGGTTCGAGTGGAATAATCTTTCTTTTTGTAAATCTGAGTCAAAAAGTTTCTCCCACAGGAGCTGGCTGAGAGGCAGCCCAACCTTGGGGTGGGGTAGGGGTGTAGGTTGCATCCTCGAGGTTAGGATAAAACCCGTTTCAATTCTTTCCACCCTCCTCATCTAGGCCCTTCTAGGAGAATTCTGCCACCTTCAGAAAGGCTGCAGAAGCCCGATGGGTGAATGCTCCCAGAGACTCTGTCTTGTCTGGGGAATTAGTTCGCTCGAGTTGCCCTGTTCGTCTCAGACGCTAATTGATTAACAAGTAGGTATTTAGTGTCTTCTCTTCCCTAGTGCTGCGCCGTGGCAAAGAACTTGCTATCCAATTCAGCAACCATTAATGTGTCGTGTACTGTACTAAGGATGAGGGTCAGACAGGTAAAAAGATTGAGAACTGTCATATGGAGATGGGGACAATACACAACGGTCTTACCCACACTCCCAGGGATTGCTTTCAATGTTGCGCCTCCCATGCCGAGGGAGGTGCGTGATTGCTTGTGTTCTATGATGGGGCTATTTCTATGTCTGGCTTTATAGCTACCACACTCTATTTGTCAAGTAAACTTCCAGGCTTTGGCTCAAAACTGACCAGTATTTGCACATTTACACACCTCTTTCTGTCAAAAGAATCTTTGCCCCTCTTTCTTGCCCACAGCTTAGGTCAAGGTTTGCTTCCTCTTATGTCCTTCAGCAAGACACAGCCCTAGGAAGGGGGCAAGGCCATCTTTGGTGGATTTTTCCAAATCTGTGGGCAGTCACGTCAGGCACAGAGGACTGTAACCTCCCAGGGAGTACAGTAGATGGGTCTAGGGACAGGAAGGGCAGATGGTGGGGTTTCTACTAACACAGGAGAAGGACACGGACGTGCTCAGTGCCCTGCTCTGGAGCTGCGTGTCTGTGCTCGGATGCATAGCCTATGAAGGAAACCGGTTGCTCAGGGCCTCATCTCCATCCAGTAGGTGTCCTTCTGGGCGTTTCTGTGATGGAGATAACTACTATAGCATATCCTTGAGCTTTTACTATCTAAATCCCAGTTGGTGTTCTAGGAAGACAGGGCCCAGTGGGTCCCACTCCCTGTCCTAACGGCCGCTTGCCCACTTGGAATAGAGCTGAATGATGTTCCAGACACTAAGAATGTCAAAGGAAGGGTCAGGAGGTCTCCGGTGCTGCAGTGATGGGGCGTGGAGGAACGTGGGAGGGCGTGGGAGAATGAGAAGGGGTATAGGGAAGGAAGACGGCTCCAGACCTTCTCCTTGAACTCATTTACCGCACTGCTCCCTCTCAGAACCTCACGAAGTCAGGCCTCTGGACTACACCCAACTAGCTTCACGTTCCTTCTTTCCTCAAAAGGAGAACATGGCTGAATACGGCATTTCCCTTGAAGGATGTAAAATGGGTTTGGATTAGAACTAGGCCCAACTTAACTCTGTTTCCAGACTTGTGTCTGCTCCTTCAAGACCTGGACAACTGCCAGACCACAAGAACATGGTGTATAATAGGAATCCAGTAACGCTGTTGTGGTCATAGCTTAATTGCTCTGAAGAGGTAACAGAGATCCAGCAATATGAGTCCCTCTGATCAGAACACTGATCCCCCCCACTCCCTCAGGTCTCCACTTGGCCATATCCCTCCCCAAGATTTTAACCAGTTAGAGGCAGTTACTCCAAGGGAATGGCATTAAACGTAAGGGATAGAAAGTTCTGAGGGCAAATTCAGACTCTTTGACAGGCAGATTGTGGCTTTATTGAGTTATTTCTCAACTTCCCTGAATCTCAGTTTTCTACTTTACTGGTGAGATCAATACTTTTAAAACATTTTAATAGCTTTCTTAGAAAAAATGATTCATACTCCTTATAAAACATTTCTATAATATAGAAAAGAACAAAGCAGAAACTAAAAGCATTCAACCAAATTTCTATACCCAAAGATAATTGCTGTTGATGTTTGAAAAAAAGATACTCTACCCATATTTATATACATAGATATACATCTAGTTATATATATATACATACATACCATTCTACATAAAATAAGCCATGTTATACATACTTTTCTAGAAATTGTTTCACTTGAAATTAAGTAATAAATATCTTTCCATGTCACTAAATATAATTCTTCAACATAAGTTTTAATGGCTGCAAAGTATTTTATTTTCTAGATGAATCATAATAATTTACTTAGTAGGTTGAAATAGATGGATATTTAAGTTGTATCTTTTTCTCTATTTTGTTATTATTGCTGCTAATAAATATTGGGAACAATATATTCCTGTCAACCATCCTTCTGCTAACACAGACTGTGAGGAATATTGAATGATGTACCTCAAGAAAGGACACAAGTGAAAAAACCATGCCAGTGAAAGCAGGGGTTTAAAGTGGAGAGCCCTAGCTGGTTTGGCTCAGTGGATAGAGCGTCAGCCTATGGACTGAAGAGTCTTGGGTTTGATTACGGTCAGGGACACATGCCTGGGTTGGCTGTGCGTTTGATCCCCAGTAGGGGGTGTGCAAGAGGCAGCCTATTGATGAATCTCTCTCATCATTGATGCTCCTATCTCTCTCTCCCTCTCCCTTCCGCTCTGAAATCAATAAAAGTATATTAAATAATAGTAATAAAATTATGTGGAGGGCAAGGTCCTAGAAAAATTTTAGTGATTCTCACCTCTATAAATGACTTCCCATCTCAGGAAGTCTGCACAGTACTATCTCACTGGCTTTGAGTGGCAAGTGTATTTAGAGAAATTTCTTACTCTGAGTATTCTAGTGGATTTATTTCAACACTAATATTTTGTTTAGAAACAAACAACCTCTTCCCAAGAGTATGTTTTGTTCCAGAGAACCTGTGTGTACATAGGAATGATCCTAATGCCCCACAGGGAAATTCCTGCTTTCAGGATCAGATCATTCTAGAAGACAACCGAGAGTGTCCCCAATGGCCAGTGGGACAATGTGTAGTGTTTGAGCAATGCCGGTCAGTTTCCTACCCTAGGAAGCTATGTTCTGCTCCATCCCAGCCTCCCTTCTTATGTACGAGGCCTGTCTGTAGGCACCACCTGGTTCCTTTAGGTGAGCTCCATTCCGTAAAGGGAAACGGACTAGTAGTGCCTCCTTTGGATGTGGCTCACAAAATTCGGAAGTTGGATATGCGGAAATTCCTTTCTTTTAAGGTACACTGTGCACACCACTTCTCTGTAAACTCCAAGGCTCACTCCCACATGAACAAAGCTCCCAGTAAGTGGATTCCCTCACTATCCTGCGCTGAGCAGTTTGGTTCCAGCTCTATGTCCTATCACTTAATCTGTGGCAAAGCAAAGGTGATCCTTAACCTTTTGCACTCGGATGTCGAGTGTGACTCGACACTGTTAGCATCGGTAGCAGCTCGAGAAAAAAGCAAGCGAGTGCAAAGGGTTAATCCACGGCTTGGACTTTGCCCGGAAGAGACTCTTCCAGTCCCTTGCCCTTATGGCATGACTGGGTGACATGGAATAAGTGCCCAGCTGGTGGTCTATGCATTGCTGGAGCCAGGCATCCAAAGCTGGGAAGGGGGAGGATGTTCTTTCCATCTTCCCTACTTCACCCCAGTCTTAATACCGTGAGATTTTCCAATCCCCTTTCCTGAAACTATGCAAAATTGAACAGGAACAAAGTATGCAGAGTTTAAAGTCTCCACTTTAGGCAGAGATTAAAGGCCCACTAACCACCTTTGAGGTGACTAAAGCACGCTGTGGTCAGATCAGAAGGGAATAGATCTGGCCCTAGGTGTGGATGGGAGTAGAAATGCTGGGGCTCAGGCCCCTTTAAGAAAACAAGCCATCCTAGGTGTCAGACAGGGGGGTGCTAGACTCATCAGGGTGATCACTTAATATAAATGTATAATCACTGTGTTGTACACCTGAAATTCATATAATACTAGAGGCCTGGTGCATGAAAATTCATGCACTGGAGGGGGGGTCCCTCAGTCCAGCCTGCCTCCTCTCACAGTCTGGGAGCTCTCAGAGGTGGGAGGCAACCTGGCGATCAGGGAAGCAACGCCCCCATCACACCTCTGCTGCAAGCCTCGGCCGGCCCTGGTTATCTGAGCCTCAGCCGGCCCTGGGCGGCTGGGCAGCCGCCATCCGAGGCTTGCCTGTGCCTCAGGCCGGCCCTGGGCACCGCCATCTTGTGGCTGTGGGCATCACCATCTTTGAGGGCGTGGCAGTCATATTCCCTCCTTATTGGCTGTGGGTGCTGCCATCTTTGTGAGAGTGTGACGGTCAATTAGCACATTCCCTCCTTATTAGATAGGAAGGATTGTGTGTCAACTGTAACTGAAAAAAGTTTTCGAAAAAAGCCACCCTGACCACTAGATGGCGCTGAGAGATAGCCTGCGATGTCCCAGCAGGTCAATGGTCACGACCAGGACTTTGATAGGGAAGACAGGTTATGTCATCTGCACTAACCCCCCTTCACAAAAAGGATCTAGCAAAGAGAGCTCCCAATAGGACATGAGCCCTGACGCTTCCAGTAAAAACCCTGAACCTGAGCATGATGATCAGAAGCACCAGATGAAGGCCTGATTGGTCAAAGGAGATAACAGACCTATTGGTTTCACACCGAGACACTGAGGGAAGGAAGGGGGAAGAGCTGCAATGGCTGCGTCCTCTGAATCTATTCATGCATTTCCTGTCTTCCCTTCTCTGTGAATCCTGGAGCGCTGGTTGGCTCACTCTTGTGGCAACCACTCAGCCGGGAAGGCACCCTGTGGAGGGGTGCGTGCATCCCTGAAGCAAAGGAAACACTCTCACAGCCCTACGTGCAGGTCCCCACCCCAGACGGCAGGCCACTTCCTGTCAGGTGAAGCAGCTGCTTCCAGGAGGAGAGGCAGAGAGGCCCTCCAAGGTCCGGTTCGCCCTGGAGTGAGCCACCTACTCTCCCACACGCTCCCTCCCCTGCATCCTGGCCCACAGTGGACACTTCCCAAACATGCGTTAAATGCATGAAAGCAGAACCCTGGCTCACCAGCCCACTCACACTGCTCGACTCTGGGACCAGCTGGTGGGAAACTCAGGCAGAATTGAGTGTGGGGGTAAAGTAGGGGTGGGGGGGGGAGACTTTTCTCTCTCTCAGCTTGGGTCTGTCATCAGCGGCAGAGATAATAATGGCCAGCCTCTATGGAGTACTAACTAAATGCCAGTCCTGAGCTGCGTGCCAGAGCTGGGATTTGAACTCTAGAAGTAGGACCCCAGGGGCCAAACACGGTCACCTTGAGAATTCAAGTGTCTGGGACTGCTACACACAGGACACAGAAGAAGGAGCCGAGGTGCCAAACCAGCTCCCTGGTTGGCCTGAGTTTCCTTGGCTTCTCAGAAGCTGGCGTCTCCCCCCACACGGGCTCTCCCAGCTGCTTTAGAACCAGCCTGCTACTTGGATCTGGGCCCTGCGCAGCCCTCCTGTGAGCAGCCATTGTTTACGATGGAGATAAGACAGCTGGTTGAAAACCATGATGCTACTAGTATAATTTGTAAAATGATCTAGAATCCCAGTCAGAAGTCTAGATTTACCCAGTCCTCATTCCCTGAGTTCCATCAGCTCCCAACTTAGCTCCCATTTCTCCCTCCCTGCCGTCTCCCCTGCCCCTTTTTCACCTCCCCTTACTGAGCCCCCCTCCTCCTGACTCTCTCCTGCTTGGGGAGCCCACAGCTGCACTGGACAATCATTTCACACTGATGTATGTTGTCATTACATCAGCTCTACCCAGTTCTCCTCCACTGTTGTTGCTCTCTGAGAAGATCACGGAGTGTTAGAGATGATGTATGACAAACCAGTCACTGCCAGGCACCCTACTGGTCCTAAGGACCATGAAAATACAGATCCCTGGGCCTGCTGATCCCAATGCCCGGGATCTGAATCCATATTCTAATCAGTGCCCCCAGGATTTTATGACGTGAGGTTAGATGGAGAATCACTGCCTACCTTCTCATTGGAGTCCTTCTCCACCAGACCCTCCTTCCACCCATTCCTCTTTTGTTAGTTTCCAAGCCCCTAGTCTTTGGGCATCTTGCTAGTCCTTTACCCCTTTAATACTTTCCTGGCCTTTCTAGAGACCCCATGTCCCAACCCCATTTGTTTTCTCTGAACTGGGCTCTGGGCTCCAAAGAGATCCCTCCTGACTCACTGAGGCCCTCCTAAATTAAGCACCCATTGCCTTACCAGGTGCCTATGATATGCCAGACACTAGGGACGACCCTTTATCTCCACCTTCACAACCACCCTGCAAGGAACGAATTCTGTTTCCTGCTTTGCACATGAAGAACACCCCCCAAACCCTCCCCCGGCATCATCCACCTGGCTCTCTGGCTCCAGAGCCCACAGCTGCCCCGAACCGATCATTTGCAGTGATATGTGTGGTCATTGCATCTGTTCTTCCCCATAATCCCTGCTGGGAACAGCCAGGATCCAACGGCAGGCGTGCCTGGTTCGAAAGCCTGTGCCCTGAGTTGACTGGTCACACTGTTTCTTCACACAGTGTCTGGGAAATGGTAAATATTTGTTAATGAGCAACTGAAGGAATAAGTGAAAGAAGAGTCCATGCTCAAAGTTAGGACATCTCTCCCTCCCCCAACATACACACACATACACATTCACACACACAGAATTCTGCCTCTGGGCCACCTCGTTTTCTTCCTACACTTTGCATGTCTGACCACCGCCCTCCCAGTCCCACTTGGACGGTGACTCTGAGCCTCTCTGAGTGGTTGCCCTGGCTGCTTCCAGAGAATCAGCAGAACTAGCCTCCTGACTCCTCTGTAACCCAAGAGCCCCCAAGCTTTGCCCCTAGCTCTGGGCACAGGGCTGGACCAGGACTGACCAGGGCTCCTGGGAATCTGAGGCCCCCTCCCCCTTCTCCTCTTTCCTCTCCCTCTTTCCCTTTACTCTCTTTCCAACAGCAACAGAACCAGGCCCTGAAGACAGAAGAATGGGTGCTTAATTTAGGAGGGCCTCAGTGAGTCAGGAGGGGTCTCTTTGGAGCCCAGAGCCCAGTT
The DNA here is from genome assembly GCF_951640355.1 of Cnephaeus nilssonii. NCBI lineage: Eukaryota > Metazoa > Chordata > Mammalia > Chiroptera > Vespertilionidae > Cnephaeus > Cnephaeus nilssonii. Next base: position 82,005,113 of record NC_137075.1, read on the forward strand.
CAGAGAAAACAAATGGGGTTGGGACGTGGGGTCTCTAGAAAGGCCAGGACATGGGGAAAATGAATTGGCAAACAAGCGTGTCACCAGTTCTCCTAGTTCTTTTTGTCTCTCTGGCCATCTTGCTTATCTATGGCAATCTTATAACAAAGAGAACGCCTTGGGAACAGATACCACCTCTGACGCAATAGAGCAGATACCTGGAAACCTAGTAGAGTAGCTGGTAAACATTAATCCTCCAGCAAATATTTGTTCAAGGAGTAACAAAAGCTACCCTTTATATAGAACTTGCTACTGTACCAGACATTGTATTATCTCATTGAATCCTTTCAACAACCCTAACAGTTAAGAATTACTGTCACCATTTTACAAATAAGAAATGAACGCAGAAAGTACTTATGCAAGCCCCCCCCCCCCCGGCTCCCCGCCGCCCCCCCCCCCCCCCCCGGGGATTACATCAGCACAGAAATGGTAAAGCTGGGATTGAACTGAGGTCTGGTCAGTTTCAAGGTCCCCATTCTTTCCAACGGTGCTGCCTAGGGAGCCAGGCACAGATTCTGTAGGAACGTGTTCAGTCCAAACTATTGGTGTGTGTATATACCCTGACTCTCCGCGCAGCCCTAGAGTGGTTGGTTAGTTAGCGTCTGAAGCACTCCAATCAGGAATCCATACTCTAGAGGGTGGTTACATAAACACTTCAACCGTCATCCAACTCTACGCAGCGGGCTGAAGGTGCTTGAGGGATGCTAGAAACAATCCTCTGTTGGTGACATAAGTGGTTTTCAAACTATGGAGAGAGCCAGAAAGATGCTTTGGGCCCTCGCATGAATGATGTGCACAAACCAGGTAGGCCAACTCCCCGGCTCCCTTGAGGATTGTGGGGCTTTTTGTGCCTGCCTGCTAATAAATGTTTGTATATTTGCCAGACTTTGGCCTCGGCCATTTTTAATATCCCACCTGTAGGAAGGGACAAATGGCCTCCACTCACCTCTCATCTCCAGTGGCTGCAAATAGATGAGCCTGAATTTCGGGTTCAATCAATCCCAGGTCGGGGCGCATACGGGAAGCAACTAATCGATGTTTCTCTCTCACATCCATGTTTCTCTCTCTTCTCTCTCTAAAATCCGTAACATCAGCCCTTGCTGGCTTGGCTCAGTGGATAGAGCGTCAGCCTGTGGACTGAAGGGTCCCAGGTTCAATTCTGGTCAAAGGCACATGCCCAGGTTGCGGGCTCAATCCCCAGTAGGGGGGCATACTGGGGATCCCCAGTAGGAGGCAGCTGATCAATGATTCTCACTCATCATTGATGTTTCTATCTCTTTCTCCCTCTTCCTTCCTCTCTGAAATAAAAAAAATAATAATAAAAAAATTTTTTTAAAAAAGAAGAATGTTTCACTCTCTGGCCAATAAAAGGATTTTTTTTTTAAAATCACATTCTTGGGTGAGGACTAAAAAAAGAAAAGAACTTGACAATTGCCAAAGGGCCACATTGGCCCAGACCTGTTCCCAGTGAGTGTCCGTCCAGGCCTCATCCTCCCCTCAGAAGAGAGAAGGAGGCCCTCAGTTTCAATGACCCAAGTGACCCTTGGACTCTGGGCACATGGTGGCTTTCTTCCTCTCTCTCTGCTGTAAGGCCACTTATAAGAAGCTAACACCTGCCAAAACCGGTTTGGCTCAGTGGATAGAGCGTCGGGCTGCAGACTGAAGGGTCCCACGTTCGATTCCGGTCAAGGGCATGTACCTTGGTTGCGGGCACATCCCCAGTGGGGGTTGTGCAGGAGGCAGCTGATTGATGTTTCTCTCTCATTGATGTTTCTAACTCTCTATCCCTCTCCCTTCCTCTCTGTAGAATATCAATAAAATATATTTTTTTAAAAAAAAGAAGAAGCTAACACCAAGCGGAACGAGCTGTAGGTGTGGTGGGTACCATTTCTCCAAGGATCCTTGCAGGGGTCTGGGGGTCAGAGCCTTCCCAGCAGGCTTCCCAGACCCCTGGCCTCCCCAGCCCTTCTTGCTCTCCTCCCTCTCCCACTACAGCACCAGCCCAAGATGGGGCCCAAGGTGGGGCCCAAGATGGCTTTTTCTTTACTTCAGTTTTACAAAGTCCCCCTCTGCTGTGGTAACTCCCTCATAATCCTACCTTTTTCTCCTACTCTCAAATCCTCTGACCTGAAGGTAGCTGGGCTGACGAAATCATTTCTCCCTTTACAACAAGACATATGGAGCCAGGAAGCAAGGAGATGATTCATCCAAGCTTAGAGTTGGGCATTGAGGGGCGCACCTGGGACAACTTAAAAATCATCTACCATAAATGAGGGGGGGAGAAGATGGGGACTTAGGTGTCAGTCAGCTGATGTCATTGTCTGGATTTGGCCAGAGGCCATAATTTGACTCTCAGCCTCAGTTCCTCTATACGGCCCCTCAGAAGGGCCATATAGAAAGTGCCATAAGACAGAAAGATCACAGGAAAAAGACAGTGACTCAATCATTCCAACCCTTAATCTCAGGTTTCAGTTGGGGTACGCCAGCCTAGAGGTCATAGGGATTCATTCCTGAGGTGGGGTGGGGTGGTGTGGTTCAGGGTGATATAGGAGCCAGGTCTCATTGGAGTCAGAACAGCTGCCTCTGCTGATTGGGGACCAGTGGGGTTGTTAGAGAGGACACCAGAAACCCAACCAGAGTTGCAAGAGGTGGGGGAGTTGCTGGTGGCCAGCATGGGGTGGCAGGGGTCAGGCAGAGGAGGCAACATCAGCAGCGGTGGCTGGTGGGACAATCCTGGTGTCAGATGGGGAACTGCTTGCCTGTGAGCAGCCCTCATGCCTGGTTATTGCCTACCTACAACCCCCGAAGAATGCCAGCGTCTAGGGCTGTGGGAGTCACTCTCTCGCTGGAGCAGAGGCGGGGACGAGCCCATTTTCTTCTAACCATCCATTCACTCTGGTGAGTAGTAGCTAGGAACTAATAAAAATAAATAGAAGCTGGCCGAAACCGGTTTGGCTCAGTGCATAGAGCGTCGGCCTGTGGACTGAAGGGTCCCAGGTTCAATTCCGGTCAAGGGCATGTACCTTGGTTGCGGGCACATCCCCAGTAGGGAGTGTGCAAGAGGCAGCTGAATCGATGTTTCTCTCTCATCGATGTTTCTAACTCTCTATCCCTCTCCCTTCCTCTCTGTAAAAGAACAATAAAATATATTTTTTAAAAATAAACAGAAGAGCTATAAAACTCAGCTATAAAGAACATTATTGGGACAGCTGGGGACATTAGACTATGTCTTGCATCGAACATGATAGTATTGCATCAGTGTTAAATATTCTAAGTGTGATATTAGTGTGTTCACCCTTGTTCTTAGGAAGGTACATGCTAAATATTCAGGAGCAAAAGGTCGAATAATTGTGTAAAAAGGGGGAATAAAAAAGTGGTATGAAAAAAGGAGATAAAGTTGTATACAACTAATTATCAAATGGGTGAGAGACAGAGAGGGAAAGAGAGAGAGAAAGTGGTAATATGTTAACAGTTGGTAAATCTAGGTGAAGAGTATATGGGTAATTTTTTGGTAACTTCTGTAGATTTGAAATTTTCAAAATAAAAAGTTGGGAGGAAAGTTTGAGGAAAAAAGAATAGCTATCACTTATTGAACAATAATTGGATCCCAAAATTTATGTAACTCTTTTATCTGATTTAATTCAGAGAGAGACATTACCATTCTCATATTAAAGTTAAGGAAACTGGTTCCCAAAGAGGCTAAGGAACTTGCCCAAGTTTACAGAGCTGGGACTGAAACAGACCTCAAAGCAGGGGGCAGTCACACAGAGGAGTGTGGTTAGGGGAACTAACCTCTAACACTTTCTTGAGCCTTTCTGTGCGTTAGCAATGTTCTAAAACTGTCCGTGCACATCAACTCATTTAATGCTCCCTTCCTAAAAGCTGTGTTCTTTGTGAAAAATCACTTCACTGGGGGGTGGGGGGTGTAGCAGGGAATGAAGGGCGAATCACACACATTGATAGAAGTGTAGGTTGGTGCAGTCTCCTTTGAGAGTAAGTTGGCAGCATCTGTTGGAATTTAAAATTCCCATTGTGTTTAGAGCCAGTAATTCCACTTCTAGGTATTAAACCTTAAAGATAGTCATATATGTGGGACAAGAAGTATGTACAAAGAATGTACAAAGACATCATTGCAGCAAGATATATAATAATAGCCAGAGATTGAAAACATCCTAAATATCCATCATTAAGAATATTAGGGGACCATTAAAAATAAGGCGTCTCTATTTGTGCTGATATGTCACACTCAGAGTCAACAAATGGAAATGTCAGGGGAAAAAAGCAAGGGATATTTCCTAGTGTTGAAAGAAGGATATGAATACATATGCATTTATGAATACATGAATACTTATGCATGCATAAATATCTTGAAAGGATACACACAAAACTAATGACGGCCCTGGCCGGTGTAGTTCAGTGATTAGAAAGTTGACCAGCATACCAAAGGGTCTTGGGTTCAATTCTGGTCAAGGGCACATACCTGGGTTGTAGGTTCTATCCCTAGCCCATATACAACCAATCAATGTGTATCTCCCACATCAGTCTCTCTCTCTCTCTCTCTCTCTCTCTCTCTCTCTCTCTCCTTTCCCTCTCCTCCTACTCTTTCTAAAGATCAATGGAAAAAATATCCTCGGGTGAAGATTAATAAAAAAAGATACCAAACTTACAACAGTAGTTGTATTTGGGGAGGAGTGATGTGATGCGGGGGGCAAGGGAGAGGGTGGGAGGAAGACTTTTCATCGTTAGCCCTTCCGTATTATTTGAAATTTATACTATGTCATGAATACCAATTCAGTGAAGGAATCTATGAATGAATGAATCTCCCTTACAAACGGCAGACGACTTGCTTTTGGGCTTCCTTAGGCAATTTCCAGAGCGTTGAAGGGGACAGGAGAGGCCAGCGTCCCAGACTGGAGCTGACCTGTCCCAATCTCCAGGAGCTGTGAATCTATTTGCAAGTTCAGCCCCAGGAGTCCAATTGGCCCAGTTGAACTTTCACCCTTGGCCACCTGAACTACTGGGACCATCTTTTCATAATGTCTGGGCTCTCAAAACTGTGCATGAGAATCACCTGGGGAACTTGTTAGCTGGGCAATTTGCCAGCTTACCTCCAGAGATTCAGATTCAAACGTGGGGTGGAGCCAGGGGATCCTTCACCACCACCTGGACTGAGTCTCTTTATTAAAAAGCCCCTTTGGAGAATCCGGTCCTGGTGGTGTTTGCCTCTGTTCATTCCTTTGGGGAGGAAAGTTTTTACCCCATTCCCACCTACCCTAAAATTGAGTGATCCACACACCCCCTCACCCCCTCGTGTAGGATTATACTGGTGAGCTGAGGGACTAAGCCCTTGAAGAACAAGGGTGCACTGAAGAATGCCATAGGCAGTGTCCGGTTTGCCTTTCTGCCTTCTGGGCCGGCTCCTTTAAATAAGTAAATACATACATACATACATACATACATACATACATACATACATACATACGCAGGCAAGTTACCGTGGGCTGCGGTGACTTTTTTTTTTTCTTTTCTTTCCAACTTACAAGTCAGAACATTGGTCCCCGTGGGACAGATTGTTTGCAATTAGAACTTGGGCTTAAACATCCGGGCGTTGAAGTTTTCACAGGTCGCCAGACCCAGACTGGAACCTCCTTTGGCGGTGGTGGTGCTCGGGGTCTGGTCTTGCGCCCTTCCTGCGAGGGTGCCACGCTCGCTGGGAGCAGGACATACCCAGGGGCGCCCTCGCCGCCCCTTGTGGCAGCTGGTGGCGGCCTCCGCAGAGAGCTCGGGGACGGGGATCGGGAGAGCCCCCCGCCCACGGGCCCCACCGCCCGGGACGGGACGCGACGGGACGAGCGGAGCGGAGCGGAGCGGAGAGGTGGGAGCCGGAGCCTGCTGAGGTCATTTCCTGTGCCCGTCCGCGGGCCGCCGAGCCCCGCCGGCGCTCTGCCTTTAAGCGGCGGGCGGGGCGGAGGGAGCGCGACGGAGCGTTGAATGGGGCGCGGGGAGGTGCGGCTCGCCTCGCCTCGCCTTTGTGCGGCCAGCCTGCGGGCACCCCTCCAGGCCCCAGCCTCTCCCCGCCCCGCCCACCCCGACCCCTGCTGCCGAGGAACGGAGACCCGGCGGCCGCTGTGGACGAAAACGACGCAAGGTCAGCGGCGGACGCGCGCGGAGGGCGCGCGGGTGCCGGGTGCGCGGCGGGGGTACCCGCGAGCTTGCCGGAGGTGAGTGGCACCGCGCGCCCCTCGGGCAGGGATGGGCTGAGGGCGTGCGCCGGCCCGGAGGGTGCTTGGCTGGGCGGGGAGGGCCGGCTCCCTGCGGCCGGAGGGCGATTCTGGAGCAGGTGCCTCTCCACCTGGAACCGAGCTCCCAGCCGCCGGGAGCGCCGGGAGCCGCGCGGGGCAGGCAGACCTGGGAACGCACGGGGAGGCGAGGCGTAGCCTTTCTGGGGAAGACCGGGATTTGGGACCGGCTGGATCCAGTTGCTCCCGGGAGGGGCCCTCGGAGCGTCCCTTTGCAGGCTTTCCGCTGCGTTGCCTGTGCTCTCTCTCCGTTTCACCCCTCCCTCTACCCTCCCCACCTCATCTCCGATTTTTCTCTTCTGTGATTTCTCGGTGGTTCTCTTAGGGCTCCTAGAGGCAGGTCAGCCGTGCAGAAAAGAAAACAAGTTGGGCGTCAAGTGACACCAAGAGCTTTGTGTCCTACGAGCCTCAGACAGGAATCGGTCACTGGGGGCCCGGGGGCCTCAACGGGGGGGGGGGGGGGGGGCGCGGCATAGGCATGAAGACCCTCATCGGAGAGTAGAATCCGCCCTCTGTTGGATCTCTCCCCACCAGGACATCTCCATAAGCTTTTACTATGAATCCACCTCATAAAAAACTCTTCCAGGCAGAGCCGTAGTTCCAGCTAAAACTTCTGCTTGAAAGATCATTTTAATAACTATTTCAATGGAAAAGTCATGGGTTCCTTCATCAGACTTTTTGGGACTATATCTGATATGGGCCAGACACTGTATATGGTAGCATCACTTAACACTGTATAAAACACCGACCCCAGTGTTTCTACATATTATTATCTCCATTTTACAAGAGAGGAAACACCCAGAAAAATTATTTGCCCAAGTTCATATAACTAAAAAGTGGAAGAGGCCAGACCCAAACCCAAGCTTCCTAAATTCCAAGGGGTTTGGTCCACTGTCCAGTCACCCTCCCTCCAGTAGGCTGCTGGGGGGGAGGGGATCTGCTCAGAGTTGGGTTACGGTGGGGTACACCCTGTGCTCCCCAACTCATTAAAACTAACAGCTGAGAAAATGGGATGCCCCTGCCCCCTTCAGGAATCACCAGCCCAGAGGGAGAAGTTTGTACCTTCCACTCTACTCCCCTCCTCCCCCTGCGCGCCCCCTCCTAGTCCCTTCTTGTCTCCGTGAGGCTGCGAATCTGTGTGCAGAAGCTGTGCTCCCTGTGGGCGGCACGGTGCCTTCTGCGTGCTGTGCTGACGGCAGGGTGCCTCATGCTCCTGATCCAGGTGCCTTCACAGCAGCCTGGCTGCTGAGCCTCCAGCCGGCATTCTCAGGCCAGCCCAGCAGAGCCCTCTCTCCCTTCCGTCAAAAACTAAGTCACAGCTGCCCCCTCCCCTCCTCTGTGGAGAAATGGGCACTTGTTGTTGGCTGGAGTAGGAATTAGAATAGCCTCAAAGGAGGGCAGTTTGGCCATTTAAAAACGTAAATTGCTTAACCCTGCAATTCCATGTCTAGGACTTTGTCCTTCGGATATATTCTGATGTGTATACTCACTGAATATTCATTGCAGCATTGTTTATTTTAACAAAAGGTTTCAAACAACCAAATGCCAAATAAGAGACTCGTAAATACAGTCATGCACCACTTAACGATGGGGGTATGTTTTGACAAATGCAGCGGTTGGCGAGTTTGGCGATTTTCCGATTTCATCGTGTGCGAACATCACGGAGTGCACTTAAACAAACCTAGGTGGTAAGCTTACTACACACTAGACCCGTGGTCGGCAAACTGCGGCTTGCGAGCCACATGCGGCTCCTTGGCCCCTTGAGTGTGGCTCTTCCACAAAATACCATGGCCTGGGCGAGTCTATTTTAAAGAAGTGGCGTTAGAAGTTTAAGTTTAAAAAATTTGGCTCTCAAAAGAAATTTCAATCGTACTGTTGATATTTGGTGCTGTTGACTAATGAGTTTGCCGACCACTGCACTAGACTATTGCTCCTAGGTTATAAGCCTGGACAGCATGTGACTGACTATACAAAACATGAGATTAAATCAATCACAAGACAAAGTGAGGCCATTAAGAGACTTTAATAAGTAGAAAGAGTACAGTCTAAAATAACAATAAAATGTATTGTGTAGTAAATACATAAACCGGTAACATAGTTGTTATCACCCAGTGTTATGGACTGGACATGATTGTATGTGCTGCACTTTTCTACGACTGGCAGTGCCGTAGGTTTGTTTACATCAGCATCACTGCAAACATGAGTCATGTGCATTATGACGACAATGACATACCTAAGCGAAAGGAATTTTTCAGCTCCATTATCTTTTGGGAACCGTTGTACATGCACTTCATCACTGACTGAAGCATTATTATGTGGCACATGACTGTAAAATCATGTAGTAGCCACACACTAGAATACAATAAAGCTGTTAAAAAGCATCGAGGGGAAATGTGTATTGATACAGGAAGAGATGTGTATTAATACAGGAAGATCTCTAGATTATATTAAATTCAATATGCCACCATTTTATGTGTGTGTGTGTGTGTGTGTGCACGCGCCCGCGCGTACGCATGCAACATATACATGAATGCTTGTTTATACACTGAATATCTCTGAAAGACACAGAAACCCATAGCAGTGGTTGCCTCGGAGTAGAACTATGGATGAAGTACAGGGGTAGGAAGAAATCTTACTTTTCATCATTTACCTTTTGGTTCAGCATTCAGAAATAGAGAGAAAGTCATTTTAAAAAATCCCCTGACCTCTTCCAGATGGATCTGGTGATACATCCGCGGGCCCATCTCATATGCCCAGGGCACGGTGGGCTTGCCTTTGTTTGTTGATAGTAGCCATCATTTATTGAGTGCTTACTGTGTGCCAGGCTTTAGTAATATTTCCTTTAATTCTCAAAAACACCCGGCAGAATGTGGTCTATGAAACTGCCAACTTTGTGTGGTTCAACCTAATATTATTACCCTCTTTTGCAAATGTTATTACCCTCAATTTCCAAATGGAACCGAGGCCCAGAGAAGTTGAGCACATGATTTAGGGTCACAGGGTTAATCAGTGCTGAGCCAGTATTCAAACCGAGGCCTGTTTGGCGCCAGAACACGGGATCCTAATGACGATACTTTGCTGTTCCTCCTTACTGGTTTTGTTCTCAAGAGACGCTCCTCCTGGTTGTCCTCGCCCCTTCTGTGGGGCACCATCCTCAGAAAGGCGGCACAGAGCGCTTCCTCTCTCACAGTTGGGCAGGTGATCAGTCTAATTTAGTGGAGCATTTTCAGAAGGTGGTCGTAGCCCATCACTAGCAAGTGGAAGTCACAAAAGGTGCTCACACTCAGGTGCCATGGGAGAGCCCAGTGGAAATTCAGAACAGGATCCCTGTTACCCTCTGATGCATCGACCTCTGACCTCTTTCTTTTAGGCTCTTGTATCGATTGGCCCCCTTTGCAGAGAAGTTCCAGGATATTCAGCCTGTAGACCTGAGCCTCACAAGCCACCAATCTTCATTCATCTTTATGGGCCCGCACATTGCACGTAGAAATCACTTAACAAAAGTGGGTTGAGCCCTGGCTGCTTTGCTCAGTGGTTAGAGCATCAGCCCACGGACTAGAGTCTTGGGTTCAATTCCCAGCCAAGGGCACGTACTTCGGTTGCAGGCTCAATCCCTGGTCCTGGTTGGGGCGAGTGAGGGAGTCAACCAGTCGATGTCGATGTGTTGATGTTTATCTCTCTCCCCCCCTCCTCTCTCCCTTCCACTCTTCCTCTAAGGTCAGGCCCGTTCAGGGTGGTATGGCCGTAGACTCCACTCTTCCTCTAAATCTCTGAAGATCAATGGGGAAAAAATATCCTCAGGTGAGGATTTTTTAAAAAGTTGGTTGAATTAAATTTAATCTCAGCATTTTGTCCATTTCTGGTCAAACTCCTAAACTTGCCAGAGCCATCCCAGGTCAAATCTGTTTTCTCTGATGCAGGCCCCAGAGTCTAAAGTCACCTGATAACTAACTTCGTGTCCTCTTTTCACCATCCAGTCTACCCAAAGCCCCTTCCTCCGAGGCATCTCTCTGCCGCCTCTGTGGCTGTGCCAGCCCCGGGTGCTGGGGGACTTAGGGAGTCCAGAGCAGGTGCCAAGCCGTGGCAGTCATTTGCCTCTCACGTGCGAAGCAGTTTAGCACGCTGGGCACTAGTGGGAATCGAGAGAACTGGTTTCACAAGAGTGGCCGTGAGTTGATAACTGTAGCTGGGTGGAGGGTACCTGTGGATTTATTGTACTGTTCTCCCTACTTATGTGTGTTTGAAGCTTTCCAGAATAAAAAATGAAAGAAGTGTTGAGCTTGGTTTTGTCCCAGTCACATGTCCTTTCTCTCACTCCCGCATCTGTTTTTGCCATCGATGTTGTACATGTGTGAGGCTAGCCTGGCAGCATGAGACTCCACCATCACTGCTGAAGCATCTTCGTGGAAGGAGGATGCTCTGTCTGTTGAGAGGTGAGGATTCTTGGCCCATCTCTGATACGGAGTAGCTCTGTGTCTCCAGAGTAGCTGTGTCGGCAAGTCACAGAAGGGATGAGTTTTTTCGTCTGCTCCTTGTCCTGCTTCTCGGGGATATTGAGAGGGGAAGGAAAGAAAGATCGCCGGTGGCATGCTTGGAGAAGTTAAGGACCATTCTCTAAATGTATTTCTCCTCGTCCTTGTGCATCTTTGTGGAAAAGCACAAGAGCAAGGTGACTTAGCAGGTGAGATTCAACTTACTGGTACCTTCCCTTAGCATCTCCGGTTTTATAGCTGCTGCTCTGACCACCTGCTTCTGTGGAAAGAGCCTCCGGGCCTCGTGCTTGTCAGCAGGCACCTTGTTCCCGATGTGTTTCGAAATTTCTTAGCTCTCCTCCCATGTGGAGGCAAGCCTGGCACGAGGCCAGCCCTCTGGCCAGGACCCCCAAGGCAGGGAGAGGATTAGCCGGCACCTGACTGGTTCAAAACCATGATGTCGTGAAGATGCTTGACTGGGGAAAGCACTCCCTTCCGTCTAGGTGTGATCTCGGATGTCAGGGCTAGGCCGAGGCCAATGATGTGTCTATTTTCCTTCCAGAGGCCCTGAAGATTGTGATAATTTGGGTTTCTACTCTCCCCCATGGAATCAGAGCCACAGCTTTGGCAATAAGAGGCAATTAAAATCCACCAACCTCTTTCCACACCACAAAACAATTAAGTTTCCCCTGCCCCTTGGTTTTACTTGGGTGCTGATTTCTTTAGCCCTTGGCTAGGTGTAAGACGTTCAGATCCTAGTTTCAGATCTATCACTTTTTTTTTTCTTTTTTTTTAATCTAAGGAAAAGCAAAAACTCCCTTCAAGGACAAAGCAAAGCAAGTGCAAAGCCTCGGGACCTTCTCCGGAGGCCCCACAAGTTCTGTTTTGTCTTTTCTGCAGGGACCTTAGCTCAGAAGGTCATGTTTTGTTTCTGTCTTTTGTCTTCCTGCCCGTTCCTGTTGGTCCAGTCCTTTGAGGTGGGGATTGCTGGGAGGTCACAATGTCGGGATTGTGTGGGATGACAGTTCCGGCAGAGCAGGGCTGAGATCATACGTCCAGTGTCCCGAGCAACCCAGAACCGAAAGCCCTCAGACACCAGACCTGTCAGTGGTTTCATTGTTGGGCCTTTCTCTTCGGATCTATTGACCCTGTTTCTTAAATGCGTCGTCGGGACGCGTGGTAAATGCCTGTGCTTGTGGAGTTCGTGGTGTCAGAACAGTTGAGACCATAAACTGGAAAATCCGGAATACAGGCTCCTCTTAGCGCCAACGATCCTGAAAGATCTTATAAAATATTTCTTTCCTCCTTAATAACCCACCCCACCCTTGGTGAAATCAGAACCTTTCCAGTTTCCAGGTGGGTACAGAGCACAGTGGGTAAGAACAGGGGCTTTGGAATGAGGGTCCAGCTGTGGAACTCTGGGTAGGCCAGCCAGTCTCTAGGCTCCTCAGTGTCCTCAGGTGGGACCGGGGTCTAGTGCCCACCCCGTAACGCATGGGCTGTGAGCACTGAAGAGTACACGCGCCTGGCATACAGCAAGAACTCAATAAATGATAGCTATTTGTGGTATGTAATGGGAGAAAAATAGAAAAGTCACATGTGAGGTGAGAATCAGTATTGGTGGTTAACCCATTGAGGACAGGTTCTCCGGGGCACCAGGGTAATACTAGTATTTGGCGACAGTACAGGAGGTGGCTGGGTTTTCTGAGGCCATATGGCTCCTGTAGAAAGGAAAAGGGCGGGGTGGGGGGCGGGTTTAACAAAATAGTAAATTTGCATTACGGAAAATTCCAGGCATGTATTCAAGTAGAGAGACCAGTATAAAGAACCCTCATAGACCCATCACTCAGCTTCAGAAATTAACGTTTTGATGCCCCTGTGTAGTGTGGCTCAGTGGGTTGAGCGTAGTCCTGTGCACTGAGAGGTCACCGGTTTGATTTGCAGTCAGGGCTGCAGGCTCAATCCCCAATGGAGGGCATGCAAGAGGCAGCTAATTGATATCACTTCTCTGTCTCTCTCTCTCTCTCTCTCTCTACCTCCCCTTTCCCCTCTCTCCCCCCTCTTTCTAAAATAAAAAACATTTTTTTAAAAATTAACATTTTGATAAATCTTATTTCATGTATCTCCCTCCCCACCACTCTTCACCCCCTCCATGAAGTGTTTTAAAGCAAATCACAGACATTATCACTGTACCTATAAATCATTTGTATTTCTAACAGATGACATTTTAAAAATACCAACCTAAAAAAATGAACTATCATTCTTTAAAATCACCAAATACTTGCGTTATCATATGTCATGGTTTGGGACAGACCAAAGTTACGCTTGTTGCCAAACGTAACTATTAGTAGCGCTTTAGAAGGTTTTTTTGGTGTGTTTTAAGTCCTGCAGTGGCTGTGTCTTCCAGCCTTTCTCTCCTCTGTGCTCACCTGTGCCTGTATCTCCTCTCCCGTGTGCACACATACATCCTTCCTTTTCTCATTCCAGCTCCGTTTGTCTTCTCTAAAAGATGTTCAGGGGACCTCTGGGTAAATTCCCCTGACTGGAGAACTTATAGGTGTCTACTTGATTTGTTCTGAATTCGTATAAAGTGTTTCCCAAAGATTTGTGGCTTTCTCCAGCAGCTGCAGCAAAAATATCTACCATTTTCTGGTCTTTATTTCATAACTTAAAGGAAAGAATGAGAATCTGTTCCAGAGCAGGACATTCAATGACAACAACTGACAAAATCCCAACTAAATAGAACACTGTCAAGGAAATTCAAAGCATTACCTTTTCTTTCCATGTGCCCCCATCTGAAATCTACATAGCTGTGGTAGAACCAGGACTAACATGGAAACCAGAGTTTTGCCTTCAGTTAGCTGATTGAGCTCAACACCCCCCCCCCATACACCCCCACTGTCGGCCCCATTTCCATGCTCCTGTTTATCTGTATACTGATTAGCTATTGTGACTGCATTGTAATTTTGCAGTTAGATTTTCTTGAAAACTGCAAAGACGAGAGACCTCTGTTATTTATCTTTGCATCTCCAGTGCTTAGAACAGTGTCTGGCACATAAATGTTTGTTGATGGGCTAAAATCTTGTTACATGGAATTATTGAATGAAAAACGAATGAGTCCCATGTTTCACTTTTGCAAAAATGATACTAGGTTCTCGTTATGGTTTCTCGGGTTTTGTGATCCCCTGAAGTTGCTCAACGGACTTAGGATAAGACGTGACACACCGAGCTAACGACGGGGGCCATGGGACAGAGGGACGGGCTAACTTACCTCCCCAGCTCTGTTTTTCTCTGGTCTCCTCTCCTCCTTCCCCACCTAACCCTTCCTCCCACACTTATTTGTCGTTTCCTCTCTCTGTGTGCTGGTTCTCAGGGGTCCCTGAATATCCAGAAGTTGATTCCATCATGGCTGAGCCCAAGGTAGAGACCCGGACCAGCATGGACTGGCAGAAACGCTACCTGGCCCTGGAAACCCAGCTTGTGCGGTTCCGCCTGCAAGCCAGCAAGATAAGGGAGCTGCTTTCTGACAAGGTGAGTTCTGGAGATCAGGGAGCTGCCTACCCTCACTGCAGGGGTCCGAGTCAGAGAGGGCCAGCATTAGAGAGCGAGAGTTGGGGAGGGTGATCTTCCTTTTTTGGGGGGTTTATTTTATTTATTTATTTTTAATTGAAATATATTTGACATAACATTGTGTAATTTAAGGTGTTCGACATGTTAATTTGACACATTTATATATTATAATATGACTGCCATCATAGTGCTGATTAGAAGCTCTATCACATTATACAACTATCATTTCTTTTCAGTGGTCGGAATAATTCTAGTCTTGTAGCAGGTTTGATGATTATAATACAACTAGAGGCCCAGTGCACAAAATTCATGCACTGGTAGGGTCCCTAGAGGCTGCCGGCTCCAGCCGGGTACTCCCTCCCTTCCCCTGTTTGCCTGTTGCCACCACCACCACTGCCTGCCAGGGCCTCCCTCCCTTCCCCTGGCCAGCCCCGCCTCCTGGTCGAACTCCCAGACAACTCCCGGTTGAGGGGACAATTTGCATACTACGCTTATATTATATAGGATACTGTGGTCTGTATTCACTATTCTGTGCATTTGATCCTTAGGGTTTACTACTCATTGCAGGAAGGTGAGCTTTGAATAAGATGTTTTTCACACATGCAAAATGAAACTCACCCAAGGTAGTTGTTGTTGGGTTTTTTTAAAGACCAAAATCAAAGCTGTCACCTGGCATTCTTCCCTGCTCTGCTTCATCGCAAGGCACACCATTGAAGTGACACAAATCTTGGTTCTCCGTCACCCTCTGAGTCACATGTGGCTGCAGTGAAGGTTCTAATAATCCCTTAACATCTCTTCAGTGGTGGGGAGGAGGAGGTTTTAGGAGAGAAGACTGGAAACCTCCATCCTACTGCTCACCCTCTACTAAGCATAGGAGCCGAGGAAGGCAGCTTGCTTTCCTGGTGACAAGGACCCAGGCTTTGGAGCCAGACTTACCTGGCTCGGCCACTTACTAGCCCTGTGACCCTGAGCAAGTCCCTTCACCTCTAAGGCAGGGCCACAAATGTCTGCCTGTTGGAGTTATTTTGAGAATTTTACCAGGTCACATATACAAAGGTTCTGGCATAGAATAGGTTTAAATGGGTACAATTATTATCTTTACAGACTTGGGTGGGCTGGTCTGGGACCACCATTTATAATGTTTCTATGGGAGGATACATTCTAAATGGCTGAGGTGTTGTTGTTTTTTTATGTTTTTATTGACTTTAGAGAGAGGGAGGGAAAGGGAGAGAGAAATAGAAACATCTATGAGAGAGAATCATGTATTGACTGCCTCTGGCATGCCCCTTACTGGGGATCAAGCTAGCAACCCATGTCTATATGGGAATCGAACCCGGGACCTCTAGGTACATGGGCCAACACTCGGCCAACTGAGTCACACTGGCCGGGCTAAATGGCTGATTCTTTGGAGCATAACCCATCTGAAGAATAGACACCTGCACTTAAATATATATATATATATATATATATATATATATATATATATATATATATATATAATCTTAATTGAATCAACCATTCTCTCTATAGTTTTGTTTATAGTATCCATCTGCTGAGCAAACCCTTCTTTCACAGCATAAAAGTAAAATTCACTCCGCCCCTCTCCAAGTAATGTCAAAGTCTCGATGAGTAAAGCCTGAGTAAGTGACCTGTGTTCGGAATAGGCCCGCAACCTGGAGCCCAGGAAGATAGGTTTCTAGCGTCACCTCGACCTTTTCACTGCTGAGGGGCGTGGCCCTGGACTAGCCAGGACTAGAACTCGTGAACCTTGGGCCTGTTGGCATTGCATTCTCATTCCGGCTTTGCAGAACAGGTTGGCAGGGTTCCTGCGGGTATGGTTCAGGCGCTGCAAACATAAAGGGCAGAATCCGACACCTCAGGGAACAGGAAGCGGGCCTTGGACAGGTGGTTCTCTGGACCACCTGTGCCAGAAACCTGGCGTGCTTGTTAAGCAGATGCATTCCTGGGCCCCACCCCAACCCTCCTGACCCAAGTCTCTTTGTTAGTTTGCATCTTTAACAAGCTTCCAGAAATTGGTTTCAACACTGCAACGCTTGAAAACCTTGCCTTAGGTTACGGTTATTGGGAAAGGTGTGTGAGGGAAGGCAAGGATCCGTGGGGATCAGCCAGCAGCTCTAAGCACATCTCAGAGGAAAGAGACTTCCTTTTGGTTATATGGACAACAAATAACTAAAAAGTGGCCGTTATGAAACACCTAGGCACACTGCATTAAACGTTTAAACTACCCTTCTCAGTTTAAAGTTGCACAGTGAAAAAAGGGGAATCCTCAGCGGGCAAAATAAAGAGGAAAAACCCACGTGGGACTCCAGTTCTGGCAGCTGAGTGGGATGGGGTGTGTGCCTGGCCTCCCTTGAGTCATGAAAGGCTTGAGGCTTGAGTCTTACCATCTGTGGAGATAGAAGTGAGGTCTGGCCATTTGGAAGCTGGGCCTAACACCGAACCTTCCCTGTAAAGTCAGGCCTATTAAAGGGCTTCACCCTAAATGAAAAGGTGACAGAAAACATCCACCAGCCCAGGGAGATGGCGGGACAGTGTCTCATACTTAGCCAAGGCTCTGGGCAAAAAAAAGCGCCCTGAGAACCTGATGATACTGGTTTAACGTTAGAATTGATACTGTCTGTGTGACTTAGGAACCCTAAATCCTGGGCCAGAGGTACCGGGAGACCTTGTAGGAACAGACACAGAATCCCCATGGCGGGGCGGGGGGAGCCTCAGAGAAGATGAATATATGATCTAAAATGACTAAATATTGAGAGACTAATGTACAGTGAGTCAGAGTCCAAATATACAATAAACAACTGGACTAGACCCCCCCCTCCAAGAACTAATAATAATAGAACTGTTGGCAAGATACTGTAAATAAATGAGTTCAAAATATTGAAGACATAATGAAGTAATTGAAAACATGAGACAAGAATAAGACACTATCCAAAAAGATCAGTTAGACTTTAAAAAAGAATCCAGTAGAACTGCTAGAAGTAAAAACATTTTTCATTGAAATTAAATGTTCAGTAGGTAGCCCTCACTGGTATCTCATTGGTTCAAGGGTCGTCCTGATACACCAAATTTGTGGGTTCGATCCCTGGTCGGGTACATACAGGAATCAACCAATGAAAGTGGGTGGATAAGTGGAGCAGCAGATCGATGTTTCTCTCTCTCTACTTCCTTTCCTCTCTCTCTAAAATTGAAGAAAAGAATTTTAAATAAATAAGTGTTCAGTGGATAGATTAAACACCAGATTAGACACCACTGAAGACAGACTTAATGAATGGAAATATGGACCTGAGGAAATCGTGCGGAATGTAGCACAGAGAGGTAAAGAAGGAGAGGCTGAGACATGGATGCTGGAATGACAGGATCCTATATAAGATTTCAGAAGTGGAGAAGAGAGTGAAGGAGAGCCAATAATGGCTTAAAAGCACATCTCAGAGGGAAGAGACTTCCTTTTGGTTATATGGACAACAAATAACCTAAAAAGTGGCTGTTATGAAACACCCAGGCATACTGCATTAAACGTTTACCCAATAATGGCTCAAAGAAATAATAGCTTAAAATTTTCCAAACTTAATTTAGGAAGCAGAATGAGTGTAAGAGAGATAAAATTTTGTTTAAATCCACGCCTACTGTATTAGCTAGATCGTAGTTTGCTGTAAGAATGAACCCAAAATAGCAATGGCTTAAGCCAGACAGATGCTTATTTCCTTCTCATGTAGTAACTCAGACAGAAGCAGTCTAATTCTAGGGTGGTACCTGCTGCATGTTTGAAGGTGGTCTATCCTGATGTCCACCAGCCCCTTCCTTTTAAGCATGACCCGGAGGTTGCATTCATCCCTCCTTCATATCCCATTGGCAAAAACTCGGTTACTCAGCTGCAGGGAGATTGGACAGTATAGAGTTTTTCTGGATAACCGTGCCTCTGCTAAGTTGGAAGTTCTATTTATATGAGAGAAAAGAGGACAGTTGGGGAGCAGAACTGGAGAACAGTTAGCAGTCTGTAAGTCTAGAATTTGAGTCTAGAATAATAGTAATAACAAATAGATTATATAACGTTCAAATCAGTTGAGCAGGGAAATTGGAATAAAGGAAGTCTATTAAATCTAGGCAGGGAGAGGAAAAAAAGAGTTCGGAAAAAAAGAGGAGTAAATAGCACAAAATGGAAAAGTAGAAATAAATCCACATATATTGGTCATGAGGAGACATATATAAGAATGAGTATTGCATCACTGATGTATGAAAAATTGGAAATATTATAAATGTCTACTAAAAGGGGATGGTTAAACATATTGAGTGTATTTGTACAATGGAATATAATACTGCAGTTCTAAATAAATCAAGTGAGCTACATGTGTAAGGTCAATAAATCTCAAAAACCAGCATTGAACAAAAAAAAGTCCTAAGGAGCCCTAGCCTGTTTGGCTCAGTGGACAGAGCGTTGGCCTGCAGATGAAAGGTTCCAGGTTTGATTCCTGTCAAGGGCACATGCCCAGGTTGCGGGCTCAATCCTCAGTAGGGGGTGTGCAGGAGGCAGCCGATCAATGATTCTCCCTCATCATTAATGTTTCTATCTCTCCCTCTTCTTTCCTCTCTGAAATCAATAAAAATACATATTTTTAAAAATCCAAAGGATATATATACATACACACATACATATATGTGTGTATGTAAATCAATAAAAATATATATTTTTAAAAGTCCAAAGGATATATATACATACACACATACATATATATATATACATATATGTGTGTGTGTATGTGTGTGATATACACACACACGCACACACATATACACTGAGTGGCCAGATTGTTATGATCTCTGAACACATAATAATCTGGCCACTCAGTGTATATCCTATATAATAAAAGTCTAATATGCAAATTGTCCCCTCAAACAGCAGGCAGGCTAGCCAACCGCCCATGTCCCCTCCCCCTGGCCAGGCTGGCCAGACCCCACCCATGCAGCAATTCATGCACCGGGCCCCTCTAATGTGTGTGTGTGTGTGTGTGTGTGTGTGTGTGTATATATATATATATATATATATATAT
Source organism: Cnephaeus nilssonii (assembly GCF_951640355.1). NCBI lineage: Eukaryota > Metazoa > Chordata > Mammalia > Chiroptera > Vespertilionidae > Cnephaeus > Cnephaeus nilssonii. The sequence continues at coordinate 82,024,559 of NC_137075.1, forward strand.
ATATATATATATACACACACATACACATACAGGAGGGAGTGGTTATTGCCACAAGAAAAGTATAACGTTAGTGTGCCCAGACCTGAGTTTTCAGGAGAAGCTGAAGTCGTGCCTTGTTTGTGGAATGTGGCTCTTCCCGGGACACGTGAGAGGCACAGTGGCTGCCAGTACAGTAGACTCGGGAGCCAGTCCTCCTGAGTTCGAATCCTGGCTCTGTCTCTTAGCTGTGTGACCGTAGGCAAGTTACCTAATTGCTGTAGTCAGTTTCCTTCTCCGTACAACAGGGACAATAGTACCCATCTCCTAGGATCGGGGTGAAAGCTAAACACGTTAGTACACGGAAAGCACGTGAGCCAGTGCCAGACACATAGAAGTGGCCTGTCTTTTCTGTGTCTGCGTCGGCTAAATGCCCACAGCATTGTTGGTCTTACAAGACACTCTGCAGGCTAATGGTTGGCCACCTCTGGCTTAAAGCCATTCTTTCTGTAAATGGAAGTTACCTCTAAACCAGGACATTTTTGAGAGAGGAAGGAGGCCCTATTACTAGTTATTCCAGATGACAGCCTGTCTCAGCCAAACTGTGCTTGGTCCTAAGTGCCATCCTCGTGTATGAAAAACCAAGTAGCTGCTATCTGTATCCTGCTGGGTAGGTGCCAGGTTGTACACATGAGTTTACAGGAGGCATCCAGTGCAATCTTCAACAGCAACAACCCTTTGGGAGGATGGGGGGCGGGGAGAGACTCATTAACACTCTTTTTTACTGGTGGGGAAACTGAGGCACAGAGAGGCTAAGGGACTTATCTAAAGCCACACCATGGCAGAGCCAGCCGGGTTCCAGAGTCTTCGTGCTTGCCTGTACTGTTTTCTCCAGTGGGTGCAAGGCGGGGGTAAAGACATCGAACCTCCTTTTCAAAGGGAAGCTAAGACCCAGGATGGCATGGTTCTTGGCTCGGGCCACTGCCCAGCACACTGGGCTGCGCTGGGAGCGCAGGGGGGCACCGCTGCTCCCGCCGCCGCAGGGCTGGTATTCCACAGCATCAGCGAGGGTTACGAGGAGCCTGGACGTGGGGGTTAAGTACCAGGTCGGTGCCAAGCGCATTTCGTCAGGTCACTGCAGCCAGTTCCCAGGCAGCTCATGAGTCATGTGCGCGTCGCAGCTGGTGAAAGTGGATCCTGCCCGAGAGTCAGCCGCCTACACCCGACACCTCCGTGGCTGGCAGGGCACCCCAGGCCCACAGGCTAAAGGACAGCTGGGGACACGGTCCTAAGGAACCCTCTGAGAGGAGACACAGGATGCAGGCGGGGTGGCCCACCCACTCCAGCGTCACAGAGCTCCAGGTGCGGCCCTGTAACCGGTTCAAAGGAGAGTGATCTGCCCTCGTGTAAGGGGTGGATGCTGGCATTGAGGGAAGATATTCTGGCATGGACACACCGAGGGCTGTTTCAGCGGCAGTGGGGAAAGTGTGTATTCATAGAAAATGGAGGGAAAACATTCTCGTCAGACGCGGACAGCAGGGTTTTGATAATAGTTGGAGAACAGCGATGGATGCATAGATGGTTCTTACACTCTTTTTAAAACATTTCCGATGTTCAAAATGTTTTCCACATTCAGAAGCTAGTTTCAGAGGAAAAAGAAGACACCAGCGTGAAGGTGGATACAAAATGCTCTGAGTCTCAAGTGTCCTTGCCGAGAAGATAAGAGCGGCCGGGAGGATCCGGGAGGATCCGCAGCCTTGAGGGCCCGGGGCAGCCGGCCCAGGGCTGGGCGGAGACCTTCCTTTCTCTCTGCTTGGGTGATAGCACTTGGGTGATAATACTTTAAAGGGGTATTAAAATCTTGAGGTGAAAAAATGCTCACTATGTTGTCAATAATGGAGTGATTGCTGGCTCTGACCAGTGTCCTTGGCCACTCTTGGCCCAAATGGAAAGGTCTAGCTGGGAAGTAGGACTCAGTTCATTCTGTTCTTCATGCTACCTTGGTTCTCCATTTGTGAAATAGGAAGACGAGTTTTTCCATCCAACGAAGTGAGAAGATATCCAACAGGCATTGCAGAAGGTCACACATAGGAATTCCCACTCCCTATGGAAAACCTCTGTCTTCTGAGCTACAGAGCAGATGTTAGATCTAAATGGTCCAGCTAATGGTCAGTCTAGGAGACTTGTCAGGAATCCAAAGCCTTCCCATTCAATATTTCATTGTATTCTTGAAATGCTCCCGGTCTTTGCGTTATTTAGACTTGTTTCTGATGAGGGCAAACTCCAACTCTGGCCGGCTTAAGCCCACAGGGACTGTATTAGGAGGATCTGGGACAGCTCACAGAACTGAAGGAACTACCCAGTGATCGCGGTGTGGGGAAGTCGGTGTATGTGCTCAGATGCAGTCCCCTGGCTCTTGTCTCTGGTCTCTCGATCCCAGGTTTCAGATTCCTGGGCGAGAGAACCTGATTGGCCCAGTTGGATCCGGTGTCCGAGTGGTGGTGGGGCAGGGGGTGAGGGGGGAGGTTATTTGGTACTAACCTGGTCACTATGGGCCACCACTGTGTGTCAACCACCCCCCACCAAGTAGAATTCCTTTTGTGTTGGGCAGCCACCCTGAAACCATCATGTTGTTTTGTGCTGTGCTCTTATCTTCCTTGTAGCTGCAAGAGTATGTTTGAAGGTCAGGGGACTCCTGTAAGACAGGCCCAAGGACGGTTTGGTTTTAGAAAGATCATCTGGCTCTGATGCCTGTGTCTGGCCAGAACTAACCCGCCAAATCAGGTTTGAATTGAGAGGTTTGGTCATGATTATTAAACCCAGGAGAGGAAGGAAGAGATGTAGGTAGGCACCCTTGGCCTGAGCACATGAATACCTGTCCCAGGTGGTCCTGTCCATTGGGAGTCCAAGGAGCATTTTGCTTTAAATCTTGAGTTTTACTTGGGGACATTAGACCCTTTCAAAGGGAATGTGCCCTGAAAACATCTGTGTCTCCCCCGTCCCAAAAAAGAGGGGGAAATGGATGAGGCAGGGCCGCCCTGAGGAAGGAGGTGCCCCAGGTTCTCAAGTGGGAGCTCCTTGGAGGTGCCTTTCCGCGCCTCCTCTTTCATCCTTGAATCAGGGAGAGAAAGCAGAATTTGAGCCGAGAAGGTGAGAGATTGGGAAAGAAAAGGAATCGCTCAGTTCACGGGTGAATATCAAGTCGGGGTCCAAGCCAAAAGGAGAAGGTTGAGTAGCTGGAGCCAAGGCCACATCTGCAGAGATGGGTGGGCGAGCACTGGGCGGGGGGGGGAGGGGGGCTTGGAAAGCAGGGCCTGCCCGGCCTCAGGGAGGACGAGGCTGGGATACGGTGCCTCTGATGTATGTTTAAGGCATATGTGTTGCTCCGGGGCAGGGCAGGGCCATTGACTGACTAGGCGTTGGCATGTGGCGTGGCATTTGGCGGGAGAATTGGATGTATGACTCGGCTCTGCTTCTGCTGGGCCTTTGTGTGATGGTGTGTGGTTTGGGCAGCACACAGCCGAGCCCTGACCAGGGGCAAGGTGGGAGCTGAAATGCAGCCACACTCCACTCGCCAACCCATGGACTGGCAAAGCTGCAGAGATGCCGTGTGGGTCGGGCTGCTGAGCAGCCCCTGAGACTTCAACTTAGGTCTGGTCCCTGACAGGCATCTGTGTATAAGGACCTTGGTCTCTGTGCTTGGGCCAGTTGGCTTAAGATTCCAGAATTACCAGCTTCCTCATGCCTGAGTGACATGCCTCTACTGATAGCAAGATAGAATTTTTAAAATGCGTCATGAGCCCCTCTACTTCATTAAGATTAAAGAAACCCAACAGGATGATATCTATGAATGCCATTACAGTCAGGGTGGGGAAGTCTTTGTCCCCAGCCAGTGAGCTCTTCCGAGGTGGGAAGGAACATTCTCCCTGGTGACACGATGGCAGCTCCATGCCAGGCACACGGGTGAGCAGCGGCAGGGCACTGTCTGCGACTCCGGGTTGAGGGAGGGAGGCCTCGGAGAGGAGGCCGGAGGGGGACCGAGACTGGGGTGGGGATGCCTCCAGAAGAGTGACGGCCTTCCTGCTGACCCCCCTGGGAACCTTGCACAAGGAAGGGGAAGCAGGCTTTTACTCCCCCAGCAGGAGGACAGCTCCATGGGCTCTTCCCCTCCCGTGAGTTCAGGGTATGAGAGCCAAGTGTTACCCAGACACCCTTGAGCCCCCTCGAGATGGGCGGTTCCAGCCTGGCCTTGGGGAAGGTCTGCACAATTCACTTGCGTTGCCCTGATGTCATGTGCACAGTAGGGACACCTCACCCACATGTCCTCTTTGTCTCCGGTTGAGCAGATGCAGGAGCTGGAGCAGAGGCTGCAGGAGGCCGAGCAGAGAGCAGAGAACGCGGAGACCCAGGTAATGGGGGAGAGGGGATTGAGAGGAGTGTGCAGGGGAGGTGACCCTTGGCCGTTCCTGCCCCTTCCCATGAACTCATGTGGACCTACTCATCACACGGATGAGCTTACAGGGACAAGGAAAACCCGCAGTCATGCGTGAGAACTGCTGAACAAACTAAGGTGCAGGGAGCTTTCTGTGGGTGCGAATGAGTCTTTGGTTAATGGTCAGTGCAGGGAGTGGGTGAGTGGACTAGTCCAAATAGACTAGGTTTTATGCTGAGATAACAAGTTAAGTCTGACATCTCAGCGGTTTATCACGTTTAGTTCTCACTCGTGGTACCTCTCCAGGGAGGGTGCGCCGGGGATTCTGCTCCACACGGGGATTCAGGGATCCAGGCTAACGGAGCTCCCCATCCTCTAGCTGGGCCATCTGGAGCATGCAGCCTCCTTGGTTGCCATGCCAAGGAAAGGGAGCTGGGTGCTTGTGCACCAACTCTTAAACGCTTGAGCCCAGAAGTACGGGTCCTTCCTCTCAGGCCCACTGACTGGACAGAATCCCATGCCCCTCTCACTGCAGGGGCTGGAAATAATCGGGAAGCCATGGACATGCGGTGAGCAGCAAATGTCTGCCACAGTGAGGCGGGAGCAGTTCCTCTCCAGGGCTGTCTGTCCTGCCGGCTCATCCCCACCAGGGCTCCAGAATTAGGGGACCCAACACCCACCTGTTTCTCCCTGTCATTTCCTTTTTTTTTCTGGCCCAGATGAGGCTTAATAAATGGTCATTGAATTAATTGGCCCCACTGCTCTGGGTACGGGCTCTGCCTGGGAGTCACGGGCTGGGGTATCAGCAAGTGTCCCCTCCCATGTTAGTGGCCGTTTCACACAGCACATCCCAACCCTGTGAGATGCTTGGTCCTTTTCAGGTGAGCGTGATGGAAGAGAAGGTGAAACTCTCCAACCTGAAGAATGTGGGCTCCGCAGGCAGCCTGCACCGGAAGTACCAGGAATTACTGAAAGCTGTGCAGGGCAAAGATGAGCGCATCGGCCGACTGGAGGCACAGCTGGAGAAGCAGGTAAGGGCTCCACGCAGCGGAGCGCCAGTGCCCATTGGCCCAGCTTCTTGAGCAGAGCCCCTCGGCTTGACCCTCCCGTGGTGGGGCGCTCACTCCCTCTTGAGCCTGTTCTCCCATGCGGCGATTTCATTCTTGGGAGGCACCCTAGGAGCCAGGCAGGGGATACCGTGGGAGAAGGACCTTGGAGGCAGGCGGATCTGGGTTTCAGTCCCGCCTCTCGCTCCCGCTGCTCTCTAGCTGTGGGCAGGTTACCTAAGTCGCTGCTTCTCATTTTGCACGTCAATAGAATAGGGGCTGTAACACGTCAGAGGGCTGTCAGGAGAATGAGCTAGTGATAGGTGTGTTGTGCCAGGCCGGAGGTTGGTGTTTGGTAAGGAGAGCTGTTCCTTCCCCTCCCTGGCATGTGCCCTGCCCGCAGGAGGGACATAACCCCGGGCCGGAGGATCAGAGCAGCAGAGCTGTCCCAGCAGCCTCGGTTGGCCAGAGTCTCTCAGCGGCCCTGAGTCCATACATTGCTGCTGCTTCTGAAACGCGGCCTCCTGTCCTGAGCACACGGGAGCCCAGGAGGGCCACTGCCCTGCATCCCAGCTACAATCGCACCTTTGCTCCGGAGACGACGTCTGGAACATCCCCCACCGGCTCCCCCTGCCCAGCTCCTCCCCTTCACAGTCTCATTAACTTCGTCCTAGTTCTGTCCCTTCCCTCTGCCTTCGGCCGTACCCACCAACTTTTCCTGGTGCCCGAGCTCCATCCTTTCCAACCCATGACCCCGCCGCGTGGCCAGATGACTTAACTTTCCACATGTGCCCTCTCCATAAAGGTCCCAGCTAATCCTGGCCGGACCTTCCCACCGTCAGGGGCAAACACACCATCATTCGCCAGCGTTCACTGACGTTTCCTTTGTGGGTGTGGCTTTGTAATCTGCGGGGCACCAGGTGTTCCTGAAAAATCATGGGAAAATAGAACTCTGACACATGGAAGCTAATCCGTTCCCATGGATTTCAGAGATTCCTTCTCTTGAGTGGTTCATAGACGTGGCAGATCTGGCGATTGTTGGGCAACAGAATCCTGCTGGAGCTTAGGTCAGAAAAAAAATCGTTTTACAGCCATAATAGGTCAAGACCAGGCTAGGAAGAATGCTGCTCTGTAAGTCAGTAGACCTGGTTTTAGTCCCAGCTGTGCCAGGAGCTGACCGGGGCAAGGCATTTCACCCTCTGGGCCTCAGTGTCCAAGTACGTCAGGGGTCGGTCCGCAGACTTTTTCCATAAAGGGCCAGATAGGAAAGATGTTCGGCTTGCGGGCCACATGATCTCTGTTGCAACTACTCAACTCTGCTGTGGCAGCACGAAGGCGCCCTTGACCACGTATAAATGAATGGGCATAGCTGGGTTTCAATACACTTTATTTCCAAAAGTAGGCCGGCAAAGCGGGTACGGGGAGGGGCGGGGGGGGGGGCAGGGACAAGTGGAAGGCTGGGTTTGGCCTGTGGTCCAGTTTGCAAGCCCCTAACCCAGATGACCTTAACTTAAGGTCCTTCCAGCTCTGCAATTGTGAGTCGAGTCGGACATTTCCATGTTCCCATCTCACTTGCACAGACGCCCTTGTTTGGAGCGTATGTCCATCACACGTTCATGAGGCAGTTTTGCCCTGGAAGTGTAGCCAAAGTCGGCATTGCTGGTCTGTACGCTGCTGCAGAATGTCCCGCACCCCATGCGTTTAGGTCAGGGCACTTGTGCTCGCTGTGGAACTGGTTGGTTACCTGGGCCGCCGGCACCGGGCTGGGCACTTGTGACTTCCTGGTCACAGTGCCCCCGGAGGGAGCTGTGCCGCCCCCCAGCCTGGAGATGACATGCAGGCCCGAGGGTCAGGTGCCCACGGCAGGTAAGCCTCAGAGGCAGAAGCAAAGCCCCAAAGCCTGCCTTTCCTTCCAGCCCGGGCTGCTGTGCTTTCCATACAAACCTCGCCTTTCTATCACCTTAGGTGCTCTCCTGATTATGTTGAGGGAATGGTGGTTCTCGTGTGCTAATTCAGCTTCGTTTTCTGTTTTTAACTGCCAAGATAATACATGAGTCTAGTAAGAAGAGCATAAAATGACATTTTCCCTCTGTCCCCAATCCTTCCTTCCTTCTCCTCCCTGTTAACCACTGTTCGTTGTGAACGTGTCTTGTGTAGCAGAGCACAGCATCCTGTTTTCATGTTTATTTCTCCCTTATTTGTGGAAATTTGGTGATTTTCGGTGTTGAGTTTTTTTGTCTTTGTTGCTTTATCAAATTGCAGCTGACGGTTCCTGGGCGCAGGGGGTTTATTAGTTCAATAATATGTACAATTAAAACGTTGACAGATATTCTCAAATTGCTCCCAGAAAGACTTAGCCAGTTCGTGTCAGAAGGGTTATTTTCCAACATTCTTGATAATTTGGGACCATATTAAACTTTGAAATTGTGTTAGTCTGATAGAGGAAAGTGATGTCTCGTTTTTAGCAGATTTCTTAAAATTATGATGGAGGACGAACAGCTTTTTCATGGGTTTTGTTGCCTCCTTTTTCTGTTGATTTCCTGTTCATATCCTCTGGGTTGTTTATTTCAAATTAGACCTTTGTATGTGTTGCAAATCATCCTCCAGTTGGTCTTTTGATTTTGTTTAAGGGATTCTTTTCTGTTTTGGCCAGATAGTAATTTTGGCCAGATGGTATAGATTTATTAGTCTTTTCTTTCATGACTTTTTGGCATTTCTCTATGCTTAGGAAGGCCTTTCCCACTTTAAGAATATTAAACATATTCGTAAGTGAATTTATGTTTTTCTATTAGGGCACCCTGTCCAATCGCCTGATATTTCTTCTCAGGGTTTCCCGCCTCTAATTATTCACTAAAACAGTGACTGTTGTCATTAACTGAAGGTCCTCTCTTTCTTGTAGAAGCAGATGAGAGCTGAGGAAGCAAAAATTGTTCAAGAAAAAGCTGCAAAGATCAAGGAGTGGGTGACCCTAAAGTTAGCAGAGGTGAGTCACACACTCTTCCCCGGAGCCTGGGATGGACATGAGTGCTCACGCCCCTCAGCCTTTTTCCGCCTCCTGTGTGAGGGGCCTTGACCGTCCTTCATTTTGTTAACCATTTGCCCTTCTTTCAGCCCAAATGCTGAGACCCTCCACTTCACTTTCCCCTTCCTCTGTCGTGGCTGGGTTCCCAGAGCTCCTGAGTAGCTCTGTGCTGTGTGTAAGTTTGGGGAAAAGCAACGAGCCTCACTTCTGTAGAGTCACATCAGTTCCCACGCGGTCCTTAACCATCCGCTCTCTCCACTTTCTCCTCTGTCCTCTCCATTCCTCTTAATGTTTAAAAATGTACCTAAGTTGTACCACTGTAGCTGGTTTTTAAGTGTAAATTATAGTGGCATTAAGTACTTTCACAACCATCACCACAGTCTGTTTCTAAAACGTCTCAGCACCCCAAATAGAAGCTCAGTACCCATTCAACACTGACTCCGTTCTCTCCTCCCTCCGCCTCCCAGCCGCTGACAGCCCCGGTTCTACTTTCCACAAATGCCATCATCTTCCTAGTTCATCACTTGCTATAGCTTTGTTTAGGAAACTGGGGACTAGATGCTACAGTGCTACTAACAAAACAAACAAACAAAAAACAGAAACAATAAAAAACCTTTCTAAACACAAGGAAAAGGAGTTAAAGTTTGGGAAAGGATGGAAGCTCATTTGTTCCCCTCTGTCCTGACACTTGTGGCTCACACCTGTAGGGGGTCATCTGTCCCCTTCTGTGGACACACATCTCAGGTCACCTGCTAGGCTACAAGTTCCTGGGGACAGAGCTGATGATTGCACAGCCCTGACCTCTTGCTAAAAGGTATGTTGGATTTCATTTAAAAGAAATACATCCTTAGCCGTTTGGCTCAGTGGATAGAGTGTTGGCCTGCAGACCGAAGGGTCCCTGGTTCGATTCCGGTCAAGGGCGCCTACCTTGATTGCAGGCTCCTCCCCAGCCCGGGCCCTGGTCAGGGCTCGTGCAGGAGGCAACCAATAGATGTGTTTCTCTCGCATCGACATTTCCCTCTCACTTCCACTCTCTCTAAAATCAATGGAAAAATATCCTCGGGTGAGAATTAAAAAAAAAAAAAGTTTTTAAGAAATGAAGCAACCATGAGGATGGATCTCATGGACATTGTGTTGTTCGAAAGAAGACAGACACAGAAGTACATGCTGTATAATTCCATTTATATAAAGTTCAAAAATGGGTACAACAAAATCCATATGGCCTTACCTGTTTGGCTCAGTGGGATAGAGCTTCGGCCTGCAGACTGAAGGACCCCGGGTTCGATTCCGATCAAGGGCACATACCTCAGTTGCAGACTCAATCAATCCCTGGCCCTGGTTGGGGCACGTGCGGGAGGTAACCAATCTATGTGTCTCTCTCACATTGATGTTTCTCTCTCTCTATCTCTCCCCCTCCCTTCTACTCTCTCCAAAAATCAATGGAAAAATACCCTCGGGTCCGGATTAACAACATTTTTTAAGAATCGATATGTGTAAGGATTCATACTTAGATGGTAAAACCCAGAAAGCAAGGCAGTGAGTCTCTTAAACTTAGAAGAACGGTTGTCTCTGGGGAGGGAGGGACGTGTGATTGGAAAAGGGCAAGCCCAGGGTGGTGGAAGGCTGGAAAATTCCTTGACCTGGATGGTGGTCACGTGCGTGTTCGTTTCAGCATCATTTGTTACGCCGTGCATTGACGTGCTGTGCAGTTTTCTGTGTATGTGTATTTCACAATTTTAAAAACCTTAAAAATGAAACTAGAAAGAAAAGGGCAGGGATTGCCAAATGGAACTCTATCCCAAAGGAGACTGGTTAGCCCAGAGGAAGGGAGGAGCTCAGGGCAGCACTTTTCGAAGGTTTGGTCTTTAAAAAGGATTTTAAGCTTATTTTGAATGAGGTGTCTAAAGCGGTAAGCTGAGGATTCTAAACCTTCCGCTTTCCGTGTGCCCAGCTGGAGATGGAGAACCAGCACCTGAAAAGCTGTAATCAGCGCCTGGTGGAGCAGGTGGCAGCCCTTCAGGAAGCCCTAGAAGGTAAGTGGGCCAGTGTGTGTGTGTGTGTGCCAGTGTGTGTGTGTGTGTGTGCCGGTGTGTGTGTGTGCTGGTGTGTGTGTGTGTGCGCGCGCGCGCCAGGGTCTGTGTGTGTGCCAGTGTGTGTGTGTGTGTGTGTGTGTGTGCCAGTGTGTGTGTGTGTGCGCGCGCGCGCGTGTGTGTGTGTGTGTGTGTGTGTGTGTGCGTGTGTGCGTGAGTGTGTCGGGGTGTGGGGCTGAATTAAGATAGCTCTCGACATGCCTGCTTTTGCCCCCACCATAGCTCTTCAGATGGCGCTTTCCGAGAATCTGCTGGTGGCCCCCCAGGAGATCCCAGAGCAGGATTCTGTCCCTGCAGGGCCAGGAGCCCCGCTGATGGGGCAGGACAGTGGTGCTCAGGCCCGGGACGCTCTGAAGGCCGCCCTGCCGGCACCCGCCCCAGGCTCTCCGCAGAGCGAGGACTCTGTCCCTGAAGTGAGGAGCGCCCCGGAGGAGTTCAGTTCCTTCGTGGTCCGTCCCGGGGGACTGTCAGAGGCCAAGACCCTTCCATCTCGTCTGGGAAGAGAGGGCTCTCCTGGCCAGCTGTGCCTGAAGACTTGCACCCCCAGACATGCTTTGTCGTCCTGGGGTGAGGGCCTGGTCACTGCTCAGGGAGGGTCCCTCCCTGGGACAAAGACCTCTGCCAGGGAAGGTGGCCCCGGCTGCAGCCTGACCCTCCCGAAGGTGCGGGCTCCCGGCACCCCCTCCGACAGTGTCCAGCTGGCCAAGCGGCACCACAGCCAGCCGCCCGTGGGCCCTGAGCGCTCCAACCACGTGGTGAGCGTGGAGATTGGGACCCTGGCTGCCCTCCCCCACTCCGGCCTTCCCGAGGTGGCGGCCCCCGTGGAACTCGATGAGGAACCAGAGAAGATGGAGATGGAGGAGCCGCCCCCAGCCGGGAGGAAGGAGGAACGAGAGAGCCGGAAGGTCTCCACAGCGGAGCTGGTGGAAGTGGATTTGGGGAGCAAACCACCCACACCCCCCTTGCACCGGTTTCCATCCTGGGTAAGAGGCCCCCTGGGGGCTGGGCAGGGCTGACGAGGTGACCCGCGTCCTCGAGCACAGCACACACTGAGCAGGGGCCAGGCGGTCGTGCTCACGGTGCCTCCAGGAGCCAGTTCCACGGGGCCTGCCCAGAGCTCCCAGCCAGCCAGGGGCAGAGCCGGGATGGGGTGATTGGGCGGAGGCCAGCTCTCATGTCCTAAGCCAGCGCCCGCCGTGTGCCACTCGCCAGGTTGGTGTTGTGCGGGGCAGTGTGCACGTCTTCTCGTTCGGCCTCTCACTCTTAGAGGTGTGCAGCGTGGGCGCTAAGGGCAGGGCTTCCAACGTCACATCGCGAGGGTTGAGTCACTACCTCTGGGACCCGGGCAAGTGGCTAACCCTCTGTGCCTCGGTTTCCCAGTATGTAAAATGGGGATAATGGTGCCCACTTTATCGGGTTAATAGTAACAAGTACTTGTGGGAGTGGGTCATGGGGAGTGGCATGGAAGTGTTGGCTGTTGTTATTTCTGAGCCTGGGCTTCCTCCCTTGCACCACAGGGTAAAACGCTGTGCTGGTGGGCGGGGCACTGCTTCAGAATCGGTGATCTGGGTGGAGATACCGATGAGACGAGACCGCCATGCACTAATCTCTGTAGAGCTGGGCGATGGGTCCGTGAAGTCATACTCGATTCTGTTCTCTCCACTTTCGTGTCTCACGTTTTCCATTAAATGGGAAGCGGGTGGGGATGGGCATTGCTAAGGCTGCACGGGTCCGTGGCGAGGGTGAGATGAGATCACGGATGTCGAAAGCTGAGCACGGAGCCCGCCACAGGCCAGGACTCCTTGCCTTGTCTGCGCAAGGAGTTGGATGCTGTTTTTCTTTACAGATTGGGGAACCGTTCTCCCTACAGACTTAGTTACGTGCCCAAGGTCATGTAGTCGTTAGTGAGGGACCAGGCTTTAAGTAAGACACGTGGGGCAGTGAGGGTGTTCCAGGAAGGGCCTGGAGTGGGGCAGATAAATGGGCACCAAGTCGTAAAATTAGGCACAAAAAGATTATTACTCCCAGTGGTGGCGGACCGGCCCCCTGAGCCCGGCTCTGACTCTCCAGCTTCCTGCCTCTTGGAGGACATCGGAGAGTAGCTGTCAGCCTCTCCCTCAGGGTCTGACCCCTGCATGCTGCAGGGGACGTCCGTCAGGCTCCTGGCAGCACAGGGAATTGTGTGCTGGGGCGTGCCCCCTCCCCCTCCCCCCCCATCACTGCCTGGGAGGCCCACCTTTCAGGGTCTCCTTTTGAAATGCCTCATCACCCCAAGCTTATGGGCTGCATGCTTAGCAGTGATTTCCACAGGGGGACCTGGATGACTCAAGACACACCTGCGGGGGGGGGGGCCAGGAGGGCCACAGGCCAAGGATTGCCGAGCTGTCCCTGAAGCCCCGGGGTCCTGGCAGGGCCACAGGAAGGGTAAGGCAGGGAAGCAGCAGGTGGACGAGGAGCGAAGGGGCAGGTGGGACAAGGTGGAGAGGCTTTGAAGCTGGGGGAAGGGCCAGGCCAGGCTGGAATGCCATCGGAACCATCCCTCCTCTTGGTCACTGTGGTCTTGTAATTACAAATGTCCTTGGAGCCCTAAAGCCGAGGTGGGCAGCGAGGGAGCTCTCAGCAAGGGACCAGCAGGGGGCTTAGCTCCACCCAGGCCCTGAGGAAGCCACAGTGGCCAGGGCGCCCAGCCTTTCTTCTCAGGTGAGACCAATGGGGCAGTGACCATGGGGCCGGGGAGACCAAGACTGAGAATTACAAGGCCGTCCCATCCGAGGGAGTTGGATAATCTTATTTGCCAATTTAGGGTTTGCAGAGCCCTTTTTCTGTGGACCTCCAAAATAACCCTTGTTAGACATTAGATGGCCTTTTGTGAAACACTCCTATTTGTTCAGTGATAGTTGCCTAAATCCCTAAATCATGGTGAACCTGAATTCCTCAAGCTTCGCTTTTTCATGGTCCGCCACTACTGAGAGTAACAGTCTTCTTGATGCCTAATTTTACTACTTGGTCCCAGTTTATCTGCCCCACCCCAGTGCCCCTCCGGGGGCACCCTCACTGCCTCACACGTCTTACCTTACATTCCCAGGCCCTTATCTGGGGATCTCATCCCAGCCCGGCCCTCCCCCCAGGTGCCTCAACCCCACTGCCCTGCCCCCTGAGCTGACCTTCTCGGTCCTTGTGACTCACCAGTCACCTGACGGGGCCTTTGTTGTCCGTTTATCTTGACTGGAGAAAAGAGATATGCAAAAGCGAAGGTGGGGCCATCCAGGGGAGAGGCTAGAGTTGAGGGTGGGCGTTCCCCATCCACGTCTCCAGCGGCTTGTGGGTGGGGTTCTCCGTTTGACACAGGCTTTGTGGGTCGGACCAAAGCCTAGCCGCGATGTGACATTATTACTGTAGAGAAAATCTGTGTCCCAGCTTCCAAACTGACTTATAGAAGGTCATGCCCTCACCTCGGGGCTCTGACTTCCTGGTGGTCCACACCCTACTTCTAGGGGTGAGAGCCTGAAACCCAAGAGCTGGGAAATGGGTCAGGCTCAGAGACACGGCCACCGACCCCTCCCCTCGGAGTCTCCTTCCCCCTGAAGGGAGGGGTCAGAGAGGTGAGTGGCTGTTGGGCACTGGTTAAAGTCCAGGTGTTAGATATTCACATCAATAATTTAATTGGATTCTCACAACACCTGAGTCTGTTACCCCCATTTCAGAGCTGAGGCCCAGAAATGATGTAACTCGCCTCCTGTAAGCGGCCGAGCCTGGATGTGGACGCAGGTCTGGCTGCCTGCAAAGCCATACTCTTCCCCACACCCAGGAGGGGCTGGGGTGGGCGTAGCCATGGGCTCTGACCCTCCTGGGACTTCTCATTCCAGGAGAGCCGCATCTATGCCGTGGCCACGTCAGGCATGTGTCTCTCGGACGTACCTCCCCGAAGTAGTGCCACCTGCTTCGGTGAGTCCCAAGTGGGGTGCCCATGGTGGTCAGGGTGGACGTGCAGCGGAGGAGAGGCTTCTGGGCAACACCCAGGGCTCTGGTCACCTGGCACCCCATTTCCATTCCCCCCACCCCCAACAGGTGAGTTTCAGGGAAATCCCACAGCCAGGGCTGCCTTAAAGAGAAAAGGAAACTGCAGATTCAGCCCATTACCTGCTGGGTGGGCGTGGTCTTGAACAGGGTTGTAGCCAATCTGAGAGCTGGAGGGGACTATAGAGGAGGGGTCCCCCAGCCCAGCTCCCTACCTGCACTGCAGTAAAGGCGTGGGGGGAAGGGGCCCCAGTACCTTGATTTATGTGAGCCCCTGAGAGAGGCCCATCCCCACCACAGCCTCCCAAGTCCCGGGCCGGCCACAGAACCCCCACGGGCTGTGAGCGCCACGTAGCGCATGACGGGTAACTCGCCTTGGCAAGAGTGGGAACAAAGGCCGTGGCCCTTATCCTAAGATCTGTCCCCGGAGTGCTGTTCCAGGGAACTCCGTCTGCAGCTTTCCCCCTCCTCCCTCTGCAGTGCCCACACCCCGTCCAGGGCCATGGCCTGGAGCTCATCGAGTCCCCCTTCCCTGCCCCTCCAGGTTCAAGGCCTCCCTCTCTATCGTCCCCTGGGCCTTTCTCGGGCCTTGTCTACAAGAACTGCTCGGTGCCTGTCTACACAGTCCTGAAGGGGGTAAGAACTGCTCTCCGAGGATGGCTGCCCGCCCCCCCCCCCCCCCCCCCCGCTCCCCGGCTCCTTGTCCAGTCAGTGGCTGGAGTGGGGCCCCAGGGTCAGGTTTCTGTATACACACACACACACACACTCACACACACACGCACTCACACACACAACTCTGGGCAAGAAGCACAGCCCACTCCATAAGTCGTTTTAGTTTTATCATCTTTATCAGACTTCCAGTAGAAAAGTTCTATATTTACAAAAATTTGAATAAATATGCTTGTGGGCCAAGGAAAAAGGAAAAGGTTAAGCCTATGGCTGCTCCGCCTGTCCCCCCCTCCCCCATCTTGTCACACGCGTGTCCCAGAGGGTGGGGCTCTTTTTAGAACTTTTTACGTGTTCAGACATATACTCCCATATAAACTCCATACATCCCCACACTTTTTAAAACAAAAAATCAGATAAAAGGGCAGCATGTTTCATATGCATTTTCGTCTCCTTTTATGATTAGTTTTTGAAATCGTAACGGTTGTACTTGGTAGAACTTTTTATAGAAGAATAAGAAGCCAAGAGTGGAGTTTCCTCCCGCATTGCTTTCCCCTAGCTCCCCGCCCAGGGCCGCTGTCCTTCGTGGTCTGGGGCTTGTTCTGTAAGGCCTTCTGCTGTGTTTGCAGATGCGTTCACAAAGAGTCGCTCTCTGTCACTTGCACATACACATGCATGCACACCGAGGGGTCACACTGCGTGTCATTCTACCCCTCGCTTGTTCTCCCAGCCGTGTGCCAGGCCTTCCTGCCGTGCCTCCCCTGTAGGGCTGCCCCGTCCCCTCACGCAGATGCCCACAGCTACTTCAACCTGTCCTCCACTGATTGACAGTTTAGGACACCTCTCTGTTTCTCTCTAAAATCGATGGTGTGATGAACATCATTGTGCAACTCTATCTCTGTGCACTTTCGTATACATGTCTCCGGAGGACAGAGGTCTAGAGGTGGACTTTAAAGTTGACAGGCAGTGCCAAGTTGTCTTCTAAAAAACCTCATCACACTACAGAGAGCCCTTTTCGCCAGTTTCACCAGCATGGAGAGAAGCAATCTGAGCAAATGTCTGTCCGTGGAGATGGTCTTTCCTAGTCCCCGCCCGTTTGTGAAGCTCCTGTCCTCACCCTTGGGCTGTGGTGTGGCTTTCTGGCCCCCTAGTGGCAGGGAGTAGGGGTCACAGTGGTTAGGTGTTCAGCTGGGATGGGGCAGCTCTTTTAGGAACCACAGAGGATGGTGACACCCACACACACACCCCCAGTCAGCCCAAGGGGAAAGGTGGAGAAGGGACAGTTGTCTGGTGGGTGGCCTGGCTGGGTGGCGGCGTCCTTGTGCCCAGACAGGCTGTGCTGGCCACACCCTGAGCGCCTGGAGCCGGAGTGCAGGCCAGGGGGTGGGGGTGTCTTGCAGCCCGAGCTGCATGGGCCGGGGCCTGTCTTGCAGAGAGTCACCCAGATCAGCACCGTGCCCTTTGTGGACGAGTCCTCGGGGTCCGATGACGACTGCAGCTCTCAGGCGAGTGTCCAGAGTTCGGTCCCCTGCTCTGAGCCCAGGAAGACCAGTGGACTAGGCAGCCCCCGGGCTATCAAGAGAGGTATGGAGCAGGGGAGCTGAGGGGTGTGGGCAACACGGGGCCCCTCACCTCCTCCCATGGGCAGCCGTGCATGGGGTCCCTGCTTGATCTCTGCCCGTGACCCTCAGCCCCAGACTCGGGGGTCCCGGGTGGCTGAGGAGCTGGGGTTGGGTGGCATGGGACACAGGCCTCGAATCCTCCCCCGTGGCCAGGTGTCTCCATGTCCTCTCTGAGCTCGGAGGGCGACTACGCCATCCCCCCAGATGCCTGCTCCCTGGACAGCGACTACTCAGAGCCTGAGCACAAACTACAGCGCACCTCATCCTACTCCACTGAGGGGCCGAGCCTGGGCAGGGTGAGCTCAGGGTGGCCCCACCGGATGGGGCTGAGGCGGGGCAGGGCGGGAGCTGCCTGCCCGGGACCCTCAGCACACTGGCCCACCGAGCCCAGGGGTTACACAGAGTACCTCGTTTTAGCTCCATGCTGACGCTGGGATGCTGGGAGCTAACATTTCCTGAGTCCTTACAGTGTGCCAGGCACAGTGCTCCGTGCTTCTCACGTACTGTCTCAGTTGTCCTCACATCCTCTCAGGATTATTACCCCATCCTGTGGATGAGAAGCCTGAGGCTCAGAGACATGCTTCTCCGGAGCCAGCCGTAAAGCCAGATCCCATCCCCAGCCCTTGCTCCACACCACCGAGCTGCCCTGTCTGAATCTGCCCCGCCCCGAACCCTCCGCCCCAGCCTGAGGGACGTGCCCACTGTTCCCCAAACCTCTCCCTTCCCTGCTGCCTCAGTGGCCGCCCTCCTCCTACTGGCTCATCTTTGAGGGAAAGGCTGACCTTTCCTGAAGGCCCCTCTCCCAGCCAGCCTCTCCCTTGTGCAGCCCCTGACCTGCCGCCTCCTCATGGTCAGGTGTGCTCCCCAGCCAGCAGGACTCTCCCAAAGCAGGGCCACCCATGTTGATGTAGTTCTCCCTGAACCCTTAGCAGGACACAGTGCCCTCAAAATACACACAGTAGGTACTCAATTTTTTTTCTAACTGGTGACAAAGCAGTGACTCAGCTGGGCTCCGTGGGCCTGTGTGATGTCCACACCTCAGTGAGTCCCCCTCTTCGCCCTTCCCCTCTGCACCCTTCCCCACTGCAGGAGTCGCTGGAGAAGTCGGGCTACCTGCTGAAAATGGGCAGCCGGGTGAAGACGTGGAAGAGGCGCTGGTTTGTCCTGAGACAGGGACAGATCCTGTACTACAAGTCCCCGGTGAGACCCTCCTCCCCAGGACTGTCATTTAGGGACCCCACCCAGCCCCAGGACTGTGTGAGGAGAGCTGGAAGAGGGGCCGTGTGGCCCATGCCAGAGGGCAGAGGTCTGGCAGGTGGGAGAGGCTTTGAGCCACACCCCAGACCATGAGGCTGGTCATTGGTTCTCACAGTGAAATCAAGCACTGAGAAGACAAAGGCAATCCTAGATGAGTTGGCTTGGACACGCCTTCCTTCAGAAGCCGAGTTCTTCTTTTACCTGGTTCTGTAAAAGAACTGTTCTAAAAGGCGAGCCCAGCCTGGCCAGTGTGGCTCAGTGGTTGAGCATTGACCCATGAATCAGGAGGTCACGGTTCCATTCCCGATGAGGGTACATGCCCGGTTGTGGGCTTGATCCCCGTGTGGGCGTGTAGGAGGCAGCGGTCAGTGATTCTCTCTCATCATTGATGTTTCTATCTCTCCCTCTCCCTTCCTCTCTCTCTGAAATCAATAAAAACATTTTTAAAAAAAGGAGAGCCCATTGCCTCCTCCCCATCCTTCCTAACACTGTTAGGAATTAGGGAGCCTTGGACACGGGAACTTATTTTGACAGGCCCTCCCTGATCAATAACCAATGTTAATGTTTTAAGGGGGGCAAAAAGGCCTTGTCTCCTGTGCAAATCTCGTTGATTGGTTGTGGCTGTCTGGAACACCTTGTTAAGGATTCTGGGCCTGGATTGCTCAATAGGCAGGCATGCTCTGATCGATTAGTAATGTCTGCAGTGGCACTGGAAATGGGAATGGTGATATTTAAGCCACTTATTTGCCACACTTGATATAAAGGATGTAGTAGAAAAAAATGTAAGGGCTTTACAGCTTAGTAATAACTTGGTAGCTTTGGACCCAACATTAAAGGCTCGGTCGAAAAAGAACAGAATCTTACCATTTGCGACAGCATGGATAGACCTAGGGGGTATTTTGCTAAGTCTGTCAGAAAAAGGCAAATACCACATGTTTTCACTTAAATGTGGAATCTAAAGTACAATATAAATGAACAAACAAAACAGAAACAGACTTAAAGATTCAGAGCACAGACGGATGGTTGCCAGGGTGGAGGGAGTTGGGGGCTGGGCAAGAAAGGTGAAGGGATTGAGAAGTACAGATTAGTCGTTACGAAACAGTCACAGGGACGTGAAGTGCAGCCCAGGGAGAACAGTAACGCTGTAACAGCGGGGTGTGGTGCCAGGTGGGTACTGGAAACGCCAGCACAACACCTTGTGAGGCCTGTGATTGTCTAGCCGCTGTGCTGTACACCTGACACTAATACAAAAGGATAGTGATTGTATACTGTAATTTAAAGTATTTTTAGAATTTTTTTTTTAAAAAGCAAAGACATACAGGCTCAATCTACGCTTTTTGAGCTGGGTCAGAGGGACCCAGGTCTAACCATTGCTCCACTTGGCTAGAAACAGGACGCAGAGCACGTTACCCACCATGCATAGCCCAGGAAAGCGTGGAATCACTTCCTCCTTTGCCGTGACCTAGAGTGAGAGCATTCCTTTCTTTACAGAGTGATATCATCCGGAAACCTCAAGGGCAGGTGGACCTGAACTCCCGTTGCCAGATTGTTCGAGAGGAGGGTGCACAGACCTTCCAGGTGAGCAGGGTCCTCACAGCTAGCATCTTAGGCAGGGAGGTGCTGGGTTTGGATGCGGCTGTGGTGGTTACAGAGGTGGGGCAACACGGCATGAGTGAAAGACACCTGAGTGTGACCCTAATTTGTGAGTCCGAGGAAGGAAGAGGACACAGAATGGGAGCGAGAGTGAAGGGAGGAGAGACAGGGAGAGCAAGACGAGGGGGAAAAGAAGGGGCGAGTTCCAGGGTGGGGAGCAGGACGGCCCAGTGGGCGCTGCGGTTTGTGCCACCCAGAGCCAGTTTCTGTTACTCTACCCTCCTGTCTCCCGGCCCCGCCCCATCCCCCTCCTGCACAGCTCGTCTCTGAGAAGAAAACCTATTACCTGACGGCGGACTCGCCCTGCCTGCTGGAGGAGTGGATCCGAGTGCTGCAGAGGCTGCTGAAGGTCCAGGCCCTCGGGCCGCCGGCCCTGCCTCAGGGGGGCACCAAGCCCACCGTGAAGGGCTGGCTGACCAAGGTATGGCTGCGGCTGGCTGGGGAGGAAGGCGGGCCTTCTGAGAGTCGGATTCAGGCGCGGGAGTGCCCAGGGGCACGGGGTCCCCTCTTGATCCACGGCTCCTCCAGGGATTTCCTCACAGGGATTAGCCGGTTGGCTTCAAACACCGTCTGACCCCACAGGGGATGGATGGTTCCCTGGAAACAGGGTGGGGTTGTTAGAACAACAGCTATTCTCAAGACCGAGGAATGTGCCCATTTTGAGGTCATTAGGGGTCCCCCACCCCAACCTGAACCCGCCAGTATGAATAGTGGGAAGCTGGGACCTAAGCGAGGTGGGTGTGGCCACTTCAAAACGTGTAACCTCCCAGGCCGGCCCTGAAGACGGGTTAGTTAGGGCTCTTCTGGTTGCCAAGAGCGGAGAAGCACACGTTAACCCCAAGTAAGGGGGGGACGTTAACAAGGAAGCGCGTGACCTGGGCCCACAGCCGCCAGGAGGCAGAGCGGCTAGTCGGAGCGCGCTCGGTGGGTGCTGCGGCTCTCTCTCTGCCTCTGCGTCCCATTCGGTCCCCTCTGTGTGCGTCTGCTGTTCCCACACCATTTATACTGGCCTCCCTGCCCTGCCCTTCCTCTCGGCTTTCTGACCACCCCAGCCTCTGCTAAGGCAGGTCCTTCCTCGGCCACGTTCCTGGGACAGGACACCCGATTGGCCTGCTCTCGCTGGGATGGACGGGGCGTGCCCTGGGGCACACCGTGGCCCCTCGCTGCGAAAGGGCTGGTTCCCTCGGGGAGTCTGGGCGTCTCCACTGAGGACCTGAGCTTGACCCGGGGCTTTTACGTCTGCCTCCCTGTGGCTTCCCTGTGCCAGGCCCGGATGTACTTCGGGGCCCCCTGGTTCTGGTGATGCCGGCTCGTTTCTGCCTCGCAGGTAAAGCATGGCCACTCCAAGCTGGTCTGGTGCGCTCTCGTCGGGAGAACCTTCTTCTACTATCGGAGCCATGAGGACAAGGTACTCCCGGCCTCGGACAGCACCGTTCCCTCTCCCCCCAGACCCCTGTCCTGGGGCTCCACTTTCCCTTCTACCCCGTAGCCCCACAGCCAGTGCAACGCCAGCTGGCGGGCTCCCTCCACAGAGCATGCCAACCTCCCCCCCCCCCCCCCCCCGCCCCAAGCAGGCAGTCGGCGAGCTCTCGTCTCCCTTCCCCCTGTATCTGTCCTCACCCACGATTCCCAGCCCTGCAGGGCCAAAGGTTCCGAGAGAGGAGTCCCCTGTCCCCGGGCTCTCCCATTCACGGAAGCCTCATGTCCGCAGCGACCCCTGGGCCACCTGCCTGTGCAGGACGCACGCATAGAGGAAGTCGACCGATCCTGTGACTCAGATGAGGACTACGAGGCCGGAGGAACCGGGCGGCTGCTCTCCTCCCACTGCACCCTGGGGATCCACCCCCCGGAGCACAGCCCCACCTACCTCCTCATTGGCACCAAGCACGAGAAGGCAAGGGAGGGCCGGGCCCCCACGGCCACGCGTGGACCTGTGCTTCTCGTCTCCCCTTCTCTCTTTCCCCGCATCTTCCCCACATTCACGTTTATTTCCCTCCCGGACATCTTGGCAACCAGCGCCCCGGGTGGGGAATATTCCTTACGTTGACTTGTTCCCAGTGACCACCTCTTCCCTGAGGTAGAACCACAAGCTTAGAAACCTGGGTTCGATCCCAGGTCTTTCCTCTCCGACACTGGTGGCCCGGACTTCTGCTCACCAGGCCCAGCTGAGCCCCACCTGGGCTTGGCCCCTTCAAGGAAGCCCCTGGGAGCTCTTGCCCCATCTCCCCACCCAGCCCCAGCAGACAGCTCTCCGTCCTCTTCCAGGACACGTGGCTCTATCACCTCACCGTGGCCGCAGGGGGCAGCAGCGCCAAGGTGGGAACCGCCTACGAGCAGATCATTGGCAAACTGATGGATGATGAGGGAGACCCAGGTAAGGCAAGCACGGCCCTCTCGGCCTGGGTTGTAGGGCAGTGGCTGGGTAATTGTTGGTCAGGAACCCAAAGAAAGCACTGCTGGACCCTGACGCTGTTTTAAAACCGTCAGAGCCGCAGAAGGGCATCCCCATCCCAAGCTCCAGAGCCCCTGTCTCCGATGAAGGGACTGAGGCGACCCCTCAGACTGCCCAGTGGTCTGGGCCAATGTTTTACTTTGTCACCTGCAGCTTCGCTGGCGGGGAGAGGCCTGATGAAGGAGGTAGCTGGTGAATCGATAGTGAGGGTTGTAATAAGCGAAGCCTAAGCCTGGGTCCCTGGTTCTGAGGAGCCGGAGGCACTGACAGCACACACCACACCCCCTCCACTGCAGCCACAGCTCGTTTATTCCAGGCTGATACACACCCCTCCATCCAGGCTGACCCTGCACACACATGCTTGCACTCAGATGCCCACGCCTCGCACACTCGCCCTGTGGCAGCCCCAGGAGCAGAGCAGTAGCCGCCTTCCTGTGAGCTGTGATTGTGAGCCCCACACTCTAGATATAAACCCAGCACCACCGTGGGCCCCAGACATTAAACCCTTGTCTTCCCCGCAGATGAAAGGGGTGGTTGGGAGGAGAGTTCCCGCCCAGGGCTAACTGCTGCTGCTCTCTGCTGGCAGACTCCCCCCTCTGGAGGCACCCCATGCTGTGCTACAGCAAAGACGGGCTGTACACGTCCCTCACCACCCTGCCCTCCGAGGCCCTGCAGACTGAGGCCATCAAGCTCTTCAAGGTAAAGTGGGAGCGGAGCCCTGGCCCACCCACGGGCGGGGGCGCCCTTGCCATGTGCCCAGGCTCTGCCCCACACACTTCTGCCCCCCATGGTGATCCTCGGGTGAGGAGAACATGCAGTTAGGGATTGGCCCACAGAAGGATCTCAGAGGAGGTGGGGGAGTCCCACAGGGTCCCCACCACGTCCTGTAGGCCAGGGGGGCGGAAGCTCTGGGCCTTCATTCCCAGCCTGGGGGAGCGCCTGTGAAACTGGCCCTTGAGCTCCCGCCCCCTGTGATGGACAGGAAAAGGCAGGCCTATGTTGTTTCTGAACCTGAGGGATTCTGGCCTCTTTTAGAATGTTCTTTGTGCCTGTCTTGAATATTCTCTTTTCAGAAAATGAGTCTGTCTTGCTTATGTAATAGAAACATTTAACGAAGGAAAGATTCCAGCCCAAGGTAGCCTTCCCCGCAAGCACAGTGCTCCCAGGCAGTGCTCCCTCTTAGAAACATTCTCCCTGTGAACAAGCCCCCGAGTCCTGGGGCGGCCCCGTCTGTCCATTGCCTCAGCACCTGCCAGTGCCCGCTGTCCTGTCCCTGCCAGTGCTGCCAGCTCTTCATCAACGTGCCCGTGGAAGCCGCCTCGGTGGACTACCACGTGTCCCTGGTCCAGAGGGCCCTGCAGGTGTGCCTGGTTCACCCTGAGCTGCAGAGCGAGATCTACTGCCAACTCATGAAGCAGACCAGCTGCCGCCCGCCTCAGAAGTACTCCCTCATGCAGGTAGGGGCTCCCGGGTGAGGAGCGGACAGGAGCCATTGGCCAGGGCTGCCCAGGAGGCGGGAAGCGGGAGGAGGTGGCTGCGCGGGTATCCTGAGCCTGGTGGCCAGTGGGCCGTGCTCAGAGCCGCCTCGGCACAGCTGCCCTCCCTGTGCCCCTTTGGGTGAGGTCTGTGTGCAGTCAGCTTGTGCGACTGCTGCTCTGGTCAAAGCCTGACCCCGTTGGCTTTGGTGCCCGGAGAAGGTGGGGGCTCCGGTTTGGAGAGCGCGCCGAAGGCTCTGTAGCTCAGGGCCCTGAGGCGGGGCATGCGGGCCCAGCACTCACCCCACTGCCTGTGCCCTGCAGTGCTGGCAGCTCCTGGCCCTGTGCGCCCCACTCTTCCTGCCTCAGCACCACTTCCTCTGGTACATCCAGCAGCAGCTCCAGCGCCACGCAGACCCCCGGTGAGTGAGCGCCGTTTCCCCCCGCTGCTCCTTCGCTCCCGCTGTGGCATGATTCAGTGTCACGGGGAAACGGGTCGGATCCCCCCACCCTCTGAGACTTGCTCGGTGGCCGTGGGGACTTCACCGATGGCTGTAAACACAAACACGCACGTGGAGGTCTGGGCAGGCCTGGGCTTCTGCACACCTGTTCACGTGCGCATGGATGTTTTGTGGGGGCTGTTGCCTCCGGATTATTCCCAAAGTGCCATTCTCTGTTGCCATGTTCATACGGGCCCTGAATGACTAATTAATAGCCCAGGCCCGTCTTCAGGGCTTGGCTCACAGCCTGCCCCAGCGGCTGACGTGGTTCTGGCCGGGTCTGGGCTGGGAACCAAGGTGGCAGGGAGGTGTGGATTCCGTGGTATTCCCTTCTTCCTCACCTGTCCTTTTAGAAATGAAACTGGCCAGTATGCCACCTACTGCCAGCGGGCCGTGGAGCGGACCCTGCAGACTGGGGAGCGGGAAGCCAGGCCATCGCGCATGGAAGTGGTGTCCATCCTGCTGCGGAACCCCTTCCACCACTCCTTGCCCTTCAGCATCCCCGTGCACTTCGCCAACGGGACCTACCAGGTGAGGCGGGCGTGTGCCCTGTCCTGCGTCTCTTCCAGAGGGGAGTACCTTAGGGCCAGGCGGGTGCTAAGCCTCCTTAGGATTGGCAGGTTCTTGATAAGCAAACCAGCAAAAGAATGGGCCTGGGACTTCGGGGTGGGAGTGGGGGTTAGTGCCCGCGTGGCAGGAGGAGCTTGAATCGCAAAAGCGCTCCACTGTTGGATGTCCTGGAAGTACATCTTTGAACCCATTGTGTGAACAGGAAACTGAGACACTGACCAGGAAGATGGCATGAAAGGGCCTCCCAAAAAGTGACAGTCAAGGGCACACAGAGCTTTTGTCGGGTTCATCTCCAGTGGGCGGGCTCATCCCCTGGGCACGCACCCTCTGCGTGTGAATCCAGAACGGACGTCTCCTTGGCCCTTGCATCCGCCCTTGCTCCTTTTAGGCAAGCCTCCCCACCTCTGGACGCAGACCCTCCGTGAGCCCTGGCGGGCGTCCCTCAGCGAGCCCCCCTGGGGCTGACACTCTCCCCTGCAGGTGGTGGGCTTCGACGGCTCCTCCACAGTGGATGAGTTCCTCCAGCGGCTGAACCAGGAGACAGGCATGAGGAAACCGTCCCACTCGGGATTTGCCCTCTTCACAGACGATCCGTCCGGCCGGGCCCTGGAGCACTGCCTGCAGGGGAGCGTCAAGGTGACGGCCTCCCCGCGGAGCCCTGAGCCCCGCTGACCCACCGCCTGGCTTCGGGGTTTTGGTGGGGAAAAGCCTGTCCTGCTAGCTCTCTGGCTGTGTCCCCCCTTCTATGCCATCCTTAAACGTACCCAGGTGGGCAGAGAAAAGATGTTTGTGCTGTTGTGTCTGGAGAGAAGAGCTCTGTATCCCTCTCTCCCTGGGGTGGCTGTGCGGCATCCAGGGGAAGCTGCTGCTCAGCTGGTGTGGGAGGGACAGGAGGCACTTCTCAGCAGCAGCCCGACCGAGCCTGCCAGGTACACGCACACGCGCGCACACGCACACGCACACAGGGACACGGGTGGGCACCTGCATGCCCAGTGTCCCTGGATGTTGTGTCTGCCAGGGCCTCTGCTGTGCCTACAGGTTCAGCCACATTTTTAGGAAGTAGGTCCTTATGGTACTTGGGTATTGAAGGCTCTTGAATGGGACTGAGGACTATCTTGTATTGTGGTCTGAGATTAGAGCCGTGGCGCGTGTTAAGTGTTTGAGGGAATGTGCTGTAGCACTTGATGAGCGTGAGGGTTTGGGTCCGTCTGCTTTCTTTACGGCAGCAGGACAAAGGCCTGTAGTTGTACCATTGCCGGAAACACTGTGCTACATGCCTTCCCTGTAAATGTCGGGGCGTCTGCAAGGCTTGGCTACACAGCAGGCCTCTGGGCATATTTGCTGAAGCGGAGAGTGGGGTGGGATGGAAAGGGAGCTGGTGATGTGAGGCCATGGTGTTTGACTGGGGCCTGCCTTGCCTCGGGGTGGGTGGGGCTCAGATGGTAAGGCCAATAGGGGAAGCTGTGCTTTGCTGCTCACGCCAAGTCTGTGAGGAAGCGCAGGCACCTGGGGTCCTGGCCCCGTAGGTCATCCTCTCCATGGAGGACAGTCACTCCACTCTGCCCTGCTGCTCTGCCCGAGTCCAGCCCTGCCTGGACCTCATGCCCCTCATCAGGTGCTTTTCTGACTTTTGTCTTTTGCCTCTTCAAGATCTGCGATGCCATTTCCAAGTGGGAACAAGCCCTGAAGGAGCTGCACTCCAGGAAGTCTGAGGGTGGCACGCGTGTCGTGAGGCTGATGTACAAGAGCAGGTCCTGAGCATGCCCAAGGGTGGGGCCAGGCGTGAGGGCTGTGCCTGGGGTGCACAGGCAGGAGGCCCACAGATGCAGCACCACATGGTGCTCATTAGCGGGGGAGCCAGGCCGACTGGGCAGCTCAGCTCTCGGTCCCTATACTGCATGTACACACACATGCATGCATACACACACACAAACATGCCAAGAAAACAGACCAACCTCATGAGATGGCTGCATGTGTTACCTTAGGAGAGTGAGCTTTTGTATGAGCACTAAATTTAAGACTAGAAATAAATCGCTCCTATACCAATTCCAGGGAATACAGAAGTAGGCATCCTGACTTTTTACCAATTTGAGTAAGAAAATTCCATCCCAGCTGTCTCCAGGCAAATAGTTTCCATTAGTCTCTTGGCTTCTTAACTCATCCAGTTCCCTAATAAGTTGTGATTCCTGGTACCAGATCCTTTCACCAAATCCCATAAGTCTAACGGTGTATCCAGAATTAACCACATGCTACAGTTGCCATGAGAACTATGGGCTCTGTGTCATGCTTGCTTAAATATTTTGGAGGCAATAGAAAATAGGCTTACAAATGGCATAAAAAGAGTCATTTCTTTCTTTGGGAGTCAAGATAAACAGATGCCAAGATGACCTCGTCCTTTGGGGATCCCAGCTGACCTGGCTTTTCGCCCTCTTCCCTGTAGGCTGTACTTTCGGGGTCAAGTCAAAGGGGAGACGGAGCGTGAGCGTCTGCTGCTTGCCTTCCAGACCAGCGGCGAGATCGTGGCAGGGAGGTTTCCTGTCAACAAGGAGCTGGCTCTGGAGATGGCTGCCCTCATGGCCCAGGTACGGGTCTGTTTGGGAATCAGGAGGGTCAGGCACCACCTTTGGACTCGCAGGCGGAATGTGCCACACAGCCTGGAGCAGGAGATTCTGCAGATGGGCGGTGCCAGAGGAGAGGATGGCCTTGACCCTGGCTCCTTACCCAGCAGAGCTCCTCATGGCTGCGTGCAGAACTCTGGGCGGGAATCCAGAGGCCTGGGTTTGAGTCCTGGCCACTTCAAGCTCTGAGGTCTTGGCCACGTTACTTTACTTGTCTGTGCTTTAGTTTCCATTTCTGTGGACTGAAAACAAAGACACCTCCATACCTACCCCCACAGGGTTGTTGTACTAAGTATGTTCTTAATGCATATCACATAATGTATGCGATAACATTTGTACTTAAAGCTGTCAAGCATTTTAACTAGAATTGGGAAAGGAACACACATTCAGAATTTGACTCTTCTCCCTGTTACCTTTAGGAGGCCATCTTGCCAAAGGTATCTGGGATACTGTATGGTTCCCATAGATCTACTGCTGAAAAAGAAGAGGAAATAATAATAGTTGATCTTTAGCCCTACCCTGTCTGGCTCAGTTGGTTGGGCATCATCCCATGTACCAAAAGGTTGTTGGTTCAATTCCCTGACAGGCCACATACTTGGGTTGCAGGCTCCATCCCTGGAAGGTGCATGCAGGAGGCAGCCAATCGATGTTTCCCTCTCACATCAATGTGTCTCTTTCTCTTTCTCTCTCTTTCTCTTCCTTTTTCCCTTCCTCTCCTTCTCTCCCTCTCTCTCTAATAACTGATCTTTAACCCTTTGCACTCGCTTGCTTTTTTCTCGATTCCTTTATTCTACTTGGGATTTAATTTTTTTAAATCCCCGGATTTTACAAAGTGCGGCAGTAGAATAAAAAACTGGAGTTTCTTTTCATACAAACTTATTTATTTGGATTTTTTTATATTTCAAATTATTGATACATTCAAAGAGTAAATTTAATCTCGACATCCGAGTGCAAAAGGTTAATATAATAAACATGTATTAAATACTCTATAGAGAACCCTGTGCTAAATATTTTATACTAGAGGCCCGGTGCACAAGATTCATGCACTGGGGGGGGGGGGGTACCTTAGCCCAGCCTGCACCCTCTTGCAGTCCAGGAGCCCTCAGAGGATGTCCGACTGACGGCTTAGGCCCACTTGTACTCAGGCCCGATGCACAAGATTTGTGCACTTGGGCGGGGGGCCCTCAGCCCAGCCTGTGCCCTCTCGCATTCTGAGAGCCCTCAGGGGATGTCTGACTGACGGCTTAGGTGGGGAGCGGATCTAAGCCGGCAGTGGGACATCCTTAGTGCTGCCGTGGAGGTGGGCTTCTGGCTGAGCGGCGCACCTCCTGTGGGAGTGCACTGACCACCAGGGGGCAGCTCCTGTATTGAGCGTCTGTCCCCTGATGGTCAGTGTGTGTCATAGCGACCGGTCATTCTGCCATTTGGTTGATTTACATATTAGCCTTTTATTATATAGGAGCCCATTTAGTTCTCATCCCCACATAATAGGTGAGGATATTGAAGCTCAGAGAGTTTAAGTAACTTGACCAGTATTACAGAGCTGGTAAGTGGCAGAGTTGGGATTTGAGCCAGGTGTCTGACTCCAAAGGCCACATTTGGAGCTCTGCTAAAGTAAGTCAGTCCTCACTTAGCATCGTCAGCTGGTTCTACAGCTTTAAGCGAAACATCTCATCAACATTATAATGAAGTGACATTGAACAAAACTGTTCTTCGAGGACCTGCTGTACTCTAGGATCTGTAGCATCTTCAATCCTATGTCCCATACTTTTGGATTGGAAGCCAGAATTTCTACATTGTTTTCCCTGTCTGCCCCTAATTAACTGTGTCTTTGGATAAGGCACTTAACCTCAGCTGGAAAATGAAAGTTGGACTAGATAATCTCTAATATTCCAGGACCCTAAGGTTGTTTGTTTATCTCTGGTGTCTGTGAAACGAGATAAAGGGCCAGTTCACAAGAAGTGTTTTTTCACATCCATTCACACCTCCCCGGTAAAGTTATGAAAAAAAGGGTGTACTACACCTTTCTCAACAGCCTACCCCCATCCCACCGCCACCATGTCCAGATTCTTGACTTGTGCTTCCATGTGTTTCTATCACAGGTAGAGTTTGGGGACTTGGAGAGGCACCTCTCGCCAAGCCCTGGGGGCACACCCCCTTCCAAGGCTCAGCACCACCTACAGCAGGTGCTAGACCGGTTCTACCCAAGGCGCTACAGATATGGGACACCCACTGAACAGCTGAGGTAGGCTGCAGGGCTTACGGGGGTCTTGTGGGAGATGCGGGCTGTGGGCTTGGGGAGGTCTCAGAGCTGCCATGAAAACATGTTGGCACTTCACTGCACCATTTCTCTCCCTCTGTCCATCCAGACATCTAGTAGATCAGCTGACCACAAAGTGGGCAGCACTGCAAGGCTGCTCCCCTCCTGAGTGCATCCGCATCTACCTGACCGTGGCCCGGAAATGGCCCTTCTTTGGTGCTAAGCTCTTTTCTGCTCAGGTGAGTGCACGTGGTTTCCAGTGGAAGGAGTGGTGACCACCCCCTCAGGAATGCGCCAAGTATCTTCTGGAGCAACTGTCCCTATCTGGTCATGTTTGAGTCTGGTCTGCAGTGCCTGCCTGCAAACTAGCAACCACCAGGGGTCGCTATCTCTCCACCCATTTCTGACCTACTCCCAATTCTATGGTCCAGAGCAGTTGTGAGTCATTGCTTTGGGGCCAGGATTCTTTCTGGGTGTCCCTCATCTTCCCTTTACTGACTTCTTTCTCAATGCTACCCCTGGGGGGAGGAGATAGGATCAACTAGTTATAAGGACATATAACACAGGGTCCCATTCGGTCTGGGAAGGTGGGGAAAGCTTCTGAAAAAGGTGGCATGCCTACCTCCCCAGCCTTTTGGGGATTGCCCTATTGCAGCGCTGGCAGCGCAAATAGTCGTTCCAGGAACTGTCCACTAAAGAGCCACTTTTCTTACTGGTAGGGTCTATCGCCCATAAGATTGCATTCTTGCTTTCCTGTTTCGTTTACAGTCCCTGTGAGATTGATTGAAGTAAGATGCACTCCAGCTGGGAAAGGCTGTGGGTGGAGTGCCGTCAGTGTCTGAGAGCTGGGAGAAAGCAGTCTGTTCCCCACGCCCATGACAGAGCAGCCAGGGATGCTCTCTTCTACGCACAGAGCTTCCCAGTCGGTGGGCTGTGGCGGGATAGGCTGTGATCTCCTCCCACTCGGGATTGTTAGTAGGTAGCCAGGGCCCCAAGGCCAGATGCCTCCTGTTCGCTCCAGCATGCTGTCCAAATGCCATCTTTTAAGTTTTCCAAGATAAGGAAAAGGTTGGAAATCACTGCACTGCCTAGCAGATCCCTGTGTGCCTTCCTCCTCACAAAGGTCTCATGGTTCAGAATCCATCGCTGTGGATGTGTCTGATGGGGTTTTCCTGTTTCCCCAGCCTGTACCTCTGTCTTCCAAGGAGAACCCTCTGGTGTGGATTGCTGTGAATGAGGATGGTGTCAGCATCCTGGACCACAACACGATGGTAAGGAAGGAGGAGGGCTGGCTCCCCGATCCCCTCCTTCTCCTAAATAGTCTTTTCTTCTCTCTCGACTCAAAAGCCTGAGTGAAGTGACCATGCCCCTCTCTCCTTACCCCCTGCCCAAGCACCAAGCACTGCTGTTCTCTAGTCTAGACACAGTGTGTAGACATTGGAGATGCGTCTCTCCAGATTATGACCACTGAGGAGTTCTTTCCTGGTTAAGCTCCCTGTGCCCCGAAGAGACAGGATACTGGTTCCTAGCTCGGGAGGCAGGTGGAAAGTTTCCCCGGGACTAACTAGCTCTTTCCCACAGCAAGTACGTGTTACCTACCCCTACTCTTCAGTGACGACCTTTGGTGGCTGCCGGGACGACTTCATGCTTGTGATTAGATCCATTCCAGACCAGAGCTCTGGAAAAGGCCACATTGAAAAGCTGACCTTCCGGATGGCCGCTCCTAAGGTGCGTCTGAGAGCTACTGAAACATTTTGCTCTGAGCTGTAATGTAGGAAGAGGTGGACTTGGAGCTGAGAAAGGAAGCTGGGGTTGTGACCGTATCCTAGAAGAGCCCTGCCCCAAAGGAAACTCGGCCTTGTCTGTAATCATGGCTCCAAAGGGTTCAGGTGGAGTTGCTCGGAAGTCACCGCTGGGCAGGCAGGGAGGGCTGGCTAGGGAGGGCACTCACGCTGGCCCAGCTGCTCCTGTGCCCTTCACATGACCTTCCCTGCTCTCAGGCCTCCGCACCGTGCAGGCTGGAGTTGGGTGCTCACTCACTGTTCTCCTTGCAGCAGGACCAGGGCAGCTGCCCCCTCAAGATGTTCTCACCTCGTCCGTCCTGGGCTCTGCTGTCCCAACACTAGTCGCAAAGTGGGACAGTCTGCACATGCTCCCCTGTCCTCCGGGCCTTGAATTCCGCCCAGAGACCTCCTTTGCCTTAAGGGCTTTATTCCCACAGGAAATGTTGACTAGCAAAAGTAAGAATTAAAAAGACTCAGAAACCTAAGTCCTCATTTTTAGGTTCCTGACTCCCTCTGAGAGTTCACTGGAAACCCTGTTGCTTTGATCCTGAAGTTGGAGGTTGCCAGGTCTCCGCCTCCTTTTAACACACCCCTGCCGAAGAAGATATGCGGCCCTTTGCTCCAGGGAGCCCCTGCCCCAGCTGGGAGCTAGCCAGAGAGGAAGTGCCCCTGTTCTCGGGGGTATTGTGCATCTCACAGAACCTCCAGACCAACAGGCGCCCATTTCTTTGGGCCTCTGAACCGCAGTAATGACCCCCTTTGGACGATTTCTCCCAGGGGGGTATTTTAAGAGAGGAAGGAACTGAAGCCCAGGAAGACTGTGTGAGAGAGCCCGTGTTCGAGCCAAGGCTAGTTCATGTCCTTTGTTTCTGTTTCTCCTTAGATTGCAGAGGCTACTCTCCTCATGGCCAGCTACATGAGCCACTGCTCCATAACTGTGAACACTCCCACCAAGCCACCTGCTGCCCACCAGCCATGGGAGCTGGCTGGACAACAGCTCTTCGCTTCTCTTCCACGGGCTGCCAAGGGGCCAGCGTTGCTGTGAATATTTCTCCTGGCCCATTCCCCACCACCACCTGGCGCCTCTGGGGTTGGAGATACGAATCCTGGGGCGACACTACTGTGATGGGTCCAACACCCTCCCCAGCCCGCCCTGGTTTGTTCTGTGAAGTGTGTGTTTCAGCGTCCATGAAGCCTCTATTCTCTAGGTGCCTTATGTTTCAGGGCCCAACTTTTAAGAAGCCAGGCCCAGTATAAAAACCACTGTGTTTTTTCCCCACAAGAGTACTGAGCTCTGGATTCTGCCTGCTCCTAGACAGACAGGGAGGTGACTGAGGGTGTCAGTGCCGTAAGTCAGACCTTTCCCCAGTGGCACCCTCGGGGAGGCGAATCTGTTTTATACTCTATACGGTCCTCATGTGGGGATTTATACTTGAAGTTTTCCCAACATCCTCAAATTCTGAGGACCAAAATTTCCCACTCACCCCAACTCTGACAAAAGCCTAGACCTCACTAAAACGAGACTTCCTTTCGCAGATGGGAAGGGGTTGGCAGGGCTGGAGGAAAGGGAGCGGAGGCCTGTCCCTCCTCTACTGCCAGTGAGTAGGCGCTCTGCAGTGCCCCTTCCCTCCGGGCAGCAGCTCCTGTCTTTGTGGGACAGGAGCTCTCCCTGCTGAGATCGAAGCTGCTCTCCCTCACACTGGACTAAGCCCAACTGGGTACAAGCTAAGGCAGGGCAGGTCTAACTTGGCCTCCCCATGTCTCCTTTTAACTACTGGACGGGGCTCCATGAAGGCTGTGCTCACTGCTGTAGGACGAGGTGGCCATCACTGTTCCCTGCTCTTTGAAAGACCAAGCAAATGCACTCTGCTTTTTGCTACTCGGGGAGCCACCAAAATGAGTCAGAAACAGGAGACCCCTTCGGGCTTGTGGGCCTGGATCTGCTCCTCAAGACGTCTGGCGAACTTCTGCTGGGAATTAGTTTGAGGACAGAGGACATGTGATGTCTGTCCCAGAAACTGAATGTTGCTTTCACCTTTGCCTAACGATGCCAGTATCCCCCTATCCCTCTGAGACCTTCTGTTGAGTGCAGAGGAGATGATCATTGTTTCCACCCTCCCCTAACAAAGTAAGACGAAAGAGTTCATTGGTACTCTGATTTTCCAACATCAGAAACGGAGTTTTATTTCATAGCTCTAAGACAGTCTTACCATTTGTCAATAAAGTGCTGAAAACTGTATGGTTTTAGCAGGAGCACCCAAGAACCAAGCATTTTACCCTGACAAAGTGTGTGTGTGTGTGTGTGTGTGTGTGTGTGAGTGAGAATGTGTGTATGTGTGAGTGTGAGTGTGTGTGTGTGTGTGTGTGAGAATGTGTGTATGTGTGTGTGTGTGTGTGTGTGTGTGTGGCATACTGCAGAACCACTCGGCTGGAACTAGTTTATGTGAGCACTTCAGCTGCTGCACGCTTCCCCTCTCATCCTTTACACCAGGGGTGGAGAACCTTTTCTCTGCCAACGGCCACGTGGATATTTATTACATCATCTCGGCCCATACCAAGTTATCAACTTAAAAATTAGCCTGTTGTATTTGGTCAAACATTGCTGTTCCTGCCTTTCGCCCAGCATTTGGGTTTAGTTGGGACATTCCTACCTGGGACACATTAACACATCACACATACCACAGGCTTCTGAAGAACCCCTCCAGGGCTGGTGTAAAAGGCAGAAATGGCAACTCTGGTTTTGTGATACTTGAGTGTCTCTAAGGCCCATGAGGATAATGTTATCTAACTAGGAGTTTTAAAAAAATTAGGATCTGCCCTGGCTTGTGTTGCTCAATGGTTAGAGTGGCAGCCCACACACCAAAGGGTTCAATTCCTGGTCAAGGGCGCATAGCTGGGTTGCAGGTTTGATCCTTGGCCCCAGTCGGGGCATGTGCAAGAGGCAACCAATCAGTGTGTCTCACATTGACGTTCTTCTCTCATTCTCTTTCTCTTCACCCCCCTTTCTCCCTTCCACTCACTCTAAAAATCAATGGAAAAAATATCCTTAGGTGACGATTAACAAACCAAAAAAAAATTAGGATCCCAAAGAAAAAGTAAGGGAGAATGGAGCTGTATTCATACTGAATTTGGGGGTCAAGTTATTTCCCCCACCCTGTCTTCTTCCCAATCCTTCAGGAATCCTCCCTTAGTTTATGAATTTTATACAGAAGAAACTGTCTTACCAACAAAGGCTTCTATACTTTGCATGTTTATCCTTCTTTAACATGTTCTTGGAAACCAAAGTCGAATTTCTGTCTGGACTTTTGTCTCATTCCTCTTAGTAAAAGTTTTTGAGCAACAGAAGAGTATTAATGTGCTTCACACCCTGACTGAAATGCCACATTCATGTTTGTCAGTCAAAAGCAGATGTCTGTGAACCAGGCAATTACTGTGCATGTTTATTAAGAGAGTCACCATATTTAACCCTTACAGACAAAGGAGATAGGGGGACAGAGTCTAGTCTTGTAAGACATTTCTTCCCACTAACCCAGTGCCTGAAGGGCTGGACTATTTTCTTAACTTTTATATATCTGGAAATTGTCTTTCTCAAGAGATCTGACATCAGTTTCCCAATGTCTTGCTCCACAAATTTCAACAAAAAGTAACCTTGAATGTGCTTAGAAAATTCGCAAAGTGCTCTGTCAGCATGACCTCTGACAAACCGTTTCTTAAGGTCTCCTCTCAGTTGGTAATGTACACATACATACCTTACGAGGGGAACACTGAAATACCAGGAACACTTGGCTCAACATCACACAATGAGCTGAGTTCCAGTCACCTGCTCTGTGGCTCTCAGCTCCACTGCATCCATCCTGGTTCCTAGGACCGTGTCCACATGATGTTTGAATACAGTAAAAAACACCAGCCCAATGGCTTAGGAGTCATTTCCCACGGAGACAGTACTGGCCTTCTGAATGCTGGGGCTCATGGGCTTGTGGACGTGGCTTTCCGGTGTGCCAGGATCTCCTGGCAGCTCCTGTACACTTCAATCAAGCAGTCCAGCCGGGGCTTGGCACTCTGAAGGCCAAAGGAAAGAAAGGCATAGTCAAGGTGAACAAGGGAGAGCTTAGGAGTGCTGCATCCATGTGCAACTTCAATCTCTCACCCACACCAAGGGGTCTATAGGCACAGGTGGGAGCTCAGAAGGGCAGAGTTCAGGCCTCACAGCACCTTGCTGAGGAGTCCCTTACTAGGCCCTCAGCCCAGCCTGTGAATTCTGCAAAGCCGGTTCTCAAAAGACAGTGTGTAATCTGTATAAATTTCATGATCTGCATCTAAGAGCAAGAAAGAGGATTAACAAGGAGACCCTCCTGGGGAGTGTCCCAAGCTGTGGAACAGTCCTCAGAGAAAAGAAGGGCAGCTTAACTTAAAAGTATTAACAAATACTGTGTATAATGAAATGTAATACAACTGAATTAAAAGGAAGTCACAGAATGGGAAAAAGATGAGGATGGCATATTTAATAAAAGTTTGCTACCCAAATATATAAATTGTTACAAATACATAATCAGTATCTAGATTCTACTTGACTAAAAGAGAAGGTACAGATAGTTTAAAACAAGAAGAAATTGTAATAGGTAGATACAAGGAAATATGAAAAGTCCCTGTCTTCAAAGAGGTACAAATTTAAAAATTTTAATGCCTTTACCGACATACTAAACTAAAAAAGCTATACCCATTGTTAGCCAAGACTAGAAAAGCACAAATCCCCCCAAAGCAGTCGTCAGAAAACTCATTAGTCAACAGAGCAGCAAACCGCAGCTCGTGAGCTGCAGTTTGCCGACCGCTGCCCCAAAGTATATAAAGTTGTCCAATCTCTGGAGCCAAATCTCAAATACTGTAAAAATCCATGAAGTGCCCTAACCGATTTGGCGCAGTGGATAGAGCGTCGGCCTGCGGACTCAAGGGTCCCAGGTTTGATTCTGGTCAAGGGCATGTACCTTGGTTGCGGGCACATACCCAGTAGGGAGAGTGCAGGAGGCAGCTGATCTATGTTTCTCTCTCATCGATGTTTCTAACTCTCTATCCCTCTTCCTTCCTCTCTGTAAAAAATCAATAAAATATATATTTTTAAAAAGTCCATGAAGCTATTCATAAATGTTAATAAAACAATTTTGAATTATAATGCAAAAGGATTTTAGATTAGCTGCCTTAAATCCTTTGAGAAACAGGGCAGTGAAGCAGTTAACTATATATGTGAATTATACACCTATAAAGGGATTTATTACAATTATGTTTATATAAGTGGTTTTTTATAAGAGAAGAGCAAAACATACCCTGGATGTGATTTCAAAAGTTAGCAATAGAGTGGCTAAATAAACTGATACTTGACATGATAGTATAATTATTTAATAAGTACAGTGGCCTTTTGTAGATGCATGAAAATATGCATGTCAGATTTAAAAAGCAAGATGCAAAACAGTGTATAACAGTATGTGTAGATCAGTAACATCTAAGTAAAATCATATTGGTAGACTGACAGAGCCCAAGGAGATGAATAGTGATTTACAGGCAGAAGTTGCTATCTATTTTTTCCCTAAAATATGTGTAAATTCGTAATATTTCTGAAAGCTTATATTTGCCTCAAAAAGGAGCTCTTGAAAGAACTAAAATCCCAATTCTCACTAAAAATAGCCGTCAGGTATCCTCAAATGTTCCTGACAACAAAAGTTTACATTGCTACTGTACAGAAGTAGCTGTGGATAGGCAGAGGGGTCGGGGGGAAGGGAGAGGATTTCTTTGGAGAAGAAAGTTAAGCCAAGTGTTCTGTGCTCACCTGGAAGACAGGTACTACTTGGGATATCCCATTTGGTTCCATCGGATCGTTCAATAAAATGCAGAGGTAGTAAATCACCTTCTGCTGTAAGAAAATACACCAAATAGAGATCTAAGTGAAACTCATTTTGTTTTCTTTTTCTTCAAGGGATGGCTAAAACTTTTTCATAAATGGTTATCTCTAAGTAGAACACTTGATAGTTTTTGAAGGGAGGGATAAGTACATTCTCATGCAACAATCACCACCAGAGATGATTCTGAAGCTGAGCCAAAAATAAAATTGAAATGCTGACTCCCTATCCATGAGAACCTGCTGTGTCTCTTTAAAAAGGGACACCCTGGTCAGGCAGCTCTATTGGTTAGGGCATCATCCCCATATGCCAAGGTTGTGATTCAATCCCTGGTCAGAGCACATACAAGAATCTACGAATGAAGGCATAAATAAGTGGAAAAACAACAAATATCTCTTTCCCTCCCCCCTTTCTTCTCTAAAAATAAAAATAATACTATAAAAGGACATATCTTTCTTTCAATGTAAGTTACGTTTATGGTTTTAGACATGCCAGCCCAAAAGGAAACACTGCAAGTACTGGAGCAGAGAGTCCTCAATTTTAATTTTTTGACATTAATACTTTAGGTACTAAAACAGTTCAAATCCAGGCACACTCCACGGGCTACGCCTCCAAAGAGGCCTGTGAGACCACTTACATACTTACCATATAAATAGCCTCATTAATGATGACATCCTTCACCTTGCCCATCTCAATGAAGGTGGTGCTTTCTTTGCCAGAGGCATAGGATGAAGTCATCTGGATGCCCAGGGAATCAATAATTAACAGAGTCTCCTGATCAATCTTCACAAAATGGAGGTAACCAAGAAGGCCTATGAGGGTGATGAAGATGGCAGCAGAGAGGATCATGCTGTTCTGAAGAGAGAGCCAGACACCGGCAGTAAGATTACCAGATGGTCTTCTGCATATGCCACTGTTTAATGAGTCAACTCTAGGCAATGCAGGAAAAGCCTTTGTTCTGCTGTGAGTTGAACAGGTAAGAGGAACATGCATGGAGGAAGAAGAAATCACTTTCATTTGTGCTCTGTAGAGCTATGAAAGCATGATGAAATACATCCAGACAACAAACAGATAGATCTGTGGAAGAGAACCTCTATCAGCAAAATATCCACCATCAGAGATTTTTCTTCCAAAATTGCAACTTAAGGACTCAGACCTTTTCTTCGCACTCTCCCTCAGAATAATATGTAGTGCAAAATCACAGACTGAACAATAAAATGCTTAGCACAGTGTAATAGATACAACCCAACCACTCCTCCTTCCTAATAGAACTTCGAGTGAATCATGATTGGTTCCCACTTCTGACTGGTTTAGGAATGGACACGTGACACAACTCTGACCAATGAGATGTGAGGGACGATCTCCTGGAGGGGTTTCTGGAAAACCAAGTCCATCTTAAAAAGAGATCTAAGGAAGATAAGGTCCCTACATCCTGAGGGCTTTTTTTGTTTGTTTTTAATATGTTTTTATTTATTTCAGAAAGAGATAGGAAGAGGGAGAGAGAGATTGAAACATCAATGATGAGAGAGAATCATCAATTGGTTGCCTCATGCACAACCTCTACTGGGGATCAAGCCTAAAAGCAGGCATGTGCCCTGACTGGGAATCCAACTGTGACCTCCTGTTCATAGGTCAATGCTCAACCACTGAGCCACATTGGCAGGTAATCCTGACGTTTTGATATCTGCAACTACTACGGACTCTGTCAGACCATGTGGAAAGCTAGGCTGAGGACAAGTAGAGTACACCAAGATGAAAAAAAGAAAACCAATCTACTGAGCCTTTTATGCCCTCTAAAGCCCTCCTACCTCCTGACATCTTGTTTTGTTAAATAACAGAAAATAACAGATTCTCATTTAGATTTTAGTTGTTTTGGGTTGTGACTAAATGATGTGTTAAGGTTGACTGATGAGCTGATATGACTACCTGATGTGTTAAGGGCTCAAGATGGCATTCATTCCTTTGATTCTAAGACACATTTACAACCTTTTATCATTTCTGATGTTGAAATGTGTTTTTCTATTGATGTGTGTTTCTTTCATGAGGCACTGTTTTCTTTTTTCCAAAAAGCTATTATATAGAAGGATGGCACCAGCAAAAAATCACTGACCTGGAATCAAAAGAAATTCAGTAATTTGTGACTGTCAGTCCTTGAGGGCAGGAAGTGTCTTATTATTCTTTGTGACTGACAAGGTGCACTTCTTGACCTAACTCTAGTCAAGCTCTTCTAAGCCCCTGACCCTGGTGTCCATCATTGTTGGGCCTGCATTGCCCAGTTGTAGCAAGAATCTTGCAAAGTCAGTTTAGAGAGAACTCCCACCTGGCTGGTCTTCAGCAAGAATCCTGTCAAG